>NW_012267217.1:1915958-1950532 GCF_000151885.1 Dipodomys ordii
GAAAAAAGCCGGAAGTGGCGCTGTGGCTCAAGTGGTAGAGTGCTAGCCTTGAGCTGAAGAGCTAAGGGACAGCGCCCAGGCCCAGAGTTCAGGCCCCATGACCGAACCCCGCCCCCCCAATAAAAATATACGACTGTGGTGGGGCACCCATCTGAGAAGAAGGACCTGATGCTTCGGAGTTTCTCATATGCTTTGGAGAAGCAAAGTTTTTCATTTGGATAGCTTGCTGCTTGCCCCTTTAGCTAATGGAGAGAATAATTGTGGGTACATTTGAGAACAATAAGCCCTATATTTTAAAGCAGAAAGCTATTTTGATTTTGTGTGTCATATGAAGGCAATATTTCTTCTCTTTTATTATTTTAGATCAAGAGATTGTGTGGTAGGATCACTGTCCAGGGAATCAGGTGAGTTGGAAGGAGTTCTGGCCTATTCAGTTCTGAGACCTTCAAGCAAAGATTCTCTTGTGGGTTTTGTCTCCTCTGTTACACAAAGAAGTCAGTCCTTTTTAGTTTTGAAGGTTCTATGGAGCTTTGGCTTCAAGGATAGCCAGATCTCTTCCAAATGCTCCCTACCGCTTCCCCTTCGTTTTTTTAAACTAATCATTGAGAGCCCATTGTAAGTAGAAAGCAGGACTCTGGAAACTTCCAACTAAAGTAAGTTTAGGAGTCAGTTGTAAGAAGTCTGCACAATGTTGTATGTAATTTGATTCATGCATTACATTGCACACATTACTAAAATGTACTGGAGGAGCACTAATACCAATTAGTATTTCTATGATGTGATCCACTATGTTCCATTGTCTGTGAAAATATGAATTTTAAACCAAAGACTGAAAATGTTTAAACCAAGGTTTCTATTTGGTAAAGCATATTGTGACAGAGAATTACTTTAGTATCAGAGAAATGCCTGTCTTTCTTATTGTTTGCTATTCTCTAAGATGTAGCTCCTAGAATTTTGAAATGGTTGTTAAACTGCTTTTAACCTGACTACTGTTATTCAATTTTATCAATTTTTCATTTTCTATTAACAGAAAATCTGTTTCATGCCTTCAAAATTTAGATGGTAGGAAGATCACAGAGAAGCCTGAAGCAGATAAATATTGACCTAATCAACCATATGCATTGCCAGGAATTAGAATACAGGATTTTTTTTTAACTGTAGGGGCAGGCCAGGGGAGAGCCAAGGAAACTCATGTTTAACTTACCTTCTGAATTCATCTCATTTGCTTCCACTTTTTGTTTAGTAAACATCTGTTTTCTATTAGATTATGTACCCCCTTTAGCCTTTATAAATGACAATTAAGTCCATCTAGTCTGTCAATGGCATGTCATTTATTTGTTGCTACAGCTGAGCCTGACCTTCATTGATTTTATTGGAGTAATTTGGTGGAAATGATTTTTTAATGTTAGATTTATTGTTGAGACACTTCATTGTCAGATAATTGAAGTAAATTGTGTTTTCCCCCCAAACAAATGTAAGAGGTATGGGAAAGGGATATATTACTTTCAAGGGTATTCCCTACAATGAGAGAGAGAGTTATATATTATATGTGATGCCATATACTGTACCAATCTGTGAGCAGAGTTGTTTTCCCTGTGGTGTATATTTTCTAATCTTTTGAGACTTTTCGTTAAAGGTTGATGATGTCTCACTAGTAGATGGTAATGAATTAGCATTCAGAAATGATGTTGAAAATTAGATTAGTTATATATATATCTTATATATGTAGATTAGTTGTATGTATATGTAATATGTATGTGTAAAAATATAATACCATCTCTTCTATGCAGGACTATGCTATTTTGATTGATGAAAACCCTAATGGTGTTTATGCATGTATTATCTTACACCCCAGCATTAGAAAGAGTTTTATTATATTATGCATTTGGCTTTCCAAACATTTTGATTGTCTTCCCAATTAATAATGAACATTTTAGCCTCTAAGTGAGACTTTGGAATTTGCTTGTTTACCTGACTGACATTAAGGATGACCACACTCTTACTCAAGCTATGTGGTAGTGGAGATACTGTCAGAGGTCTTTTGCATTTTGTGAAATGAGTATAAATGACTTCAAGATGTGCTATCAGGGTTCAGAGTTCCCAAGGCTGAGTCAGGAAGGTTTGAGGATCAAGTTGAGGCTCTTGTTACTCTGGAAATGTGTTGACTTAAAATATGAGAGACAGAATTGAACTCTTCTTTAAATACTGGCTTACGAAAATAGGCTACTTTTTGAACTTTAAATAAGGACACATTGTTGAGCAGGAAAGTTTCCACCATATTGGAATTAGTTAAGCAAATTTCAGCAGAACTTATCCTTACTCTTTAATAGAACACGTCTTATTTTTTGTTCTTATTTTATTCTTTTAGGCACAATGTTTCCTTGTAACAATAGGCGCGGAGAATGCTAAATCAAGTTCTAATTTTAACAGTTTCTCCCTTATTTTGAATGGAAAAAAATCAAGTAAAAACTATATATATATATACATACATACATACATACACACACACACACACACACATATATATATATGTATGTATGTATTTCTTTGTTTTGTTTTGTTTTGATGTTGGCACTGGAGCTTGAACTCAGGGCCCTAGGATGCTGTCCCTGGCTTTTTTGCTCAAAGCTAGAGCTCCATAACTTAAACCACAGTTCCACTTCCAGCTTTCTGGTAGTTAATTGGAAATAATAGTCTTACTGATGTCCCACTTGGGCTGGCTTCAAACCACAGTAGCTAGGATTACAGGAGGGAGCCACCAGAACCCAGGTAACATATAAGGCTTTTTTTTTTTTTTTTCCCGGTCCTGGGGTTTGAACTCTGAGCCTGGGCGCTGTCTTTGAGCTCCTTTTGCTCAAGGCTATCACTTTACCACTTGAGCCACAGCGCCACTTCTGGTTTTTTTTTTGTTGTTGTTTGTTTTTTCTGTGATTAATTGGAGATAGGAGTCTCATGGACTTTCTTGAGTTGGCTTCAATCCTTGATCCTAGAATCTCAGTTTCCTCAGTAGCTATATATAAGACTTTTTAAAGATGCATTTATATAGTCACAAAATTTCTGGAAGTGAGAGCCACTTCAGTAACTAAAATGTGACAATATGAATGAGTATTAATTGGTGATGTAATAATTACCACTCATATTATCAATGAACTTCTCTCCTTTCATACATTTTGAAGGAAATTTTAGCATCAAGTTGAGCAATCACATCGCCAGGATTTTAAAATTCAAACTTGCTGCCTGTTAAAAGGAAGGAATATTCATGAAGCAAAATTAAAACAGTAGATGTACTTTCAATTTAGGAGTCTGATATAATCATTTCGATATCAAGACCATGAGTTCGAGTGCTCTACATAGATTGGTTCCCAAGCTTCAAATTTAATCAAGCAGAAATCAAGGGGGAACAAAATCCGTAAATTGTCACGCTTCTTCCTGTCTCTGTTCCTGTCATCATTATTGATATGAAGAATATATCCCCATATTTTCATGGGTGATTAAAAAAAGGCTGACCTTTCCTTTACAGGTACAAATAGGTAGTTTTTCAGAGGCCATAAGTGAATGACAAGATAATTCTACCCATTTAATATTGAAGTGATGTTGATAGTATCATTCTTCTCGGGTTGGAAACAGGAGAGAGCAGAGGCCTTTTCTGCTTCAGACTGTTCTGGCACGGGTGATGGATTTTCTCTCTGACTAATCGCTGTCACATTAACCCACATTATTTCATCCTTCAGAACTGTCAAGATAATGACAATAATCCAAGTGGCTCATTGTAGGTAAAGGAAATTATATGAGCAAAGTAATATCATAAAACAGTGTTTAAATATTTTAATTTCATTTGTCAGGGCTGCCCCAACACTTCATTACACATATAACCATCTCTCATCAGTGGAATTAGTGCATTATTCATTACTGTTAATTATTTTCACATAATGGCTGCCCTGATATATTTAACCTCCACATTATATCTCAGATAATGGGTCTGTAAAATTGAATTGTGTGAAGAGTGGAGTTCTAAAGCTCATTTGCAGAACATCAAAGAACAAAGAAGAGAAAAAGAATTCTAAATGGGACATTTTGCCCAGCTGGGGCCAAACATTTGTTTCTGTCTGATTTGCATACAGAAAATAGGTGCTGTAGAAGTGACTTCACACTGTATAGGCTTTCTGCTCTTGTTATAAAACCAATTAGGGTTTGTGACTCCTCCACACATCAGAAACAACTTGCGAATCACAGCACAGAAAATGGAATAGTTCGGAGAGGATGCCACCTGATACAAGAATGATGAAATAAAATTTCTTTGAAGGGGGGACAAATGTCATAGGCAAAAAGATAAAGTGAGGGGGAGCTAGAGAAGGGGAGAGTAGAGAGGAAGAAAGAGCAAGAATGAGCATGCTACTGACTTTCAGATATATTATTTATTTTTATGAATAACTTTAATAATAGACACTAAGTTTTGAAAAGTAGTAAAAGCTAAGATAACGATAAAAGTCCATTTCAATTTTATCCATTCATTTCTATCATGACTTGTACAAAATCTGCCACTTACATTTAAGATAACATTGTTTCATAGCTTATAGACTTTCAACATCTTCAAAAGCAAGGCATCCATTTAATCTTTAGCAACATCCCACATAGGCAATATTTTACATGTATGCTTCCAACTATGCTTTCTGTCTTTTTATTTTTCTGGTGGTACTAGAGCTCGACTCAGAGACTCATGCCTGAAGAGCAAGCACATTTGAGCCACATTTCAGCTCTTTTGGCTTTAGTTTGGTTTTCTGATAGAAGCTGATGCTTTTGCACGAGCTGGCCGCTGACTGCATTCTCCTTACCTCTATCTCCCATAAAGCTGGGTGGTAGACATGTATCCCCATATCTCTCTTATTTTTTGAGTTAGGGTCTTGCTAATTTTTTTGCCTGGCTATTCTTGAACCACAATCCTCCTATCTTTACCTCCCAATTAATTTTTGTATTTTCTGAGTACAGGTACTTGAATTAAGGAAGAGAACCTATTGAGCGAGTATAAGATCCCAGTACTGAAAATATAAATAAAAATAAATTTTATTCTATTTGAGATAAGGATAATGATGTTATTAGGTGAATATACATAGGAAATCATTGGTATTGTGAAAAAATTAACTCAATATTTTTTGAAAACAGGAGCTAAATATGTTTAACAAACATCTTTTATGCAATGTTTTTTATTAACTATATTCTTCTTATTTATGGTACATTAGATTTTTAGACTGAGTCATTCCCCAGATCTATCCTTGGTCCACATACTTTGTACTCCCTTCCTTTTCTCACTTTCTTCAAATCTTTCTGTCCACCTCCATGAATGAATCACTCAGAACGATTGGCAAGAGTCAGTCTTCCAGACATATTCGAAGAACGATGTTTTATCTCTGTTATGATATTTTATTCTTATGAGCTTGATAATAAAGTCATTGATGTATGTCTCTATTTCTTCCAAAAGATTTTGACATTCATAATGATAGTCATTGAATCTTATTTAATTTTGTATTGCCTTCTGCGTATCAGGGCCTGTACTCATGGTAAAAAAGTAAATATATAGTTAGTTATGTTTTTGTTTTGCTTTTTTCTGTTGTATATATATATATGTTTTTCTGCTTATTTGATTGTAAGTTGTCTCCCCCCCATTCATTTGATTGAAAGCTCAAAGCTCAAGGTTGAAATCAGTTCTTTCAATATAAAATCATAATTACCATGAGTTTTGACATTCTCGAAGTTGCATATTCCTTGAAAGACTATTGAAGTGTTATGCTTTCCTTATAATACAATTTTAATATTCAATAGATAATCAATATATTTTTGAATGATAAACTGAAAGTGTGGCAGTGTATTTGAATAGAAAACCAGCAATGACATGTAGTAGAGGCTTTATCTTTCATGTTTGTGTATTTTTGCCATTAAAATGGCATAATATATCATTTAAATAGTTGTCAACTGATTCTTGCTAAACTATTTTTACCATAGAAAATATGGCTTTGGTATTACGTGAACTGTTAATGTATATGGCATCCTGCTTTCGTCATGTTCTTATTTCACAACTGCCAAGTGCAAAGGGGTTTTGGCTCTTTCCATTAAGTATTAATAAAACATCCTGTAATACAGATCTCCTTTACCTGGCTCATCTGGGAGTTGTTTGGAAAAGATCCATTTATTTCACTTAAAGTTTGTTACATACTTCCATTTCTCTGGTAAATCCCAGGACACCAAAGTGGCCCAGAAAGGTTGGTGTTCATTTGTTTAGTCTTAAGAAAGATTACTCTTTGCTGACAATGTCAAGTTGTGTCAAAAGTAGAGTCCCTTTTTTATTTTTACTTTGCAATCTCAGGAATGAAGACAATCTGATGTCTCTAATGAAAGCCACTTTTATAAACAAGCCATCTCCCACTGCTTGCTTGACAACCTACCCAGGACAATCCTAAGAAAAACTGGAGAGCTGAGAATGTTTTCTGTTAGCTGTTGGTGAGCGTTGTTTCCCCAGCTACTTTGCAATCTTGGTAAACATTCTCCTTCCCCATGAGTCATTCTACTCATGCCCAACTTGTGACTTTTTCTCTAGAGCCCTCTCTCTGTCCTTCCCTAATTTCTTTTTTTCCTGCCACCTAAATATAGTGTGGTGTGTGGAAAATGCTCTCACTATGTAGTAAGCACTGAACATGTATTATCTCGCAAATAATTTCATGAAGTAACCAGGCGATGGTGGCTCAGGCCTGTAATCCTAGCTACACAGGAGGCTGAGATCTGAGGATTGTCATTCAAAGCCAGACTAGGCAGGAAAGTCTGTGAGATTCTATCTCCAATAAACTACTAGAAAACTGGAAGTGGTGTTGTGGCTCAAGTGGTAGAGTGCTAGCCTTGAGCTGAAGAGCTGAGGGACAGTGCCCAGGCCCAGAGTTCAAGCCTCACAATCAACCAAATAATAATAATAATAATTTCATGAAGTGTTTGTCATTAATGCTGTCATTGTTTAAACCAAGTGAGATAAAAAGTATTACTCAGGGATAGAGGAGGAGATGAGTAGTACAGACCTTGCCTAGCACCTACAAGGTGCTATTTTGATCCTCAACATCACCAAAAATAAAAGGTCACATGGCAAAGGCAATGGACGGTAATTTCCACTGTCTTTTGATTTTCATGCTACCATGTCTCCCTTAATGAATTGGGCATATATCTCTTCTCTTTTGAATCGGGGTGGGTTTATGAGGATGACTTTGCCTTATGGTGTCTGACTGTTGTGACTTCTTCATGTAAAAGATAAAAGGCAGCATGGCTGCCTGCCTTGATCATTGCGTCTTGTTCTCAGAGCACTGAATTGCCATGTGAGATTTCTGATTACCCAGAGGCTGCTCTGTATGGAGAAGCCAAGACATGGGGAGAGTCACATGGGATGCTGTGGTTAGCAGTCCTAACCTTTCCTTTAATCTGTGCCAAGCATGCACATGAATGGTGCTGTCTCAGTTCTTACAGACCAATTCCTCCCCTAGTTGAGAATCAGAGTGATCTTAGTCAATGCTAGAAGAAGCCAAGTATCAGTAAAATGAGCATTTACCCAAATCCTTAACCCACAAAAGCTGAGAATAAAATGCAACGATAGTGTTTCAAGACTTTGGGTATTCAGATATTTCTTGATATAGCAAAAGAAATGGATCAGCTTGTTAGTGGTAGAACTTGAATGTAAGCTGGGCATTCGGATTGATTCCTGTACCCTCACATGTAATCTTCCCACTTTGAAATGAATACATCTTTAATAATCTCTGACATACTTTCTAGCAATATTTGTATATGATAGAAACTTGACTTATCCCAAAGGCCAACTTTCTAACAGTGAATACCTAACATCTCTGAAAGTGTTGGTGAAGTTTCTCCATCAAACCCAGAAACTCATGGACTATTTTCAAACTTGAGTCTTGATCACTAATACTGATTTGATTTATTGCTCATCAAGCAGAAAGCACATTTCCTCCAATTTCATCCACTGGCTTCCATCTCAGTCTGCTCAGGTAGAGCCATTTCATTTATGGTTTATATCCAAATCAACTGTGACTTTTTTTTGGAACACCTTGACATAACCAAAGAAAGATTATAATACTCTTCCTCCATTTGCACCTGTGGAAGATCGCCTAGGACCTCTCATCACCCACCCCCAAGATGTAACAGGCCCAAGGCTGCCAGGGCACTATATAGTTGCCCCTTCTTTTGGAGTTCCTGAATATACACATTGACCTTAATTACGATGTTTCTCACATTATCTGTACACCTTTTTGCTTGCCAAAGAAACGTGCGCCAGTAAAAAGCAAGACGCAGCTAAGTATATTTCCTGTCAACTAAAATTGAATCAACAAATATCTGTTGGACTACTTAGGTCACTATAGCAAAGAGTACATAATTCTTTACAAAATAAAACACAGGTGATAGAATAATCAGGTCATGAAAGCCTTGCTTTAAGTAGACTTTTTAAAAGAGAAGTTACAACTTTGAAATCTGCTCAATAGCTACTAACTGTAACCTAGTGCATTTAAGTGCAAAACCACCATACTTTCTCTTCCATCTAATAATAATTTGCTTTAAAGATCTGTAAGAATGAGAATTCTTTATTCCTTTGGTATAAAATGCTGTATAGTGAAATTAAGTCATCCCATGAGAATAAAAATATGAGCATATTTAAGTGAGGTTACATTTTCATAAATTCTGAACTTAAGATGATTTTGAATCAACTACTTCCCATACAGAGAATCAAAGTATTTCTTCATGTCTCAATACTTTTGGACCCCAGAAAGAGATTCTCTCTTAGCCTCTGATTCTTTCCTGTATCTCTTTCTGTGTTTCTCCTAGTTTTTTTCCTGTTTCTCTGCATCTATCTGTCTCTGTCTCTTCTCTCCCTAACTTCTTTCTCCCTCATCTCATCCCACCTTTATCTTTGCCAGACTCCTAGAATGGGCAAAGAGAAAGAAGATGCAGTTCATACAAAGAAAAGAATATTTCTTTGAATAAAATATAACTGTTAGAGATCCAACATTATCCACACCAAAGGCAACTTTATGTTATCAGAGTTGGTTAGAGCTTTGTAGCCACTAGCCTGCATATCTCCATTTAACAAGGGGGTCTTGGTTTTATGCTTAAAAATTGAGAAGACTCCTTAGTTGATTTACCCAGAACACAAGGAATAGTCTACCCTCAAAACAGTATTCAGAGAGTATTGAAAGTTGTTAACTGACAATTTGCCAGTTGCTTTCAGAACACCCAATACTGTTCAGGAGAAGAGTAAAAACTGTATAGAACATTTCAGTTGCATATTGCAAATTGAATGTTGCAAAATGCATTCCCAGGAGACTTCTTTCTGTTGTGTGATGAATACTCCCTATGCTATCACTGTGAAACATTAATGGAAAAATATAATTTAATCCCTTGGTGGTTTCTTTTATCAGAGACTTCCATCAAATTAAAACTTTAAATACATCTGTTAATTTCTTGGTATGGGAAAGACATTTCATCCATGTGGGAAAATGGAATGATTAAACTCCTAGGGAAAGATGCATTACCAAAGCAAACTGAGATTGAGGCATTGTAAGACAGGCTAGCTCACAATTCAGGAGGAAGAGCCCAGAGCATCTTCCATCTGCAAAGGCATCTTCTAAGAGTAGATCTTAGAATTCTCTCCAAATAGTAGCCTTCTCCTCCCCAAATCTCTACATATGCGTAAGGATCAAAGTCAAAGCTCTGAGGAGTCTTGTGATCTGAATATCACCGTTTTCTGGTAATAAATAATTCCTTATTTAGCTCAGAAATATAATAGAACACAAAGGTTAGAACTGCTGAGCTCTATAATCTGACACAAAGGAAAACGTCATTCTCCCAATTGCTGCTCACTGGTCTTTTAGATGAAGCTTGAAAGATACTGTTTGCATAAAGCTGTTGAGAGGTGATAAGGTCTTACTTAGCTACAAAGCTCCTTAGGGTTTCAAAGTAGTCAACCATTCCCTGAAGTTGCCCTTTCCTTGGGCAGTGTTCAAAGCTGCCAGAGAAGATTCTTCAATATTTTTTTTCAACAAACTAGCTTCATTGTTTAGAAGAAATAGATTAGGTAAGTCCCTTTGAACTACATTTTGACTATGAAGTCAAATGGCCTTAAGCAGACACATACAAGCAATTTGTAGTGAAAGAAGGATTTTAAAGTGTTACCTATCATGATAAGGGAAAGCTGTAATTGAAAAGCAAAGATGTTATCCTCAGAGACCCGAGTATAATGGCTGATCCTACATTTTCCTCATAGAGCTTGATTAGGTCACATCTATCTCTGAAGTGTTGCCATTTAACTCATAGTAGCTCTTACATTGAGACAGCAACCATGGACAGAGCAGAGATTTAAAGCAGTATCAGGACATGTCAAGCCCAAATGTCTACTGCTGTTAAATAACAAATTGGTGAATGCTTACTGAGTGGAAACTGTGTTTCTCTAAATGAAAGTTTAATCCTAGACTTTGAAAGACTTAGTAGAAGATAGATGTGTATCATTGCTACAATTCAGAGGGATATAGGGCCAGAAATTTTATTTTGTGCAATATGGATTGCAATATTAAGAACATGTAATATTATAGTAAATAATAGCATGCCCAATGCCTATCAATAAGGAAATAAATAAATAAATTGTGATAGGGCTATTCTGTGGCATTTTAAGCCACTAAGAGGAAAAATAATGTTGGGTTTGTATTTATTGTGAAAAAAGCATTACAGAATAAAGTGAACAGCAAATAAAATACACACTCATATATTTAAAATATTTATATATCTTGTGAAAACATTAGAAGAGGTATGGTGATCCAACCAAGGAGCTATTAGTGAAATTTTTAGTGTGTATATAAAGCTGTGCCAAATCCTAGGGAAAACATAAATAGATGAGATGTAGTTACCTCCAAACGTAATTGAAATCTAGGCAGAGTAAAGATGAACATATAATAAAGATGAACAAGATAAACAAGCATATTGATTGATCTCTTATATGGTCTGAATTTCAAGTAATTTGGGAACTGGAAGTTGATTTGGAAGACTGGAGTTGGTAGGACAGTTTAGGGGGAAAAATGACTCAAGACTCAACTCCAGGGAGAGTTGCCTGCTTGCATTCTAGTGGTTTCTTTCTGCTCTGTCCATCTTCCTCTCAGAATTTCACTGCTATACATCTGACTTGAAATTAATTACTCTTGATTTTCATTTTTATCTCTTGCTTAGGATTTTGAGTCCTGAGTCACTTGGACCCCAGTTAATTTTCATGGGTGCTTTTGAGCCCTTTTCTCTTTTTTTTTTCTCCTGAGGAGAGGCATTAGATAGACTTTAATCAACTACTCAAGTTCAGTCTCCACCTTTATCAACATGAATGAATTTGATCATCACCATAGCTTTTAGTCCTCATGGCTCATCTTGAAGGTCAGAATCAAAGAAGGACCCTAAAGAGCTATGTAAGTAATTGTTCCCAAGCTGTTAGAAATGAGCAAAAGTGAACCACCTTAATGGAGTTTTGGTCTTCTACTTCCAGCTCATTATAGTTACCCAGACCCAGCCTCAATGAACTGAATTCCTCGGCAAGTGGGAGGGGGTCATTTTGTGAGTGAATTTGAATGTCTGCATAGATCAGCATTATTGTTAATCACATCTGCACTTACATATATTTATATGCACACTCACAAGTGCAAAGATGCAGTTTCAAACTTAATTAAAAATAGAAAGCAACCTAAAGTGTGCTAGTATTTCCCCTGACTTCAGCATGATCTACCACTTTGACAAAAATTCATAAATCTCCTGCAATAGAAAATTCTACCGCACAGAACCATTTTATGCAGCAATATAGGCACTTAAAATATTCAGCAACTTTCATCATGTTTTGCCTCTTGGTACATTAGATTTTTATGTATTTAATAGTTACATATGTTATATATTTTAAACAGTATTTTTTACTAATGGTCCCCAATAGTACATTTTTCCCCCTGAAACTCTAACATCTGTGTTTTGTTCTCGCAGCTCAGGATGATCATCTTAAATCAAGCACCTCTAACCATGGACCGTGGAAGGTGGGTTAGTAGCTATGTTTTGAAAGTGGTTTCTTGGTTAAATGATTAAGGCAACAAAAGTCACCACATCCTGATGACAGAAATTCTTCCTTCTTGGCTTTTGAAGGTCACTTCTGCCACGGCATGGACAAGCTCCTGTGGCCAGGCCCGAGGCAGGTACGCAACAACTTGGATGCGAATGAGACATGGGGAATGTTCATTGGTTATTTATTTATAAGCTTTCCGTGCCACATCATGTAATATTAACGCCTTTAATGGGCTCCTGCCTCAGTTGCTTGAATGACAGTTTTCACCAGCCAAAGCCACCCATGAGCTTCCAGACAGGGCTGCTGTGTGTTTGCTCTGGGTTGCCAGCTTCATGGAGTCCACCTGAAGTCGTCCTTGCTCTTAGATGGTCAGCAAAGGACTGTTCCATCAGAGAGAATCATCAGGAAGTAGAGTCTGGAGTTTTTGAGGCTGAAGAGATGAGTGATTACTCTGGAGCATAAATCATGTTTTCTAGCTGGTTAATGAAGAGATTTACTCCAACATTCATTCATTATAAATTGGGTAGGGGGCAGGGTTCTCCCATGTGCCAGCATCCAGAGGGTCCCTTTCCTGTAACAGTTCATAAATAATCAACGTTTACAATGAAAAGGTTTTGTAGGCATTATCTTTTCCTGTCGTAAAATTTCCCTCATGCTTCTATGGGAAACCAAAATAATTTTCAGTCAAAGACTCTAGAATGAAATTGGCTTTATGTGTGGAGAGTTGATGGAAGTATGTGGGAAATTTGAAGAAAGATTTAACTTTCCACTCTCTCTCCTACCATTGCTCCTGCTTCAGTGAGGAAAGTTACAGTGTAATTTTTTTCTACCATTATTCAAATAAAAATTCTGTCTGGAAGAGAGAGGGACACATTCAGCCATTCAACAAACATTTGTCAGCTTACTATGTGCATTGCATTTGATAGATAGATAGATGTGAGAAGACCTCATGGTTGATTGGAAGAGAAAGGCGAGTACCAAGTTATGAAAATCCAACTTATAGTATTCTAATTGAAGCCAGAACTGAATGTTAGGGACTGCAGAAGAGACAGCAGTTACTGTTTCCTTAGGAAATCACAATGGGCTTCTGAGAGGAGGTGATACTTTGTGTTGGAAGGAAACAATTCGAGGTAATTTTCAAGGGAACAACTTGGGCACAAGTGTCACCATAACACGTGAATGCCTGCTGGGTGCCAACAGCTATGCAAAGGCACAGGTTCTGTGTGGAGCACTTTAGACATGTCATCCAGTTTAGCTCTTACAGGAGAGGGGCATTATCAGTGTTTTGTGGGTTGGAAAACAGAAAAGGCACCGAGAGGATAAATAGCCTGCCTAGATTTGGAATTCAAATATCCATTGATTTCCCCAGGCCATGCTCCTGCTCTGATACTGGGGCATTTTCTTTTCTGTCTGTTCCAGAGCTGTAGGTAATCCGGGGCTGTTGGGATAACGATGAAACAGATGGTGTCTGTGGGTAGGAAGAGGGTGGGAGCAGCAGTCAGTTTTGGTCTAACTTGCCAGAACTTCATATAAGAAAATTTGAACTTTTACCTTATGTCCTGTAGGAAGTGAGAAGACAGCCAGTCTCTGTGTGTTCATGCACGCATGTACGTGTGTGTGTGTACGTGTATGTGTATGTGTGTGGAGGGGTGTGAGAATGAGAGAGACAGAGTCAGAGAGAAAAAGAGAAGGAGAGAGAAGAGATTTTAAAAAGAGAGAATGTTGTCAAGAATCCTACAAAATAAAAGTGAAGGAAAGGGTGGGTAGAGGAGGGATGGGTGAGCATGTTGAAAGGGTGACACTGATCAAGATATGTTGCGCTCATAAACTGCTTTGTGAAAGTTTTTGAAAAGAAAAACAGGATTGCTGCTGTTGCTTCAGTGGTATTGAGTTCAAGCTCTCTGCTGTTGCAATACTCCTGATGCTTACTGAAATAGTCTTGAGTAGAGTCTTCCTTGGCACCTTCAACAAGTTTCTGGTGCAGTTTTTCTTTCAGAGTTTCATAAATGAACAAGGAGAGGTGGAGACTCATCCTGTGAATTTACTGGCTGTCATTAACATAGACATAACACTCATCACACATTTGCACAGGTCTCATATCACCCACATTCTGGCACTCCAGTTTCATAATTAATTAATGTATGAAACACATTCTTCAAGCACAAAGGATAGACTCAGAGACAGGAAAGTCAGCCAAAGTAAGAATTTAATGGTGGTCTTAGAAGGTCTGATGTCTGATGGGAAGGCGTGCCCTGGGCAGTTATAAGAAGCCAAGGACCATCCCCCAATTCCTCCCTGATTGAGGATTATAGGTTTTACATTCTCTCCCAGCTGTCACCTAAGTTACATAACTTCCTATTGGGTAATCTGAATATGCACAGCTCAAGGTTGGTTGTATTTTTAGAAGTGAGCGTTTGGCTGTCTCCACTTCTCTGTTCTTTTGCAGTGGGCAAGCTGTTCTGTGTATGTGCTTTCTCTCATAAACACGGTGTCTATGTATTTTCTCATTGTATGCTCTTCCTCCTGATATCTAGCCTCTTTCTAATCAGTGCTGTTTGTCTATAGACTTTCCGATGCAAGATCCATCATGTCTGTAAATCACAATGCAAATAAGCAGCTGGTAATTTTCCACAGAGTGTCAAATGCTCTGTCTTGAAAATGGACCATCATTGACTGTCTTTCTAATAATTAAAGAAAAAGAGCAAGGTAGGATAGTTCACTTTAAATCTACACTATGGAAGTGGTGACAGGCGTTGCTGAAGACACAGTCTATGAACTAACACTGCTCTACTCCTTCACCCAGACTGTGACTAATATGTCAATTTTTTAAAAAGCTTACTGCTCTAAAAGAGCTAAGTAATGGCACTCCAAGGATCTGAGCTAGACTAATAACAGAAGTTTAATATATCTTTGCTAAATTAGGCTTAGTGAGTTCTGGAAACTAGTCAGATAATTGATTTTTATTAATTTGTGAGGTTTTTGTTGTTGTTGTTTATTGAGAGTTTTTAAGACAAGGTATTTCCCTGTGGCCCAGGTTGACCTTTATTTCTCTGCCACAGCATTCTGAGTGCTGGGATTATAGTCATCTACTATCACTCTCGTTTTTTTTTGCATTTTTCAGATCTGATTTATGGGCTGAATTAACTTCTTTTGCAAGTCCTGTTCCTCATCTCCAGAAAACTTCTTTCTGACTTCACCACTATGCCTGGCCTGTTTGTTTTGGTGACAATGAGGTTTAAACTCAAAGGCTCCTACTCACTCAGTTTGCTTGCTTGGCTGGCACTCTACCATTTGAGCCACACCTCCAGCCCAGCTTTTAGCTAATTATTTTGGTGGTGGAGTCTTGTGATATTCCTCCCTCCCACCCCCAGACACCACCTTTGAAACTGAATCCTGTGAATCTCAGCCTCTTGACTAGCTAGCATTGCAAGCTTGAGCCATTGGTGTTCGGCCCACTCAGCCTTCTTGAAATGCTTCTTAGAATTATTTCCATCTCTCTACCCTCTTGCTTTCCTTTTCCCTTCTTGTCCCTTGTGATCAAATCTTTCTACCCCTAAGCCTCTGTCAAGCCAGGTGCTCTGCTGTCATGACTGTCATACAAGCTCCATCATCCTGTTTTCTAGCATACCAAGCTGATCCTCCCCCAAATGGGCTAGGATCCCTTCATGGCATACTTACCATCCTGTTCTTACCCCTGTGACAGCAGGATCTTAAGATTTATCACTGCTGTCCTTTTGTTGGCTATATTATCTACCATGGTGAGAACCTTGCTCTGTCATTGTGTATAGTCCCAGCAGAGTTGCTGGTTCCGCGAGAAGTGCCAGAAAATTCTTTATCGAGTGACTTGTACAAAAGCACTCTTGAGAATTCAGTCTGAGTAGAACAAGTGAGCAGCAAGCTAGGTCTGCTTCAGTCCTGGCTTCTGAAATCTAATATGAACAGCACACGCTAGGGGCAGTCATAAAATGTGGAGCGACAACAATGTCCTTCCAGCTTCTGGAACCTTTGTTAATTTTTAGCAGGCCATCTCTAAAAAGTCAGAAACAATACTTGTCACAAATCTTTTTAGAGGCAGAGAGGGAAAATTCCCTCTTGACCTTGTCCTGGGGGAGGGAGGTGTAGAAAATGCATGGAGAGGGACACACTTTAGACAACCCGATACCTGAAACGACCATTGCATCAAAGAGGCACTTCTGCCTATAGGTCTTCATGTGTCACGTGCCTTGTCTCTGAGCCAATCCTGCCCCATCATGCCTATTGTAGGCTACGCCTACTAGCCTGTACAAGGCGGGGAGGAGGTGTTGGAGAGCGGGGTCCAGTGGATGCAGCATTCTTTCCCTTGAAAGTTCGGTTTCTTTCCTGGCATCATCGGCACTCTCACATTTATAATACTTATGATGTCTTCCATTCTTGTTTTCCTATAGATTAAGTCATCATGTGGAAGAACAACTAATTTGTACACCACAAATAGGTCATTCCAGTTAAGAAAGAACTTAACAAATGCAGGTGCCATGAGCACCTGGCTTGGCTGTGGTTTTGCATGCATGGTTGAAATTCTACAAGCTCTGGGCCAAGTGAGATAATTACTTTGTGTGTGTGTGTGTGTGTGTGTGTGTCCAAAAATGAAGCTTCAACTGAAGTCATGTTCTAGCTTCAAGGGGAGCATCTTCAATTCAGTTTGCTTGGTGATCGTTAGATGTCTTGGGCTTGATGACAAGAGGAGGATTTGAGAGATATTCATGAGATAGCATTTAGGATTTATACAGTAAGACTTTTTTTAAGAGGCCACTGAATTCTTCTCCAAAAACAGGACTGATGCTCTAAGTTCGGAATGCTATTTTGGATCAAACTCTACCTGCATTGATGGAATGAACTTGAGGAACCCATACCCATGCAGACAGTACTTACAGGAATAGAGCAACTGAAGATTAAGGAGTTTGACAGGCCAGTGTCTTCCATCTACACAGATGCTTCAGGAGAGAAAAAGGCAGAGACCTTGGCATGACATCAAAGGTCATGGTGATGAGGTACATGTCTATTTCTCCAACTTCATTGGTCAATGTTTTCCTCATTTGCCATGTCTTTTTACAAGGTGAATCTCAGTTCCAGTTCCTCCTTTGGGGTCCTTCGTGTGTACCCTCATCGGATCTCTGAGAATCACGAGGCTAGCTGCAAGAGTAGCATGCTTTAATAGTATGTTTATATCCCTGTTTATTCTTTTTACAGGATTGTGAACGCTGTTGAGAGCAAAGGCTGTTATTTACCCTTTAGTTTTATAAACTAGCAGCTTCCGTTTCAAAGTTGTACTGAAGATTCATGAATATGAATATATTGTTATGATTCTTTTAATAATGGATTTGCATATGTTAAGGTTTTAATCATATTCTAGGCATTTAATTATCCAATACAAATTTTAAAAATTTGAATCATTTTTTCTTTCAGAAATCACAAATGCTTTTATAAAATAGAAGGAAGGGGAAAAAAATCACCTAAATGAGAATATCACCCAAGTGGAAATGTTTGTATTTTTCTTCTGCTTGTTCTTTTTTCTTTTCCTTCTTTTTTTAAAAGCAGTATTAAGATAAGCAGGGTAGAGCTTATTTTTTTTCAAGCTCCCTTTCTGATCTGCAAAACTATCACTGGGACTAAAAATGCACTAAATCTGATAGATATAGGATGAACTGTATCACATTCATGTTGCTAATAGGATAAATGTACATGCTTGCTCATGCAAGTGTCTTATTCCCTTTAAAAGGGTTGGAAGTTTTTCAGCAAGATCATTCCAAGGTGTTTTGTTTTGTACAGTTCTGAGTAGCTATTTAAAATGTCCTGCTCTACTGTACTCAGCAGATTGTCTCTGCCACTCCACCATTGCGTCTCTTCTTCCTCTTAGTATCTACTCTCCTGTAAGGGACTCCAGAGCATGGTGGCGCTGCTGTGGGAATTCATTCCTGTGGGGCTACTGCATCTTCATCAACACTGTTTAATACGTGTAGGATTTTTCCCCTTGCATCTGAGCTGGTATTAGAGTAAGCAAGTAAAGCATCTATAGTGAGAACATTTTAGGGGATAAAAGAAAGCTGGCTCCATTTAAAGAGCTGAGCTGAGACATGACACTAGATAAAGAGAAAGAGAAAAATGCTGTCCAACTTGGACAGGTTACTCCAACTTTTCCCCCTCAAGTTTTCTGCAATGAGTTGATCAGGTTTATTTTTTGTTTGAAAAGAACATATTCACCTCACTAAATAAATTCATTCACCTCGGCAAGTGCGGAGGCATTGTTGTCAAATTTCAACACCTTTATATATGATGATATGAAGCAATCATGCTTTTTATTTTGATGAAATTACTGAGCCCAGGCCTACGTGCAAAGCATGAACAAGTGAGTAGGTTTAGTTTTAAGTTACTTGAATTTTTGTGGTTGTTTGTTAAGAAGCAATGACTGACACACTCTACTGACATTCAGTCACCCTCTCTAGCCTATGAAAAATAGCACTGGAGAATTATAAGCCTTAAATAAATGTTTACTAAATAAATAATTGAATTAATAAACAAGTATAAATAAATTATTATGAATAAAATATTAATAATAAAGTGAATGAAGTATGGTCATTTTGTAGTTAAATTCCAGCCTTTACAAAATCCATCTTGATTCTTTGAATGCTGGTTTTCTTCCTGCTGTCCTGTCATCTTGCATATGCCTTTTTAATGGCAGCAACTCAGTAAACTTAAGGCATTGAGGCAGCATTTATTTCATTAGATTATGTGTAGTTTGAGGGCCAGGCCTGTAACCTTAGTGTTCATATCCTCAATATTGCCAGAAGATTGTTGCTTCGGGATTTTTGAAATCTGAAGATTGACTTTGGGAAACAGGTTGATAGCACTATAGATTGCAGTGGTTTTAAAACTTGGATGAAAATTAATTATAATACAAAGTTTTAGCTTTTCAACAAGTGCCTAATCTTATTTAAACAATTACTTCAGAATCTGGAGGGATATGATCAGGCACTGCAAATGATCAAGCCAGGGGTGAGAATGTTTGGGTTAGAATATTCCCAATGTTTATTGCATTAGCAACTAAAAAAAGGTCCTCTCTGACAACAAAGAGAACTTACAGGAATGATTTTGAAATCTCAAACTATTCCAGTTTTCCAAGTTAAAAGGTGAGTGATATGTGCAGTACCTAAATAAGCGACTGTCACATGAATGTAAGACTCTGTGCAAACTTCATAGGAAAATTCAAAACAAAATTGTGTTATTTCTTATTGGACATAGGTTTGCCTAGCTTTTGTTTTTCCTTTGATTTTAAAAATCAAAGCTATAAAGTAGTTCTTATAGTTATCTTTTAGTTTTGTGACTAATGTCAATTTCATTTCTTCATTTTCTTTTAAATCAAGAATTTTTTAGGAAATCTTCCCTTTCACATCTTGGAGTTGATTCTCAACTTCTACATGGCTCATTAAAAAAGTTTTTGTTTAGCAATAGCTCATTCTGAACCAATGACTCAAGATTGCCTTTCACATGAATATTTACACTCTTAGGTCTCAATTTGACAACATTAAGCTCTGTATTCTTATTTCTTAACCCAAACACATTTATAGATTGATTTTAATGCACTTCTTCCCACTTGAATTCACTATGATTAAAGGTTCACCACCTTGGTTACATTATATAATTTGAGAAATAACCAACAATGTCCCTCGTGATTAAATATTCAAGTTTGCAATTATTTTGTAACTTTTGTTCTGCTCTTCCCTCACTCTAAAAATTATCATAAAATTTTGAAAGATGTCCTCAGTGTAGAATATGTCCATAAAATATTAAATATTCAATTTTCCTCTATCATGGCTTGAAAAATTCATAATTACATGATGATCCACATAATAACTCATTCTGAAAAGTCATATATGGCACTCCCTCTGTGACTGAGTTAATAATTTACTGCTGTGTGGGATTTTCACTCTGCACTGTTAGTCTTGGGAACATTTATTAAGCAAATGTTCATTTGCAAAGATCAGGATGTGAATGAAGAGGGTAAGAATTTAATGAGGAGTGACAGACAGGTGAACTGATTCCATATAGAACTTTACTACAAGGGAAAGCAGAATGCTCTATCTTCTGTTGCCTCGCTAGACACCTGAGATAAAATATAGAAGACAGAGGGCAGGAGGGAAAAAAATGATTCTCTCCTGCAGGGGCCAAGGCAGGGATAAATCAAGGAAAGGGAGGAACACAATTCAGGTCATTTAAAAAGATGCTACCGAATGTGCTTTTTTGAGCTTGTACAGCTGAGACACTGCTAATTTTTTTTTCTTTGAAAGTCACTAAATGCTGCCAAAGAGAATAGCTCAGGTCTTTGATTTTTTCCTTTGTTATTAGAAACTCTCACTGACCATTGCTTGTAATATTTAATTGAATGCTAGTCAGAAAAGAAGTTTTCATGATTACTTAATGGGACTAAAATTGTTATGTAACCTTGGAAGTAAATGATCCCTATTTCTTTTTATGGGTCAGTTCTATGAGGACATGTGCCACATAAATGGAACAAACAGCTTGTGTTGATTTATTGGGTAAGTACTTGTGATTTTGCCTTGTGCAGACAGTGGAATGCTCCAGATAGGAATGGCTGACCAGAAATTGTCATCAGGGAAGCTTGCCCAAGTGATCTTAATTACTATGCTAACTTTGTCTGACACATATTGAGAATTGACAACAGTAGTGGGTAACTTCTAATCATTTTAAAGTTCTCTTTTGAATATGATGAGGATTAAACAAATACTTAAATAAAACTAAAAATAAAACTTCAGTAAAGAAACAAAGTACACTACAGTTGGTATAGATTCTAAATTCTAACTTGTCCTTGCCGAGACCTCTACCCATGGTCATTCTGCCTGCAGTTTGTCACAACATCATTGTCTGCAAAAAGGCTCCATTTTCAAGACTGACTGAGACTGGAAAAGGATTTATAACCCAAGTTCTTTTCATTATAATAAGTCAATTTCCTCATCAAAAATGTTAGTCACCAAGGTCTAAATGAGGTCACTTCCAAATGGCAGGCAAAAATACAATACTGAACAGTCTACCCTACTTGATTCCACTGACTATAAATTTCAAGATGTAGCCAGAGAGAATTTTGATCATAGTACCAGAAAAACAAAACAAACTGCATTGCTACTTTAAAATTACAATAATATTATCCGTGGATGTTGAAGAAGAACGTTTTCCTCAGATATCAAATACACAAGCTTGTCATTAATATATGTGCTTACATGATAATAATAAAACCAGGAAGATATATATATATATATAATATACATTGTACACATATATCATTAAAAGTTGGCAACTATCCCTTGTTACTGCAATGACAATATTTTGTAGGATATGTAAACTGTAGACTTCACTGAGTTGCTCAAAAATTATTTGGTTAAGGGGTAAATACACCTTGTACATCATAATGAAAATCTTATAGGTAGGGATGGAGAGTAACACTTCAGGCTGTCTACAGAATATTAATAAAATTCAATATATTTTCTAAAAGGTATAATTTATATTTTGTGGAAATGAGACCCTTTTCTAATAAAATTCTTCTGTCCTTCATTCTGTTCATATAATTTTGCTATAAATCATCCTGTAGGAATTTTCCCCCCTAAATATTCATCTCAGGGAGAACCTATTTAAATAAGCCCTCTTAGCAAGATCTTTCAGAATTAAAATTACACTAGGAGCAATACTTCATCCAATATGTTTCCTTCTATAGAATTTTCTTATGCCTAAAATAATATTTTTTGTTGAATTACATTATGTTCAGTTGTTGATTTGAGATGACTTGGATACTCAAGAAGCAGTGCGGGGAAGATGAACAAATTATCCTTTGTGTTTTTAATTGTATGGTTGCAGCACTTTTCTGCTGCCAATCTACATATATAGTGAGAAAAACCTAAGGGCATTATTTTCAGCTTCCCCACAAAGAAAGAAGAAGAAAGATGAAAAATTGCTGCAGGATATACTAGGCTTCCTCGGCTTCTGGTAAACTAGAGCACTATGCACTTTCATACTCATTTGAAGCTAATTTTACTCCTTTATCTGGTAGCCATTAGAGAAAAGTCTTTTCCTGTTTTCCTGCTATGAATATACTAAGCAATTTCTTTTCTTCAGTTGTATTGTAAAATGTGGACAATAAACTGATGTATACACACATAGACACACAGGTTTCATTAATGTCAGGTCCTAGGCAAGGTCTCTTATAGTGAAGAGTATTCCTTAAGGGTATTATAGAATGGCTCCAAAGGTCAATCCGATGCTGTAGAGCTCAGAGAAGTTTCCTGATGTTGTAATTAGAAAATTTCTAGCTTTGTAAATGAACAGGTTTTTAATCAAGGAACATTCATATGTCCCAAACTGTCTCTTTCCTATATCTGCCTTCTGCAGCAATGTTACAGGCTGCATTAGTTACATTTTTCCATATGAAAAGGAGGTCTGGTCACATTAAATAATTTGCCCTGATAGCACAGTTTATGGTACTGCTTATGGGGACAGCAGGACTTGTTTAGGGTTTTTATTGTAAAAAATAGTGTACAGAGGGCTTACATTTACATGAGTAAGGTAATGAGTACATTTCCTATCCAGCATTGTTACCTCCTCCTTTGTTTTTCCACTACCATCCCTTTCCTTCCCACCTTTCTAACTTCTCTCCCCATCCCCCAAAGTTTGTTTTCAACATAGTGTCTTGTACATCTCATTGTCACAATGGGTAAATCTGTACCCTTATTTCAGCATTTTGTTATTTCCTTTCCCCTCCCCAAATTAGAAAAATGCAAGATGCAGGGCACTGACATCAAATGCAGTGAAAACAAGGGTTATACCATGGGGGAAGCACCTACAAAAGAAGCAAAAAACAAATCACACAGTACATTTTAAAGACACTAAAAAAACAATAGCAAGCAAGACAAAAAAAAAAACAGTTGTGACCCTATCTTGGGGTTCATTTCACCTAACATCATCTTATATGGTCATAGGTACATAGCTTTTGGCCTTTTCTGCTTGTCCTAGACTTATACTAGTTATTGCAAATAAGCGAAACCATGGGACCTATGTTTCTTTGGGACTGGCTTACTTCATTTAATATAATTTTTTCCAAGTCTTTCCATTTCCTAACAAATGGGGCATTGTCATTCTTTCTGATGGAGGCATAGAATTCCATTGCGGTGTGTGTGTGTGTGTGTGTGTGTGTGTGTGTGTGTGTGTGTGTGTACCACATTTTCTTGATCCATTCGTTTACTGAGGGGCATCTGGGTTGGTTCCATATCTTAGGTATGGGGAATAATGCTGCAATAAACATAGTTGTGCTGGTAGCTTTAGTATGGTCTTGTTTGTGATCAGTTGGATAAATGCCCAAAAGTGGGATTGCTGGGTCATAGGGGAGCTCTATGTAGAGTCTTTTGAGGAACCTCCATACTATCCAACGTGGTTGAACAAGTTTACACTCCCACCAACAATGCAGTAGAGTTCCCTTTTGGCCACATCCCCTCCAGCATCTGTTGTTATTAGAGTTCTTGATTATAGCCATTCTAACTGAGGTGAGGTGGAACCTCAATGTTGTTTTGATTTGCATTTTTTGGGGGGTCCGGTCGTGGGGCCTGAACTCTGGGCCTGGGTGCTGTCCCTCAGCTCTTCAGCTCAAAGCTAGCGCTCTACCACTTGAGCCACAGTGCCACTTCTGGCTTTTTTCTTTTTGCTTATGTGGTGCTGAGGAATCGAACCCAGGACCTCAAGCATGCAAGGCAAGCACTCTACCACTGAGCCACCTTCCCAGCCCTTGATTTGCATTTTTTATGGCTAAAGAAGTTTAGCATTTCTTCATGTGTCTATTGGCCATTCTTATTTCCTCTTCAGAGAAGTTGCTCTTGAAGTCTTTAGCCCACTTGTTGATGGGGTGGTTGTTTCTTTGAGGATTTGTTGTTGGGGGATTTAATTCTTTGAGTTCTAAGTATATTTTAGATATGAGACCCTTGTCTGTTATATGGCTAGTGAAGATCTTCTTCCAAACTGTGGGCTTTCTATGATCTTGCTAGCTATGTCCTTTGCCATGCAGAAACTCTGCAGTTTCAGGTAGCAGGACTCTTATATGATTTTTTTTTTTTGTCCATTGGGGGCTTGAACTCTGGGCCTGGGTGCTGTCCCTGCGCTCTTCAGCTCAAGGCGAGTGCTCTACCACTTGAGCCACCGCACCACTTCCTGTTTTCTGGTGGTTAATTAGAGATAAGAGTCTCATGGACTTTCCTTCCCCGCGCTGGCTTTGAGCTGTGTTCTTCAGATCTCAGCCTCCTGAGTAGCTAGGATTATGGGTGTGAGCCACCAGCACTCTGTTCTTTCGTGAATTTTATGTGTCCTGACTGAAAGATAACTTTCTGTGTACTAATCGTTTTATCTTTCTGCATTCACAGAGGACCTCACATCACCTCAGCCATCTAGCAGGAAATGTGTGCATATATTGTTTGTTGCCAGGTAGATGAGGCATAGGGGGAAGGTGTTTCTGCTTTGTTGAGACTCTAGCATGTCAAGGAGGATGAATGGTAGTTTATCAATCTTTAGGGCATGGAGAAGCTGGCCTCAAGCATTTATAATTCCGCCAAAGAAATACAGAGGCAAGAAATAACCCAGTGAATTGAGCACCTCTGAGATTTGGGCTGACCAAGAGAGATGCAGAGCCTAGGCAAATATGAACAGAAACTGAAGTTGAAATAGACACGGGTTAGGTCATGAAAGACTTTGTAGATCCCACATAGCAGGTTGAATTCCATCACAGAGAAAGGGGAGGCTTAACTTTTCAGTTGAGAGTCACATGAGATTTGTGCCTTCGGAAGAGACTCACACAATCCATGAAAAGGATTGCTAAGAGTTGGTGGCTGCATAGAGGCAGACAGAACAGTTGCTGAAATTGCTCTGTGAAGACATGAAAACCTAGAGCAACGGTGGTCAAAATATAAATGAGGACAGCAACTAGGGACCTTGATACCTGTGATTTGAAGAGTTAATCATATGACTGTCTATGGTTTCCTTCAGTATTTGCCCAGAATAGCCAGGTTACTCAGCTACCTCAGAGATTAAGTATGGCACAAACCAACAGCTTATCAGTTAGGAGACTTGGAATTAGAACCAACAAAATTCAGTAAAACTAGCTTAAAGATAAGAAAAAATGCTATTTCATATGAGGTCTAGTTAGGGCACTTTCAAGTGCAGTAGCACCAGGAATATATTTTTTTCTGATTGGTTTAGGCTCCTAGACTAATGTTTCCCTTCCTTCTTATCCCAAATTTAGATCCCACACATCCATGAGTCACCTGTCTCCTCTACTGCCTCCTCTTCTCTTCCCTTCATGATTTAAGGTTGATTGGCAAAGTCTTAGGAGTCCACAGACAATCTCAGTAAACTGATTAGGAAAGAGTCCAGCCTCTCAAGATGCATAAGCTCTGTGGTGCAAAACCAAGGTTCTTTCATCTGGAGGGAAAAGAAAAGACAAGATGATGGAAAGTGCCTGACTAAATGCAATGAACTCAAAAGTTTTCAAAGTGGAAGAGAGACTTTTTGGGGGAGGGGGTAGTACTGAAATCAGGGCCTAGGCATTGTCCCTGGGCTATTTTTGCTCAAGGCTAGTGCTCTACCAGCTCTATCAGTTTAGCCACAGCTCCCCTCCCAGCCTTTTTGTTTGTTTATTGTAGATAAGAGTCTCACAACTTTCCTACCTGGGCTGGCTTTGAACTGTAATCCTCAGATCTCAGCTTCCTGAGTAGCTAGGATTACAGGTATGAGCCACTAGCAACTGGCTGGAGACATTATTTACACCACTCTAGTGGGCCTGAGGTGGGGCAGCAGCTGTGATCCTAGACTTTTCCCTACAGAAGATTCTGGTTGGAAGAGGAAGTTGAATACACTGCCTTTTTAATCTTAAGAGATTGTGAGGAGAGAGGAGGAGAGGGAGATGACAACCTGTTCTCACTTCTTAAGTTTGGCTTAGGGACCCAGCAGTGGTAATATGGAATGGGGAGGGCACTGGCTTTGAGTAGGTGTCAGGGAGAGGTGAGGGCATAGTGCCAATGTCCCAATTCCCCATTCGGAATTTCAGGACATTGATCTGCAGAGCCTTCCTGTGACGGCATTAAGAAAGATCCAGCTGGCAATTTTGAAGAATGCTTTCATTGTCTACACAGTGTAAAATCTGCAGTGACAAAGAGCTGGACACTGTTGGAATAGCATAGAAGGGACCTGAGTGAACAAAGGGCCACCATCGTGGTGAAATGGCTGTGGTAGTACTGCAGAGTTTCCCCAGGAGCCAAAGAAATAGCCACAAGTTCATCACCTGCAGGATTCTCAGGTGGACTGCAGAGTTCTTGTCGGAGATGTGCAGGGGCCAGACAAGGCAGACCAGAGAAAAGCCAGACAACTGGGCCTGGTGTGCACCATACACCAAAACATACCCTTCCTCCCTATGTGTGGAAGCTAGATTTGGCATTGAAGGAAGGAAACTAGTAGACTCAAAGTTTACACCAACCAAGCTGAACTGAGAATAACATTTCAACCTGCTATGGTCTGAATGTTTGTGTCTTCTTGAACTTTATATGCGAAAATGCTAAGCCAAAAAGTGAAAGTATTAGGAGGTAGAATGTTTTTGAGGTTACAAGGTTATGGGGCAAAAATACCACAAACTCTCAGGAGACTGAGAAAGGAGGATTGTGAGGTTACATAGTGAAGGACTGTCTCCCTCCAAAATATACAGAATTGTGGTAAGGCAATCTCTTTCTGTCATATGAGTGTACACTGAAAAGACAAACATCTAAGGGCTAGGAAGATGGCCTCCATCAGACCCTCACCAAACACCAAATCTGGTACCTACATCTTTGACTTAGCCTCTAGAAATATTAGTAATGAGTTTCTGTTGCTAAGAAGCCACTTAGTTGATGGATCAAAATAGATCAGAATAGCTATCTCCCCACTCCCATTGTCTATAGTCTACAATAGACTCCTGAGATAGAATGGGGTTTATAAACATGGTTCTCACTGACATCTTAGATCCTCTAATGTCAGATGGTGTGTGAGACCTAAACTGATAGCAAATCTGGTTAGGAAAGGAGAAAAATAGTGAGAATATCACATTATTCCTATTCTGCCATTTATAAATATGTTCTTTCTTCAGAGTTATAAGAAGGGAGTACTCATTACTAATGTAGCAAATAAATTTAACCAAAGGAAGTGTTTAATGCTAAAAAAAGAAAAAGTCTTTACTAGGAATTATTGCCTGAGATAAGGCCTAATTCTTTAATGGCCATTAACTTGTACTCTATTAAATAGCAGACATTAAAAAGTATATCAGTAACAATGAAAAAAATTAAGGGGATGAGAGGTTTGGAGAACTCTAGGGAGGTTTGCCTGCAGCAGATAAGATGAAGTTAAGTCTTCATTGTTGACCAGACTGATGATTTCAAATATATATAAAGTTAATGTTGATAAAAATCAGGTACCTAATATGTAATGGAGAAGTTAGCCCTTTTTATTTTTACTTTTTATTTTGTCCTCTAATTCCAGACAGTATAAACAGATCCAAAAGAGAAGCAAAGGGAGACAGATTGCAGATGTGCTTCTTGATACATTTCCCCACAGAATTCAAGGCCATGTGGATTTCTCTCTGGATATGAAACTGATGCTAAAGTAGGACACCAAGTCTTCACTGTTTTGAGAAGTAAAACATTTATTCATTTGTGGGATTCTTCCCACCTCCAAATTATGGAAGCTAAAGTATTTGTTCAAGGACAATAATCTGGTGTAAGTGGTTTTCTGGCTGGCTTAGAGAGCTGGATGTCAGGAAACAGCAATTGTTTGTTCCTGACTGAGGCCACATATCAAAAGTCAGAGTTCCAGTCCCATTCCTAAATTCTAATTCTTAATCAACCTACCTCCCAGAATGCCTAAGAGACTCCTGAGCACAGTCAAGTTGGAGCTGAGCTGATACTTAGGGAACTTCTATAGCCATCATGACTATGAGTTCTATTAAATTAGAACAGCTTTAGTTAAACTTCCTGCTCCTCTTCTATCAGAAACCACCAAGTCTTAAAGAACTCAGTGGAGTTGTATTGGGCAAAAAATGGTAGTCACAGGCTGGGAAGGTGGCTCAGTGCTTGCTTCATATGCATGAGACCCTGGGTTCGATTCCTTAGCACCACATAAGCAGAAAAAGATAGAAGTGGCACTGTGGCTCAAGTAGTAGAGTGCTAGTCTTGAGCTGAAGTGCTCAGGGACAGTGCCCAGGCCCATGACTAACAACAACAACAAAAAAATGGTGGTCACCATTGTAAATTTCCCTTTTGAAAACGAGAGATTATTCTCCTTTTTCTCAAGAAATTTTATTAAAAATGATTTAGTTAAAAATTTGTAATTACACAAATTTTCTCTTCTATCTCTACATATATGTGTGTACACATGAATATGTATGTGTGAAAGTATATACATGTGTATATATATATGCATATCTATATGTATGTATGTATATTGTATACTTATATCTACCCACCTATCAGCTGTCCAACTATACGCATTTTTATTTGTCTTTTCTGGGACAAGAAAACATTCAGTTGAAACATAGTGATAAATCCCAAGTACTAGCAGACAAGAGGAATGCAAATGATCACCACTGTTCGTTTCTAAGGCATCTTATTTGGTTATAAAACTTACTCAAACAGCATATTAGCAAAACTATATATATATTGGTGGGTCCTGGGGTTGAATTCTGGGCCTGGGTGCTGTCCCTGCGCCCTACAGCTCAAGACAAGTGCTCTACCATTTGAGTCACAGCGCCACTTCTGGTTTTCTAGTGGTTTCTTGGAGATAAGAGTCTCATGGACTTTCCTGCCTGGGCTGGATTTGAACCATGGTCTTCAGATCTCAGCCTCCTGAGTAGCTAGGATTACAGGCATGAGCTACCGGTGCCCAGTGCAAAACAATATATTTAAAGGTATTCAGTGAATAGAAACACTGAGTATCATAATAATTTTAGCAGGCAACCTTATGCTTTTGTTTCTAGTGATACAGTATAAGAACGAGTGAGCTAATGTTGTTGCTCCCTAAAGTTTTGGTGGGGAGAAAGTTCTTCCAGGCAATACTAGATTAATCCAATGTAACCTAAAATCTGCACAGTTTTTAATGTCCCAGAGCTTTTTAATGAGTGTCAGCAGCCATGTTTCTGATGAAATACTCTCCTTTATCAGTATCAATACATACTTAACCTTTTGAAGCCAAATACACACACACACACACACACACACACACACACACACACACATCCAAAGTAAATGAAATATTTCCCAGCTCTCTGACTCTGACACTGTTTGCACATACTCTGACTTAATTTCTGAACCTTACCTTTTTGACCCCTGATATTTGACCTTGCATTTACCCAGAGAACCACAAAACATTTTCCTCAAGAAATAAACACAAATTTCACATCAGGTATAACACCATATGAGGAAGCATGATTTAGTACAAATCCTATTTTTTTAACCACAAATTCAAAGCTATGGAGAGTTACTTTTCTTAATTAAGCTGGGCTGCTCCCACAATTCAAAAAAGCTTCATTTTTCCCCCTGCTTAAATTAAATTCCTTGTGCAATGCAGTGACCAAAACAAATAATCTATGACCTACAAACAAGGCACTTGCATTCCCTGAAGAATTACGTTCTTGTTTCCTCTAGGTTATACATCTTTGAACCTCTCTTTGCTGTAACGACCTTCTGGTGTTCATTAGCATGCTGATTACCATTAACACAGCTATAATGTAGCAATTTTCTTGGTGTATGTCGAGGAGAAATGCTCATCTGAATGCAGTCAGGGGACAAAATTAACTGCATAAATCTACAGCACAAACTGGATCTTGTCCAAGTTTGTACAAGTCATCTTTCCTCTCCTAGGTGTGACATCATTGTCTTGATTCCCACTGAAGACTTAATAAGTATCACAGGGTTTCATATTTAATTTCCTTTCATCTCTGCATATTACATTTCAACTTAATTTCAAGAGTGTCTGACCACCTTATTACTATGTCTCATACTATATATTTACCTTTAATCTTCCAGCCATGTCCCTTAATGGCTCCTTGATGAGATTTCTATCTACTTACTTTTTTCATTTTTTCCCCCCACATTTATATCTTTAAAAAATACTTGCTAATAGAATAGGATTTAAGTAGTTGCGCACTCATCCTGATCCATTTTCAGACCCAAGAACAAGGTAGGGATATGTCACAGCTGCTTCGTGATTTCTTTTGCGAGGTGGAATTCAGAATTCTCATGGAGGAAGGGGAGTTTTGTGGGGAGAGTCTATGTTAGGTGGCTAAGACCTGATTCCTGCCTCTGTCCCAGTCATTCAACGATATCTGGATGACACTGATCTTCAAGCTTGAACTCAGGACTACTCATTCTCACCTGGAAGCTAACAAGAAAGCTCATACGATACTTTAAATTTCTTTGAGGGTTCTTTGAGGGTGCTTAAAGATTATAGTTAATAAATGATACTAAGCATATTCTGAAAACTCGTTTCCTTGATGCTTTTATAGCTAAAATTATAAGAAATGTGACAGGATAAAAATCACCCCCAAATAAACGTTGATACAATTCCAAAATAGATCATGGTCTGTACAACTACTTATAGATAATAAAAATACTCAAAATAAATGTAAGACAATGAAGAAGGAAGAAACCTGCATTTGTTTTTTTCTTTAGCAAAATTCCTTTAGCATATACATATTATACTCTTTGAAAGTTACCTCAATGAGATTCAAATTGTGCTTTGGATAAAATTCTTTAAGTCCATCTGATTGTGATTGCTCTAAAATTGAACACTTAGTTGAGCAAGGTTGCCTGCATAGAACTATAGCATGATTTCATTAATACCATGCAAGCCACAAAAGGTTTCCTGGCCTTGAAAAGGATTCTCAAAGAAAAACTATTCTGTTTCACTCTCTATACTGCAATATAGAAAGGTACACACATTTGCCACATAGGATTACAAATCATTTGCCCCAAATAAAATCTATAAAACAGTGTATGTCTAAACTGCAAAAATTCTGCTGTAAATGTTTACTTTTCTATAGTTTTACATTTATTCAATTACCCATGAATTCAACATTTCACAGCAATTGGTTGAATTTCTGTCTACTACATTCTAGCCATTCTACTAAAAACCAGAGTCATGAAGACAAATAATATATGCTTCACATTGAGAAACAACATGGTGTTATAGGAAACCTGTCAGGATTTTAAAGCTGGCTGTGGTATTCAATAGCTGTATGAGTCTGCTTAACCTGCCATAGAAAAATGCCATATGTTGGGTTTGTTGAACAACAGCAGTTCTTTTCCTGGCCATTCTAGAGGCTGGCAGTCTGCAATGAGAGTGCAGTTAAGTCAGGCTCTGGTGAGGGCTCTCATCCTAGTTTATATATGCCTATTTTCTTCTTGTTGGGTCCTCATGGGAAGAGAGAGGGAGAGAGGCAGAGAGAGAGAAGAAAGAAATAAAAAGGAGGAAGGAGGAAGAAGAGGAGAAGGAAAAGGAAGAGGAGGAGGAAGAAGAAGAGGTGGAAGACGAAAAAGTGGAGGAAGAGGAGGAGGAGGAGGAGAAGAGGCAGAAGAAGAAGAAAGAAAAAGGAAGAAGAAAGAGGAAAAAGAAAAGAAGGAAGAGGAGGAGGGGGAGGAGGAGAAAGATAAGAGAGAGGGGCAGAGGGAGAGAGAATGAACTGTTTGTTTCTCTTATAAGGGCACTGGTCCTATCCTCACAACCTGATCTAAATCTAATTACATCTCAAGAGTTCCATCTCCAAACACAGACTGCCGGGTACTTAGAACATTCACCATATGAACTCTGAGAGAGTGCAATTCAGTCCACAGTGGTAGCCAGGCCACTTTGACAAAGATTTTTTTATTACCTTCTCTGAAAGCCCACTTCCTTTATTAAAAGGCAAATATAATACTGTCTGCATTTGAGAATGTTCGATAATGTAAGATCATATAAGTTAAACTACTACAGGTGTGTCCGATGAATCTAGAGACTGGAGAAATATTAAGGTCCTGGTCCCCTTCTTCCTGCCCTTTCTCTGCTAAAGGGACACTGAAAAATAAGCGGGCACTGAAATATGATTCATTCTGTGTTAGCGATGTGGAAATAGTGTGGTGGATGCTCACAGAAGGAAGAAATTAATTCTGATCTGCCCTGTGGGCTGTGTGGAGGAGTCTGGGAAGGAGGCTACATTTGAATTGGCTTCTGAAGATGGAGTAGAATTATCCTGGGCTGAGAGGTTGAGATGAGATGACCTTGCAGGCTAAGCAGAGTGCCCATGGGGTTCACTTGGGGAATCTGGCGGGCATGACATGACTGTGAACTCCTCCCTATGGAGTTTCACCAGAGTCTGTTGAGTTCTGTTTTCCTTCTACAGCTCTTCTACCACATAAAGGAGCTATCATCTACCAGGTACTGGTGGGGAATACATATGCCATATATTACTGAGGACAAATTGGGAAGATGGCAGCTCTCTTTTTGGAGTTGCAGATATAAATCTTGTAGCCCAGGTGTCCAAATGCAACAGAGGCACCTGTGGCAGGTCACAGCCCTCCGTGGGGACCGGCAGAGCCTCTGAGCAGCTGTTCTTTTTATGTCCTTGAGAGGATGCCTGCTAAGGGCAATTCCTTTACATGCTGCTTCCAACGCCGGAAGTTCCCTGCTTAAACCAAACCAAATGTCTTATATTACCAAAAGATTAAAAACAAAAGTCATCTGTACAACTACCAAAAGAGGGTCAATTCCAGGGGATTGGACATTCCTTCATCTTTATTTTCTGTACATATTCTGCACATATTCTACCTCTCTCTCTCCCTCTCCATATATATATATATACATATATATCAATTTTACTGGATTTTATTAGAAAAATATTTCCCTAATATAATCACACAAAGAGAAAGATGATGAAAATATTACTGATAAAAATATTCTCCTATGTAACTGAGATCATTTAAGTCTATTTGAATCACAAACTTGATCTTGACTGATGGGAAATGTAAAGATAGCATTTCTGTTTTAAGGAAAAGTCTAAGCTCCTAAAGGTTTCCAGGATTGAGATGAATGATAACTGATTTCTTTTTTTCAGGGAACTGACAAAGTAGTATCTATTACACTGCTAGTAGGCTTACCTATCAGTATTTTATGAAAGTGAGAATGCTGGTCAAGGGACGAAACAGATCTTAGAAAATGAATCAAGGTACAAAAATCAGTTAACAAGAGACCTGAAACAAGTGATGAATGATTCAATGACACCACTCTCCAGATGAATGCATCTGGAGTGAATGAAGATGGCATAATGAATGGCTAGGTAGTAAAATATTTGTTTATCCTCCACTCTTTAGCAAGGCTCATATGCATAATGCCCAAGAGATATTTGTTAGTTCAATTAATTAATTCATTTAGTTAATTAATTAATTCAAGTGCATTAGATTATTAGCATGCTTCTATTAATAGAATATTTTCTATTCATTAACTAGTTTCTTATTCCAGAAACACTCTTTTTTTTTTTTACTATATCAAGAAAGAATCCATTTTTAGCTGGGAACCAGTGGCTCCTGACTGTAAGCCTAGATGAGATGTGGGATCATAATTTGAAGCCAACTCAAGCAAAAAAGATCTATACACTTTTGTTGTTTCAAAAGAAGCAAAAAATCTGGGCTGGAGACATGGCTCAAGTGGTACAGCACCAGCCAAATAAGCATAAATCCCTGTCTTGACAAAAAATATCTTTTCTCCCAAGATAGGTGGGCTAACATTTTCTACACAGGTCACATCCCATAGATGGCCGTCTCAAAGTATATACCAAACTGTCTGGAGTCTAACAAACATTTGAAACACTATTAATTCAAATAATGTAAAAATAAGTCATTAATGGTAGATTAGCAGCTTGAGTATACAAAATGAAGGAATTGGCCAAAATATTTAAAACGTGTGTGTGTGTGTGTGTGTGTGTGTGTATGGGAAAGACTGATAGAAGAAGTGAATACAATCAAATATCCATGTATGTATGGAAATAATCATAATAAAACCTCTATAGTTGATAGGCATTAAATTTAAAATGTTGGGGGGAAAACCCTGTTTTCTTTCCTCATTTCCTTTCACTTGTGAGAATAAGAACTAAGAACCCTTAATCCACGGATGGTTGACACCTGTAATCATAGTTACAGGATCTGTAAGGACCTGAGATCTGAGGATCGTGGTTTGAAGCCAGCCCAAGCAGAAAAGTCCCTGCTTGTGAGACTCTTATCTCCAATTAACCACCAAAAGAAGGAGGAGGAGGAGAAGAAGAAGAAGAAGAAGAAGAAGAAGAAGAAGAAGAAGAAGAAGAAGAAGAAGAAGAAGAAGAAGAAGAAGAAGAAGA
>NW_012267217.1:1950582-1961115 GCF_000151885.1 Dipodomys ordii
GAAGAGGAAGAGGAAGAAGAAGAAGAAGAAGAAGAAGAAGAAGAAGAAGAAGAAGAAGAAGAAGAAGAAGAAGAAGAAGAAGAAGAAGAAGAAGAAGTGGTGCTGTGGCTCAAAGTGGTAGAGCACTAGTTGTGAGCAAAAGAACTCAGGGACAGAGCCCAGGCCCTGAGTTCAAGCCCCACAACTAACCCCCCCCCAAAAAAAAGAATCCATAAAACCCTATAGCCTGTATCTTTAGGCATAAAATATGGAGTACCAAATGACCCTGACCTTGGCCATTTGTTTAAGAGGATTGCCATTTACTGAGTACCTTATATTAAGTAATAGAAAACAGCTTCTAGAATATAGCCATATCTCAGAATTATCTTAAAAGGCCACTGAATTTATAAAGGAGAATTATGAAGTATTTTGAGGGTTACTTACGAAGGATCTCAGAGCATTTTCTCTCCAGGATAGCTTCAAACTGCAGTCTTTCAGATCTCAGTCACCTGAGTAGCTAGGATTATAGGCATGGGCCATCAGTGCCAGCCTGTATAGTTTTAAGAATCATACTTGCTTTCTACATCATGTCCTTTTCTCATACCCACTTGTAGGAATGGTTAACACCTTAATACAACTATGCTCAGTGTTTACTAAGAGAAAATATAGGTTTTTTTTATCATATATATCGTAATTTTCCCCCACAGTGTTCTTTTGACAGGAAATGTAGTATTTTCAACAAAATATTGACACAACTTTAAAATCAACTCTTTGATGATCACAAAACTGAAGTCATCTGATGCTGGTGTTGTGTGAATTTTGTTACATTTTGTTCTGGGAATGGGGTCAATATGGTCATAGATCGAAGCTTGGGCACTTTGGCGGCAGCCAGAATCAATGCTGTTTTGCATTTCCTTTATCGATAGACTTTAGAGGACCACATTTAAACCCAATTCTGCACTCACATTTTGATAAACATTTCTCCAAAAAGTAGTTGTTAACTATTTGACACCTGATAGAAGTCGCTAACAGAGTGATAGAACTAGAAACTATCAATAAATTTCCTCATTTTACTTCTTAGATCTATGACATTCTATCCCTAACTTTCTCTTTGTGTATATAATTTACTTTAACTGATTATCCTAACTAATTGATATGAAAATATCATACTGTTTTATATATCTTCATTATTAAAAATGATAGTTCTTTACTGATAGCCAAATAAGGCAGGTAATCCTAGAAGTTATTTAAAACACACACACACACACACACCACCAGAAGTGAATCCAGATCAAACAAGAACACCAAAAAGATTTCCAGGTTTTTAATCCTTTCACATGAGAGGAAGGCAAGCCCTCAGTCGATCTTGGCTTTTGCTGGTGTTTAGTCTCTCAGGGTCTCCACAGTTTTATGAACCAAGAGCCACCAGTGGGAGATAGGAAGTTGAAAAATATTAATATGTCAAACTGTGGAAAGGCGAATCTCAGCACTTCCCATGTGGGTGTGTTTTGATTTCATGTCGATTCGCTTATTTGCTATCTTACCTGGAGCTTCAGAGGCTAAAACCTAAAGTGCAGGAGATGCTGACTGAAATGCTAAATTACTCTTCTAGAGAGGGCTGATTTCTCAGAAGCCTGGTACTTCTATCTTCATAGGATCTGTGGCAAAGGGCATTTTCGTTCGTTTTTATGTTTTTGATACCTCATCTAGGAGAGACTGGTGTTATGGCAAAACATATAACAATTCTTGTGGCTATCACTGGCAATGTCAAATGTCCGCACACACTTAATTTCCATTACCAAGGCCAGACAATTGTATTGGTCCCATTGATTAAACATTTATTTGACAACTCGATTGGTATTAGTCTGTGTTTGAATGCTAAAAGTGCAAATGAAGCAATTGGATTAATTCTTTAGGACTCTGTGGGGTTTTTATTTTTCTTTTTGGTTTGTTTTAGGTTTTAACTTTCTCAGGGTTGTTTGGGATCTGATGGGTTGTTACGTGGTAATAGCTTTGATTAAAAATGTTTCAAGTACTGCAGGTAACCTGATGGGAGAATTCATTGCCAGTTCATTTGGTATTAGGGAGCAACTTCAATGTATCACTTTCAGCAATTTATGTAGGAATTCGTTTCTTAACTGATCTGCAGGGAAGCATCACACAAACACAAAGTATGCACACACAAATGCACAAGTAATATAGCATCATAACTACGTATGCTTGTAGGTGAGAATTGGTGCCAGAAACCCATATGGGTCTAGAAGACTGGAGTCTGATCATATTTTCTTTAAAGTCATAGTACATTTTTTCCCCAGAGAAAGGTAAAATTTTCTTGCATAGGCATTGACTTAAGGAATCCTAGCTAGGCTTAAATAGGTATTCATGTTTTGTTTTGTTTTGCTTTTTTTCCCCCGACTTAGGTGAAGAGAATGATAAGGCTTAGACGAAGGAGATTCAATTTATTTCCACTGAGGGAAACTTCAATGCATCTGGAAACTTTTGAAGCCATCTCCAAGACCGGACCATAAGTACATGAATTTGTTTTTAATTTGTGAGATTCATTTTAGCTATGAAGTGTGTATAGATCTGTGACTACTGAGATATTTAGGCTTCAGATGTTCCATCAGTTTCTCTCCTCCTTTTTCAGAAATAGGCCAAAAGTTTGCTCAAGCTGAATTAGAAGACAAAAGGTGAGCAGCTCCCATTCAAAGACATCGGCAGCCAAACAGATGTGGTAAGAGTGATGGTTCCCCATGTTCAAGGCACCTGGCTACTGCTTTCCAGATCTGTGGAAAGAGCATCTAGAGAGTTGCTTGGGAAATGAGTCAAATGATCCGAGATGGGAGAAACAGATTTATTTGTCTATATTTAGTCCGAAGGCATTGACGCTCTTACTCATCAAGGTTTATGCACTGCCATTATAATATTTCCACATCATCTCTTCCTTTATTAATTCATCTAAACAGTCTATTTGCTTTTTTTGGCCCAATGTAGCTCATTGAACAGACATCTTAATTGAGCTGTTCATAATGAAGCCTGGATTTGTGTGTGTGTGTGTGTGTGTGTGTGTGTGTGTGTGTGTGTGTGTGTGTGTGTGTGTATGAGAGAGAGAGAGAGAGAGAGAGAGAGAGAGAGAGAGAGGGAGAGAGGGAGAGAGAGAGAGGGGCCAGCTAATTCAGAGCCCACAGACCCATTAGCATGTGGGAGTCTTAAACAGTTTTTCAATATGCATGACTTTGCAGGAACTACTTGGGGTACACCAGTCATTGTCTCTTTTTGGTTTCTTTGGGAATGCTACAGTGTTGCTGAGTGTTCAACCAGTCTTCAAAATAATATTGTAATTTCACTGCTCAAAGACTTGGTAAGATTTTAATTCTTTCAGAGTTTATATATTCTGGAAGAACAGAAGTAAGCTTTTACATACCTGTAATGATTACAGCATCTATTAGAGTCTAAATGGTTTCTGGAGCACCCAATACAACAGATAATTGGTATTTAATTTTACTGATTGCACTGTTTAGAGCCCTCTGAACCAGATTTTTATTTGTAAATGCCTTCTTTCCTCCAGAAATAATAATGATAATAAAAAAGAATGAACACTATAGAACATGTTCTGTGTCCTAGGTACTTTCTGTAGTACTTTCCAAGGATTATCTTATTTTGTTTTCATAGCAGGCTTGTCAGGTAGGCACTGCTATTATCTAGTTTTTTTTCTGGAATCTAGAGAAATAAGATTTCACAAAGCTTTACATTGAACCAAAAAACATGTTACCAATCATAGCCTTCCTTTCCAGTTAGCTGTCATGTCCCACCACTTACAAGAATAAGATAATAAAGACCAGCTCACTTTAGTCAGTTGCCCAAGGACATCATTCTGCTTTTGCAGACTTAGGTTAAATGTAGGTCATTTCACATTCATTTATCTTCCAACTACATCATGCTTTCTCTAAATTATAATTAAGAAAGCAAAGTAGCACCTCTCAGCAGTATAGCTATATAAAATAAATGAGATGTGATACAATCAACAGGATAATGTAAGTTAAATTCTGGGAGAGCTGAATATATGTACACAGAATATATGTTTGTGTGTGTATGTGTATGTGTGTGAGTGTGTGTATGTGGGTGTGTGTTGCTTTTAACAAACTATCAGCAAAGGAAATGAAAGCATACACAGAGATTCTAAACCCTTTAAAGCTCACCAGACTACCTGATAACTGTGTTAGTGTCCGTGGTCTGGAGACACTTTGATCTCAGCTTCTACAAGAGACCCGAAGAAGGCAACCATTAAAATTTCATAGGTCATAATTAATGATCCTGCTCATAAAATTGCTTCTAATATCTCTAGCCCTAGATAGACAGTTTACCTGCAGGGAGAATTTTCTTTGCAGCAACACACAGAGGATCATAAGTTGGCCTGCTTCATTAATTTAGTGGGTCTTGGAGAGCTAAAACCTACTTTCTAAATTGATGATTGCAAAATAGGTTTACTGGTACACACACACACACACACACACACACACACACACACACACACACACACACACACACACACACACTGCTACCCACGTTATAAATCTACTTCCATGACCTAAGGTTGTGAAAATTTTCAGGAAACTTTTGATCTCCAACTCCTATCACTCTTTCCCCATTCCCTGTGTCTGTCATGTTTCTACAGCCATGTGGTACAGTGTGAACATGAGAAAATCTGCTTCTTCAGTGACATTTTAGGTGCATGGCACTGGGTGGGAAACAGGTATAATTCCTTCTTTGTTGGCCCCGTGAGGGTCTTTCCTTCACTCACATTATCCTCTTTCTTCACTATTTCTTCTTCTTTTTACCTCTATCAGTATATCTCATAAAGCTCTCCCAAACTATTTCATAGTCATCAGTGTATAACTGAACCAAAGGAAACAAAGCATTGTCATTCTGAACTCCAAACTTGCAGTGTGTTCTTTATTTTCTCATCCACTGTTAAGAGAAAATGACCTATACTGACAATATCTTGGTTTGAGTATTATTTATCAACTATACTATTTGTTCTTGGCATGTAAAATTTAAAAATTCTATTGGGGTAAAGTAATATCGTAAATGAACTAATAAGACAAATTAGACGAGTTGATACTTTAGATTATCTGCACTGATTCCCTTCAGTTTACATATTAGTGGCTGAATTTAGCATCTTTTTTCATCTGAATAGTTTTTTTTGAATTTTAATTCCTTCCATGGCTTTTGGAATGCAAGGCAGTAAAAAATCTTTAGTTGGCAGGAAAGAGAATGAACATTTTTTAAAATGACAAACTCAAGTGATATACCAGAGTAAATATTTTAACTTGGTTTCCTACATATCATGGAAGTGGGCTAGGAAGGAGGAAGAGTAGGGGGAGGGTCTGTTCAGTGTAGGCTGATTATCTAATTTATACTTGGTTATTAATTTAACCAGTGTTGTCAAGAATATATTTTTCCTTTGCCTTGGGGCTAACTGTAAACAATAAGCTTTGTCCAATCCAATCTGCGGGCACCTGCCATTCATGGCATGAATAACACCAGGCTTAAATACTTGATAGACCCACCCATCTTGTGGAGACTTGAGAAGTCACCACTTGGAAATTACACCTCAAGAATCTAGAATCAGATATGACACATCGACCTAATGTGGGGAGGGGTCAATAGCCCATTAGCAGTTCCCCAGAGGACGTGTGGTATAGGTGACCTTCCCTTTCTGCTGCCAGTCTTTCCCAACTACATCGAAGCTGCTTGGGGAAGAGACAAACTAATCATTTGCAAATACTAATCTGCTGCAGGCCATTTCATGATAAATTGTCCAATTTTACTAAGCAAGGTAGCCTTGAAAAAGGAAGCAAGGAAACTCAGTCTCACAGAATATAAAGCCAGGTTGTGGTGAGGTCTGCAGCTGTACTGCAGAATTTTCTGTGCTCTCCAGTTGTGCTGGTTGTGTGGCTGGTGAGAGGTGAGTTTGTTTAGAAACAGTCACCAGATGAAACTCCCTGGGCAGAGGAATTTGATTGTTTAAACCTGACATGTCATCTCATTGATCTAAGAATTGCAGTTTTATCATTTTGTTTGAAGAAACCAAAGATGCCAAAGCGAGAGGTCAATTTGAAATATATTATATAATTAGCCAGTACAATCAAAATTATACAACTTCCAAAACATTTCTCATTTGCTTTTAAAATGTAAATAGTAATTTAGATGATAGCCATTTAGGTATTGGAAATGACTACATAATAAATTCTGACTGGTCTACATGTGGCCTGCAGCAATTCTACTGGCATTTTGCTTCTTATAGATAAAGAACCAAAAAAACACTCAAATTTAGCTTTTGTTACTTATTTTTTTCCCTCAACATTTCTGAATACCAATTTTTCTCCTAATTAATTATGGACAGATGATAAATCTGACATTAAGTGGGATTGACAAATGGGATGGCCATCTTTCTGGCCTCCTCCACTTGATCGTGGTTCTTGTTCAATGCCTTCTTATACCTCAAACATCAGCCCTTACCTTCTATGAGAAATTTAGAACAGGATTTGCCAGTGGTATGCTTTTAAAACATACTCGTGCAACACACAAAAAAGTGTTAATAAAAACATGCCATTAGTTGGGGAACCTTGGGCTAAATACTGTGAAATGGTTACTTCAAAAAACCCACAACTATATTAAGTAAAGTAAGCCAGACCCAAAGAAACATAGGTCCCATGGTTTCCCTTATTTGCAATAACTAGTATACATCTAGGATAGTCTTTCCAAACAACAGAAAAGGTCAAAACTATATACATATGACCATACAAGATGATGCAAGTGAAATGAACCTCAAGATAGGGACACGAGGTTTTTTTCTTTGTTGTTTTTAATGTACTATTTGATTTTTTTGTTTCTTTTGTATGTTCTTCCCCCATGGTATAATCCCTTTCATTCCAGTGCCCTGCATCTTGTATATACATTTTGCTAATTTGGGGAGGGAAAGGGAAATAACAAAATGCTGAAACAAGGATACAGGTTGACCCATTGTAACAATGAGACGTACAAGACACTCTGTTGAAAACGAACTTTGCAACTTGTGGGGGTGGAAAGGAAGGAGTTGGGGAGCTGGGGAGGAAAGGGACAGTAGGGGAAAAACAAAGGAGGGGGTAACAATGCTTGATAGGAAATGTATTCATTACCTTACTCATGTAACTGTAATCCCTCTGTGCAGTATCTTTACAATAAAAATATTGTTAAAAACATTACAAGATTTCTCAGAACTTCAGTCTGTTAGTATTGTGACTAAGCAAGAATGATAGATAGCATACAGGTATCACGAAAATTTTATGTCCAACTATTTTCTTTAATGTAGGAGCGCTTGACAGGAGTGATGATTGGAACATATTTGACCACACATTTCATTCGCTTTAGTTCAAACAGACACCATCTTTTAAAATGACCTGCAATGTTTTCTACAAACAAAGATACTATAACAATAGAAATAAAATAGAGATGGCAGAATTATGTAAAAGTAAACGGTCAGTGTAAACCTTCATGAATTAGTTTTGGGGAAATCTCAGATAAGTGTATAGAAATTCAAGGGAGAACATGACATAAATGCCATGTGTGCCCTCATCTCCTAGAAATTGTCTGCCGAGTTTTGGGGGGCTGATGATGGAGAGATGTCTGTAAATCTGCAAAATTTGGGGGCCAGGGGTATAACAGTCCTAGAATTTTTATTCTCATATAATAGAGAAGCTCCTAGAACTTGTGAATGGCATGGAGGTGAAGCCGAATGGGACAAGGCATGGCCTAGGGAATATCCGTCCCTTTTAGATGGCACAATCTGGAGGAAAACATCTAGAAAGTCCTCTTTCCTCCGGAGCATGCTGAAACTGCCTTTTCTTCAGAGCCAGATATATTTATGACCATTAAGCACTCTCAGTAATATTGTTCATCTGGGCACAGGAAAAATACACACTGGAGTTCCTAATTACTTTTAGGTAAATGTAAATAACTTGGATAGATACATAATTAATGAGCAAATAAGAGCTACCTTCCCTACCCCCCCCCCAATGACATTGCTTGGGAAACTTTGAGTCAAATGCAATGAAATGGATACTTTTCTATAGGATTTCTTAGAAGTTCAATGCACTAATTTGCATTGTATCATGTATAATGAACAATATACTTTTATGATTTATTAATATATTTATTCATCTTATTTTCATGGTCTTCTAATCCTTAGTCTTTTTCCTTCTGTCTTTACTGTTGCTCATCTTTTCCTGCTTTGAGTCTCTGCCACATAGGATCAGTGGACTTGAAAGGTAAGTACTAAAGTGATCCATTAGCAAAACCTCAGATATGTCTTCAACTAACAAGGAAAACTCTTGAGGCACATCTTACTATTCCAAAATTTAACAAAACAAAACAAAACAGAAATATACTCTGTTGTAGCACTTGGATGCTTTTTTATTTGGAGTGAAAATTTCCAATGGTCAGGTTTTTGAAAATGAATCTGACACCCATTAGAAACTAAATGCAAGCTATAGGTAAAATAATGTCCTAAAATTCACATTTTTATCCAAGTTAGGTAAAACTTCCTGTAAAACCCTGGTTATTATACAACGTGTAAGTTTTATGCAACTTAAATTGCTTATGTATGTTGTATTGATTCCTGAATGTGTTATTTTTTTAACACAGGGCCTGTGTATAACAGGCAAGTGCTCTACCACTAACACTTGAGCAAGCCTTTAATTCTGTTGGGTTTTACTTCATTTTGGAGAATCTCACTAACTGTGCTGGGTTTTAGTTTCAAATTCATGATTTTCTGGCCCCCACCTCCTGAGCAGTGGGGATTATAGGTGTGTACACCATGGCTGACAATATGCATGTTTTTGAATTTTATAGGTAAATCAAATTATTATGGCATTTTTCATTTAGCTGTTGAATATAAACATCTCTTTCCCAAAGCTTTTTTGAATACTATTTACGACAATGATGTATAAGTTACAATGAGTCTTTTGAGAATGGAGTAAATACCATTTTCCCCGATTTACAAGTTAAGGAATCAAACTTTTAGATATTATATATTTTTGCCTCAAATGCAGAATTCTATATATCAATATCTATTGCTGCTTCAAAGCATCTAATGTTTTTAAAGCCAGAAGCATTTTGTGAATTCATCATTTCTCACCAAAATGCAAGCACTACCAAAGAAATGCATTTGCTTACAATTCCATAGCAGAATTAAATAAGCTCAAGACTAAGCAGAAAAGAAGAATACCAAAACTAGTAGAAATGTACTCAGGACCTTACTTATGTAACTGTAACCCCTCTGTACATCACCCTTACAATAAAATAAAATACTATTTTTTTTCAATGAGCACAGTGTATTGTGTTCTTGTGGACAGGTCAATTTGCAGTCTTCTCTTTAAGCTGGGCAGTCCCACAAGTCTAGATGCTTGCAGAGACTGCTCTAGAATCTCTGGCCTCAATGCCTGAGTACTAAGGCTGTGCACTTAGTGTTAGGGGACACACCAGTCCTCGCTCTCTCTCTGAACACCTGAGGTGTCTCTTTGCCATTATGGCATACCTTTTAGGCCTGACCTCTTCTTTGTCCTTCCATGGCAGAGGAAAATGGGACCAAGTTACAAGGTTGGTGAAGGTGGCAAAACCAAACTATCACTTCCTGACTTCTAGACAGATAGGGATGAATGGCAAGATTGTGTAAAAAGAACTATCTGTGCTAGTTTTCAGAAGATGATTCTTGGTATCTCCATTTAAAATATCTTACTGAATGATCTGAAAGTGTTTTTATGGAGAAATGAGCTTCAAAATACTTGGGATATGTGGAGTAAATGGAAAGCATAGAGAAATGGTTCTTGTCTTATGATAAAGGACCTATGCACAGAGTCCAAACCTTAAGATAAAGACTTTCAACGAATGCAGATGGCTCACACTTGTAGTCCTAGCAACTCAGGAGGCTTAGGTCTGAGGATCATTGTTCAAAGTCAGCCCCAGGCATGAGACTCTTATCTCCAATTAACCAGCAAAAAGCAGGAAGCAGAGCTCTGGCTCAAATGGCAGAGCACTAGCCTTGAGCAAAATAGCTCAGGGATAGCACCGAGGCCCTGAGTTCAAGCCCTATGACCAATACCAAAGTAAGAAAGAGAGAAAAAAAAGAGAGAAAAGGTTGCAAAGGTCTTAGAAAAGAGAACTGTATTTCAGGACCAACAATTAATTATAAATGAAACTTCCTTAAAGAAGACAGGTTTCAAAAATCCAACTCCTTCTGATAAAACCAGCTCAGATTTTAGACTATAAATTCCAGATGGTCTGGAGTAGGCTTGATCTAGCAAATTTAAAAGGAAGAAACCAGCTAAGAATGAAGAAGTCTTCTGTAGAAAATTTGCAGGCAATTTCCTCTTAACTCAGGAACAAGACAAGGATGCCCACTCTCTCCACTTCTCTTTAATCTAGTATTAGAATGCCTAGCTACAGCAATAAGACAAGATGCAGACATAAAGGGGATCCAAATAGGGAAAGAAGAAATAAAACTCTCCCTCTTTG
>NW_012267217.1:1963040-2034546 GCF_000151885.1 Dipodomys ordii
GGATGTGAAGGGTAAACAAAGGAGGAGGCTGCAATGCTTGGTAAGAAATGTACGCATTATCCTGCCCATGTAATTGTAACCCCTCCGTACAGTATGATCACAAATAAAATAAAATAAAAAAAAAGAAAATTTGCAGGCAAATACAGAGCAATCTTAAGCAAACTGCTACTTTGATTTTTGAAAAATCTATTTGATTGCAACCTGGTAATTATTCCTATGTCCAGGGTTCTCTGAGATAAAAATAATCATGAGGGGCTGGGAAGGTGACTCACATACATGAGGCCCTGGGTGCGATTCCTCATCACCACCTAAGCAAAAATATCTGGAAGTGGCACTGTGGCTCAAGTGGTAGGGTGCTCGCCTTGAGCTGAAGAGCTGAGGGACAGCGCCTAGGCCCAGAGTTCATGCCCCACGATTGACAAAAAAAAAAGAAAAATAAATAAATGTGATTTTATTAGATTGAGTATACCAGTGGTATTGAGTCTTAGCACCTAGGTAATTTTCATGATTATTATCATCATGATTATTTTGCTATTGTCGAGATAGTAACTTATCCTACTTCCTTGAAGTAGCCTCAAGGGTCACAGCCCCTTTACATAGAAGAGGAAGCTGATGGACTATGATGATTCATTCTCAGAATCAAAATGGAGTCCTTGATGAGGCTGGGATAAACCACAGGTTCTTATTCACATGAAGTATTTATACTTTTAAAGATTTTAAATAAAAATTCTTTTTGCTTCTCTCCACAATATTCATTAGTTCTAATCATATTATGGTCCCAATGTAGCTATTTTAAAGTGAAATTAAAAGGCAGCCTAGCTTTGGAGGGGAAGAGTTATTGAAAGAGGTGTCTGGAGAGCCATTTAAAATTTTCAAGTAAAAAAGGGAGAGAGAGCAAGCGAGAGTATGTGTGTGGGGGGTGAGCTATTCTTTTCCTTTTAAAAATTAAGAAATCAAATATAGAAATAGTCTAATTTACATTAATGATCTGCAATCTATGAAACAATTTTTAACCATTTTAAAGTGAAGGGTTGGTGATTATGTGGCTAAGTAGAATGGCAATAATAACCATAAATCTCTGAAAGCTGCACACGTGCTAGGTAATAGTATGTAAAAATGAGGTTGGCTAGATTCCTGGCCTGAGAACTTGGATAAGAAATACCAGAGTGATCATTCTGAGCCTTTCAGAAGATGGGATTAGCTATTTCCACTCTCTTCTTCACCAAAAGGCTGGTGTTTTCCTTTCTGTAATCTTAACCACTCCTTTGTAGATAGTGCAGGAGATACTTAGGTCTGCAAATGAGAATTGCCCCTCTTGGACTCCATCCAAGGAAAGTCTGGCCAAAGGCAAATCAGGAATAAAAGTAATAAAACTTAGCTGGATTTAGAAGAAGGACTTGAGTCCCACCTCTTCCTTGTGTTGCTGGAGATCTTTGTGTCTTTCTCCTAATTTGAGTCACAAAAACATTGTAGGCACTAACTGCTAAAATTCTATTCTCCTACCCCATAGGAACTATCCTATATTGCTTCATGAGTGATAAAAGATTTAGACTAGAAGGAAGCAGCATAGAAGATGGAAGTGAAAAGGGACATATGGCTGAACTTACGAGTGACTATAATGAATTCCAGTTATACACATTTGGTAATACCTGGGACCACCAATTGATTCTGCTAAGAGGCAGTCACAAGATAGGCAAATTGCCCAGATGGAGCAAATTGAATTAGTGACTTTATTGAAAACAGAGTCTCTTTACCAGGTTTCCCAGTTCTAGATTATCATTGGGAAAAACCACATCATGGAAATACATAAGAAAAGCAGTAAGAAACCCATTTTAACCATACTCAGTGATACTTTCAAATATACATAGAACAAGCTTTCAAAGGATGTGAGTGCAAGGAAAATTATGCTTAATGGTACTGTAATAAAAAGTATATTGAATAGTAATGTTTGTATCTCTCAACTATAACCCCAGATATCTTAAGGTAAATAGTAATCTAGTAACTAGGTATAGAATGTTTTACTTCCTTGAAGGTTGGTTGCATGAGTTTGGTTTTATCTAACAGGGCAATTCTGTGGGCAGAAGTTCAAATTTCAACCTATTTTTAATGATTCAGGTGGATGAAAAAATATCTTTGGAGAATTGGCTGTAGCAAAGCCATTATGTGTTATACATATTAGAGAAGGGCGGTGCAAAGCATGTACTCAGGGGTTTTAGAGGAAATTAGAATGCTACAAATGGTCCCTTTTCTTGAACCCTGAAAAAATTCCATTTTGATTTAGCACCAGTGGAATTGTTAATAAAAACTTCTTTGCACATCGTGTATAAACAGCCCAGCCTGGCCTGTATCAACTGTATGCTCCAATAAACAAGACAATAATGACAAATTATCAAAGCAGGCCTCAGATGTGACCCTCAATTGGGAGAGCAGCAATTTAATGAAGACAAAAGCTAGGTGAAAGCTGCTAATATCATTTACTGATAAACAGATTTTCTCGGGAGGCTCCTAGCTGAATCCCCTAAGGATCCATAAACCTGCATAATTCCATTTAAAATATTGTGCAATTCACTAAATTAGTCTTTGAACATCCTTACTATCCAATTACGAAGCCCCAGCATGGACAGAATAATGAAATTTTTCAAACTGTGGAATGCATGTGGTCTTAACAAACTTATGACAAACACCAAAATTAGCTTTCAATTTTGAGGCTGGTGCAGCTCCCTTTAATACCTCAAGTCAGACTGGCAACAATAAAGCATTACTGTATTGCAGGGTGAGGTGGAACAGAAGAAAAATAAATCCTGACTCACTCAGGATTCTGAACACGGTCTACCTTCAGGAAAAAAAAATCATAAGAAGTTGAATGATGTTTTGCATTTGCAAGCTATTTGGTCGCTTAAAATCTAGTAAAAGCTTTCCTGAATAAAGGGTACAAAATACCTCCTGGACAGTTCTATCTTCCAGGCAGGCAGAAAAAAAGGCAAGAGTTTGAGAAAGTGAAATTTATTTCTGTTCAAGCATTGCAAGCTGCATTATTAAAGTCATTTGTCATGGTTTGAATATTTCTGCCTGATTCACCATTAAATTGGCCTTCTAATTACCAACTTTGTCATGAAAAGAAGTCTGGCTGTTTCATTCACCAGAAAACTTCAATTCTTTAATCATCTCTTGTTCCATGAAGGGAAAAAAAACACAAAAAAGAGAGAAAGAAAGGGAAAAAAGAAAAAGATACAAAACAAAACAGAAAACAAACCATATAGTTTTATCCTAAAATATTAAAATAAATATTAACAAAATGATGCTTATACTGTAATAGCTATATATTTTAAAGATGTTGACATGTTTTCAGTAAAAGAATCATCCTTTCATATTTTGGAAAGGAACTTGCTAACATAAACCTCCTCTGTGGGTGTTCAGGTGTGTCTAGCATCAAGATGATGGTTCCCAAACCAACAGGTACTAATTGTATTCATAATGTGCCAATGTAGTGACTGCTCACATTTTCTAATCCATTGACTTTTTTTTTTGCCTGTATTTAAATCTCTCTAGAAGGAAGTCTGAAGTCCATAGAATCTCCTAGCAGTCCTGGGAAGTTCCTGACAGGTAGTTCTGCTTATTGGCTCTTTAACTTAGGTAGGGATAGAAATGAGTGAATGATATCCTATAAATACTGCTGCACTAATTCTGTTAGCTGTGATAATATTATAAAATGCACAGGTGTTTTACCTTACATAATATCCTTTCCTCCGATGTTTCAGGGAAAGAAGACTTAATCTAGTAATATCACAAACAGAATCCAACAAAGGCTTAGTCATACAACATCTTTGAAAGACAACCATATAACAAAATAGAGACTCGCAAAAGTGTTTTCAGATGAGGAAACTGAAGCATAGAATGAATTGTAAGCTCTTGATCACATAGCTCATAAAAATCAGAAATATCATTGACATTCCTGCCAATCAGACCTTTAGAGTCCCAATGGTTACACCATGAGCGCCTAGGATGGGTGCAGGCATCAAATCTCTGAGGCTTCTATGTCTAGCTACCTTTAAAATACAGCATACATTTCAGACACCTTTAGCTCGAAATAAAGAGAAGAATGCTTCAACTTCTTAGGTAACTGACATTAAATCCAAAGGTCTTAAAAACTGTGTCATTGGAATTGATGTATTAGCATTTCAAGGGTGTGTTTATAAAAATCTTCATTATGAAAGCAATTTTGGGGTAAGCATTTTACATTGACACAAAGGAGTTAGTAAAATGAGTAAAACATCAACATGAAGTCTGAGTGCTGAAAATAAATTTTTCTGTTTTCTTTTGTTTAATCACTGACATTACTTGGAGGAAAACTGTATTTGTTAATGAGAGGTTTACTCACACTGTAATTATCTTATGTCCTGAAGATAATTGTGTATATTTTATGATTCATTTGCAGAATGTATACAATTTGATAATCTGGTTCCATGATGCTTTTGTATTGAACCACAGTGGTGGTTGAATGTCACAAAATGGTCTTGAATACCACAAAATATTAATTAGATATCTACCTTTTAAAAATGACTAGGATCTTTTTGAGAATCAACGCATTGGTAAACCAATAAAGCTAACTCAAAACTGTTTTAAACAAACTGTTTTAAACCAGGACATCTTTTATACCTGTTTGTATTTCCCTTCTTGATTTATTTCCAATATATTTTTTTGAATTGTAACCATTGTGATGGTAGTAACATCCACATTTATATTTATTTGACTCTCAGACCTAACTGGGAAGGTCAATAAAATTAAATTTGGGGTTTATAGTCATTTTGCATTAGAATTTTGGAAGTAAATTTTCCCACTTCTAGTTTCCAGTGTTGGTTTTGAGAAGTACAATGCCATTCTGATACTAGATTCTTGGTTTGTGATGTTTTGTCTTTTCCTATTCTCTTCACCTCTTTTCAGTTTCTTCAGTTGTCTGCTTTGTTTTGTAAAATCCTTTGTTTCTGTGATTCTTTGCATGCTTTCTTCATGGTGTAAGCTCTATTCAAATGCTTGTCAGGAAGCAAGGTGACTGACCTTTACCCCAGGAAGAGATCTAGAAGCCAATTCAATGTCTCTAAAAGGAAAGTCTTGCATGTAGGTTAGTGAGAACAATGTATAAGGCTACTTTCTTTTACTATAACTGCTTTTCGCTCTACCCTTTAACTTTGACCATTTTTGCTCCTGTTTACCTGAATATAGAAACTCTGCTCACTTTATCTCACAAACTAAAACTTCAGTCTCCCTGAGAGATCTGGTGACTATACATAGACTTCTAGCCAAATCATGTCTCTTCTATGGCTCTGTCCCCATCAGATACCTTATATTTCCTCTCAAGGGTGAGTTAGGACAATCTCACCTTACCCTTTGCTGCCTCCATTGCTGACCTGAGAGTATTTATGTCCCAATTTCTTGCATTCTGCTAATTTGGTTACTACACCTTAGTGTAGTACTACTCTTCCATTTGCTTTCTATCTTTCAAAAATGAGTCAGGGTTGGCGGGGGATAGATAGGATGAGGGACAATAATAGAAGGATGAGTCTGATCAGAAAGTTCTGCACATTTAGATGGGCATGTTAAATTGTAAGCCCTTGTACAACCTTTTGGTGACCTCATGAAAACTCTCTTCACATTTATTTAAATTTCCATCTCAGTGGAAACATATGACCTAAAAATCAGCTCTTGCCCTGATATTAAATTTAGCAGAAAAACAATAGAGCAGGACAGATATCTGCTGATGCTCAATTTTCAGAAATTATTTCACCGGCAACTGAAAATCTAGAGTTCAGGCAAAAATCTAGATCAGAGATCTGAGGCCAAAAAATTCTTCTAACTTCACAAGGTCCTTGCTGAAGTATCAAAGCAGGCAGCCTCTAGCATAAAGGATGTTACTGATCTTGTATCAGAAAAGGGAATTGAAAAAGAGATGGTGAGTTTGCAGAGAAAAAAAAGAGATTTTAGGTAAAACATAGACCTGCAGTGTTAGCAGTTGACATTTTTAAAAAAATGTAAGTGATGAGCTTGTGGTTTTAATATCATTGCTCTATCCAACCCTCTGAATCCTTTTATCATACCTAAAGAATAGTTCATTCATCTTTCAGGAATACATTAGAGCAGGGGAGTTTTCCCACAGGCAAAGGCATTATACATATTTGCAAATGTCTTACATAATGATGTGAATCCTGTGCATAGAGATGTTTTGATGAAGGGTAGAAACAATGCAGCAATTTCCGTTCTTCTTCATTAGCTACCATAGTCAGAAGTAAAGAGATGTCCTTTGTTGTTTATGCTTTTTGAATGTTAAAAAGGCGAGTATTTAGGATTCATGGTATCAGCTGTAAATAGAAAACCCAATTGTTCTCTGATAGAAAATATTTGTTCTTAATATAGGTATTTTTTTATCTCATAGTCACATTTCTGGACACTGTTTCTAATAACTATTTAAAATATGTACTTATTCAGAAAATGTTTGTTTTATTCTTACTTCAAAGGTGTCTTCAATTCAATTCTTCATTTTAACTCTAAATCCAACCCACAGATACAAATTGTTATCTTTTTATTCATCTGTTTACAGTCCACTGACATTTAAGATTTTCTTTTTTTCTAGGAGAAATTTAAATCTATGCCTTACATTAGGAACTCCTTGTCAATATAAAAGAAAAGAAAAGAAAGGAACAAAAGTCCTACTGGTTAGTGCTTCCTTAGCATCTCCATAAACATTCCCCTTTCATTACACCCTAGCTACTGGCAGCTTATTATGGTCATTGTTTAATTTGTTTTTACAAATGACACTTGTGCAGGTCTCTGGGGGCAGCTGATAGAAGCCAAGTCCCTCTCTTTCCCTTGTGTCAATTCTTTTGTGAATCTTTATAATTAGCCCACTTAACAAATTGAGGGAAATGAACCTTTGGCTGCAAAGTATATCTTGAAGTTAAGTCAACCATATGACAGGAAAACGGATACATGAAAATCTCCTTAACTCAATTGTTGAATTGCTGCAAGAGTTAAGTGGATTCTGCCTGTAATAGCCTCAAAGAAAAGCCTTAGAAGTGATGTTTTTTGATGGCTCACTTTCTAAATGCTTGTTAACCCGCCCAAGAAACATCACACATTAGGAAAAAAAAGGTACATATTCCAAAGCATTCTGGCTAATGTCTTGAACGTGTTGTTTTGCAGAAGAATAAAATGTCAAAAGCTGATTTGGAAAGAAACAAGATCTCCAGGCCTCAAACTTACAGATTAATTGTAAATAAATAAATAAAGCTTATATCTCCTGGGCTGAAGTAGTGGAGTAGAGAAAAATTATATCATGTAGATTAAGATATTAATGAATTTGTTTTCAGAATCTGTAATAAGGACCCTAAGAGCAGAGTACTATCATTAGAAACTCTTTCCTTTTTATTACTAATTAGACTTCTAAATGTGAGCATAAATGTACCTCAGAGAGTATGTATTTAAAAGTTGCATATGCATAAGAGATCATTTCAAATTCATTTTCCAACAAAAACTTCAACTTTGATATTTTCTCATGTTCCCATTTATACCAAATTAACATAATCTTTTGTATTTAATTTCTCAATTCCATTGTGACCCTTCTATCAAGGTATTTACTTTGGGGAGCTGTCTGATATCTTAATCCCCAGCTTCATAGCCAACAGTCAAGTGCTGTCAAGTCAATGTAGCCTATTATTCATCAACAACTCATTCTCAAGTTATATATACCTATTGTTTCTAATGTTTATGGTGAAATTTATCTGACATGTGGCAAATCCAAATCAATAATATATGATGCCATTCATACAGAGCAGGGAAGACACAAATGGGGCTTATGTCCAATCAGAGTTTAAAGTATCATAACATCAAAACCTGAAAAAAATTAAGATACTGTAACATATTAGGATGCCAGCATCCTTTATTACCTTATCAGTAATAAAGTGAGGCATAAGAACCTTTGTGTAGGACAGTATATATTTGCTCAAACTATTATTCTAAACAAAATGTAATTTTTATTGTAAACACATATATCAACATCTTAACTGAAGGCTATAGTCTACTAAATTAATGTTTGACATTGCCCAACTAAGAGTTCATCTGATTCAGTTGCATTAATTCATCCAGGCCAGCTTTGTTGATTGACGCTTTGGTGAGAACCTTTACAAGGCCATTGACAATGTTGTAGATATCTTTCCATGTTCTTTGCCTATAAGTAATTCATAAATATTCATTGCAACCATATGGAGGGCATGCAGCAAGTACTCTTGCCATCCCTACTTTATAGTTAATGGAAGATCACATGTCCAGGGAGGACAAGGTCACAAGAGCAGGAAGTAGACAACTTGACACCCTGGATCCAGAGTCTGTGCTCCTGACTTCCAGGCTACTGTCTACCTTTTTTTTGATCAAACTACTTTTAGCCTGCTGTTATCAATGTGACCATATAATTTATTGCATCCGTGGGGCAATTTCAAGAAGAAAATTAGATGCTATTCTTGATAATTACTCCTCTGGACAACTGGCAAAAGCAGTCCCAGGCAAATCTGAGCAAATAATCACCTGAGAAAATTAAATCAAAGTCTGTTAGCTCTACTTTCTAATGGAACAGACAAGAGAAGAGTTGACATCTTTGCCAATGTTATCAGTGCCCTGGAAAAATAAGAGCAAAACATATATGCAGACGAAATCCCCACTAAACTTGACTTGAAGATGCTACTTTAAAATCAATTCCAAGGTCCTAAATAAGCTTAGTTTTTAGAAATTGTCAGAATGTGCTCTTGACTGCCACTCTTAAGATCAGTTTTAGCTTCCCAGATTACGAATGGGAAACCATTTAATAATTTTTGCAGCATAAGGTACTCAGTAGGGGTCAGTTCCTTGGCCACTGCTGCCCTCCGGATTCACCTTATTGTCACCATTACCATCCATCAGTCCTTCTCATAGCCTTGGATAATTACCATAGTCCATTAATCTCATTGTCTCTGAGGCATGCTATGTAACATTTCCTTCAACTCATTAGATCTGCCCATGGCTTAATACATCCATTATATATAGTAGGTATTTAATCAAGATTGATGATTGAATGCATATGTGAATGAATGTTTGAATGAATGAATGAATGTGGGGAAAAGACTATAGCATTTTTAGTAGCAGCAACATGATGAGCTTCTAGTGGGATTATAGACAGTACTTTTTACAGTGCTTCATATTAAGAATACATCATAGAATATTGTGGTTGAAAGTCAAGTTCCATATAAAAAATAGAAAATCCAACAATCCTTTGTGTATGTGGATTTACTGTGGTGAATTTATGATTTGATGATGATATTCTTTATGCTCAAAATGTTGTCCTGACTTTGATAGCTTGAATAAGCAAACTGCAGTTCCAAAACATATGAATCTGTGTGAGGTGTTTTCACCTCTGACCTTCTGTTAGTTCCTCTAAGCTCAGAATGTCTTTGGCTCAGTCCATCCATCTAAGACATCATCTTGCTTGGAAGTGTGGTTCAAGTTTAGCTTCTTTTGTGACTATTTTTCCTCTACCTCTACAACTCTTTTCAACTCTCAACAACTTGGATTCTATAACAGACCTTGTCCCTATATGAGCTGTTAAATTGGGAGGCACAGATTTATTTATGCAATAAATTATCTTAGAATGTACTTGCAGAGAAGGGTGTGTTCCCATTTTTAATCTCTGCTTATTGATGGGTATTTATTTTTATTATTAAGTATCAGACCTGGTGTCATTGTACTATTCCATCAGATAGTGAAGTTTAGGGAGAAAATAATATTGATTCTACCTACCTTTATTATATGTGTGTGTGTGTGTGAGAGAGAGAGACAGAGACAGAGACAGAGAAAGAGAGATTCTTATAACTATTGGTAGTGACATGTAGTTACATGGAAGAACTTATTATGAAAACCCAGGAATATTCATGAAGGAACTTAAGCGTTAATCATTTTATTATGTGTTAATCATTTTCTTTTCAATGGTGCTGTACAATGGACTTATAATAAGAACGGGAAAGATTGATATATTTCTGTTAATGAGTGATAGGACATATGCATAGACACTATGCTTACAGTAGTTATTGAGAAATGCAACTCTGTTTAGCACTTCAAGGCAGCATATATTCTACTAACCAGAATTATACAAACAGTAGGTTTTAGAGGGGCTAAAGTGAGTGACAGATCACTATAAATTTTGAAATTCTTCCCTAGTAGCAACCCCTAAGGCAATAAGCATTTCCCCCAGATATCCACTTAATATGAGAAATAAATAAATAAATGCTAAATTCAGCCTTTGTGTTCTAACGGAGTTAAAACATCTTTATATGAGTAAAGCATAAACCAGGAGTTAAGTGAAAAAAAAATCTACTGGGTTATTTTCTAAGATCTCAAGCTCTGCTGGAAGGAACAGATGTTAAATTGAGGCACAAGAATGATTGTTACCATCACAAAGGAAACATGGGGAGATAGCTGGATTTCCCAAAAAGTCTCCTTTTGGAAGTACTAGGAGTTGAACTGAGGGCTTGCTAGGTAGTCACGCTACCACTCGAGCCACACCTTCAGCTCCTTGGCTTTAGTTATTTAGCAGACACGGTCTCTCTCTGTCTCTCTCTGTCTCTCTCTCTTTCTCTCTCTGTTTCTCTCTCTCTCTCTCTCTCTCTCTCTCTCTCTCTCTCAATTTCTCCCTCTCCCTTTTCCCTTTCTTCCCCACCCCCAGCTTTGCCAGAGCCAGCTTTAAACCCTGATCCTTCTTTATGCCTTCCATGTGGCTAGGATTACAAGTACATACCACCATGCCTAGAAAGCTTATTTCACATAATCAATGGATGAAGTAATGAGAAGACAGGCAGAGGATGGAACTCAATGCTATTCTTTCTTGGCACTCTCTGCTCACTGCTTCTGAGAGGTGGATGGTGGACCTATGATGATAGCAGATGTCATTACAGAAGTTTGGAAAATCTACACAACATTTTCACATACTCAATAACCCACTTTTCCACTCCTGCTAATGCAGAAGGCACATTTGGGAGGCAGGAAATTTGGGAAAGTACCATTGAAAACCTTTCTTTAATAACTTCCTTTGCTGAATGATACTGCAGGGGGCAGCAAGAAACATCTCAGCCTGGACACAGGAAGACAGTCTGTGCTGGCAAATAAATCATGTGGATATGAAGGTATGCTCATCAGCTCAATTAATTCAAATTGATACTATATCCAAACTAGCATATTTTGGGATGCTACATGATGTTTGTATATAAAGCAATTTCGTAAATTCTTTTGTCAGTTTTACAGATCATTCCTCAGAGTGACACTGTGATTTTTTAAAGCATATTGTTCTTACCTATATGATCATGATGAATAGAAACAAATTAGACATATTACTCTATGTAGCAGGCGGTATTGACCTATTCTAAAATGCATTATTGGACCAATTTTAAACAGAAGAATCAAAGTAATTGATTTGTGGCTGTGGGAATGCTTTTCTATCAATATTTAAGTGTATTCTGAACTCTCTTTATGCAGTTAAACAAAACCTAATTGAAGTCCACATAAAGCATGATTTTGTTTTGATGCAACAAAACTAATAATTTGAACAGCAAATTCTAAAACAACCTAATATTTCATTCAAATACAGTCTTACTTCCATTTGTTCAAATGTTACTATCTTTTAATATGTAAAACAGTTATTTCTCATCTTGACAAAAATATACGTCTGACAATTTGCCAACACAAACTTAGAATAATAACTGGTATATGAGATCAAATTTAGACTATCAACATTTTTTTCTGTTTTTATTGTGAAAATTCCATATAGAGGGGTTACAATTACATTGGCAAGGTAATGAGTACATTTCTTATCAAGTGTTGTTGCCTCGTCCTTTGTTTCCCCTTCCTATCCCTTCCTATCTCCTGCTCCCCCTTCCCGCCCTCCTACCCCAGCCAAAGTTGTAAAGTTCGTTTTTCGACATAATGTCTTGCACATCTCATTGTTGCAATGGGTCCACCTGTATCCCTATTTAAACAATTTGTTTTTTCCCTTCCCCTCCACAAATTATACCAATATCAAATACAGTGAAAACAGGGTTTATACAGTGGGGGAGGGACATACAAAGCAACAAAGAAATCATCTTATAAATATGTTAGAAACAATTGCAAGAAAGAAAAAACATTTGAATCCTTATCTTGGGGTTCATTTGGTATAACATCAACTTATCTGACCGTTTCTGCTTGTCTCAGACTTATATTAGTATTTGCAAATAAGGGAAACCATGGGACCTATGTTTCTTTGGGCCTAGTTTACTTCACTTAATATGGGCTAAAAACTTAAAGAGAAACTTCTCTGAAGAGGAAAGAAGGATGGCCAATGAAGAAATGCTCACCCCCCCCCCTCCATAAAAGAAATGCAAATCAAAACAACATTGAGATACGACCTGACCCAGTTAGAATGGCTAAAATTCTTTTTTTATAATTTTCTAGCCAGGCGCCAGTGGCTCATGCCTGTAATCCTACCTATTCAGGAGGCTGAGATCTGAGGATCACCATTCAAAGCCAGCTGAGGCAGGAAAATCTGTGTGACTCTTATCTCCGATAAAGCACTAGAAAACCAGAAATGGCACTGTGGATCAAGTGGTAGAGCGCTTGCCTTGAGCTGAAGAGCTGAGGGATAGCACCCAAGCCCTGAGCAAGCCCCACAACTGACACACATATATATATATATATAATTTTTTATTAAGTGATTACATAAATTTCACAGTATTGTAGGATAATGATATTTAGTTAAAGTCACAAACACATTTAAACTTCAAAGGCAAATTGTCATTATCTTGGTCTATAAAGTTTGTGAATTCTATAAGCTTTGACAATAGAACTATTTCTCCCTTTTTGGGTAATATGTACATTTCTTTACTTTTGCTTAATGCTAGCTGTTTCCTCTTTCTTTCTCCTCCTCTCCCTCCCATCTCTGCCCTTGAGTTGTTTAGTTCATTTTCATCAATATCCAGCGCAGCTGATGGGCTCCTTCTGTTGGATTTTTCCCCTGTTTCCTTCTGATTCTATACCCTCTTCCTAGCTTCCCTCAGAGGTGCATATACCATATATGATGTCAGAACGTGGAGTCATTTAGAAATTATATGACAAATTAAGTAGATTAGACTGTCAACATTTTAAGAATATAAAAGAATATAAGGAAATGTTTGGGTTTTTTTGGTTGTGGGGCTTGAACTCTGGGCTTGGGTGCTATCCCTGCGCTATTCAGCTCAATGCAAGCACTCTACTGCTTGAGCCACAGCACCACCTCTGGTTTTCTAGTGGTTAATTGGAGATAAGAGTCTCACCGACTTTTCTGCCTGGGCTGGCTTTGAACTGTGATCCTCAGATCTCAGCCTCCTCAGTAGCTAGGATTACAGGCGTGAGCCACCGGTACCCAGCTGCATATTGAAATTTAAAGAAATGTTTAAGTAACAACCTTTACAAGAATAGCTACTTTAAATATAGGTTTTAGGAAGTGGCACTGTGGCTAAAGTGGTAGAACACTATCCTTGAGCGAAAGAGCTCAGGGATAGGGCTCAGCCCTGAGTTCAAGCCCCACAACTGACATAATGATGATGATGATGATAATAATTTTAGTATAAAATGCTAAATAAGTATACATTTATTATTTCCATTTCTTTGGTGATTATGGTGCATATAGCTTGATTTCCTTATAATTCTCAAACAACTTTGGCTTAATTTGACACAAAGATCAAGTAAATGATTTTATCTGGTTAAGGGTGACAGGAATAAAAATCAAGACACGTTTGCCTGCCTGTGTCCCATCTATTACACATGCATACAAAATAGTCATGATATAGACAGATATGAAATCAACTTCACAAGAATCATTGAGAAATTTCTCTTGTAAAGAAAACTCACTGATGACTGTCATGGACACTGTGCTTCTCAATTGCCCTGTATTGTTTTCATGGTTGAGAGACAACTCACCCTTCTTATACCCTTCTTATCCCCACTCACGTGGGGATGAGGGGGGGGGAAGGCGAGCATGCAGCAATGGGATTGACATGTAGTCTATTTGCTGATCTCTTAAAACCCAGTGCACACTGACGGGAAGTCATCCAAAATGGTCTTCTCCACCCTTCACTTAACAAGCATAATAATAAATGAATATTTAAAGTGGCAGCAAATATATTAACTGGAAACAAATAGGTTTCATTTGTACCAGTGCACACAGGTTAATTAACAAGAAGAAGCTTTTGTGTTGAAACAAGGCTCCAGATGCAGTTAGGGCAGGTGCTGTTAAGGGCCGATAGAGCTCTGTAGTATAATTAGGAAGTACCAGTGTGCCCTTGCGTTTGTTAACAAAGTGCTGCCCACAATTTGCCTAAACCCATAAACCATCATCTGTGATCTTCAGTGGCAATTAAATGGCAAAGCCCTCCTCTTCAGGGAGAACAAGACACGTAGCATTGAAGGAGCCAGATGGATATTTTTGAATGATAACTTTGAGGACTTATTTGTCCTATGATAGAGCATTAGACTAGGACACAATTGTTTTGGGTGAGAAAGGAAACACTTTTTTTTTTTTTTGGTAGTCCTGGGGCTTGAACTGAGGGCCTGAGCACACACTGTCTCTGAGTTTCTTTTTGCTTAAGATTATCACTCTACCACTTTGAGCCACAGAGCCACTTCCAGCTTTTGCTGTTTATGTGGTACTGAGGAATCAAACCCCGGGGTTTCATGCATCCCAGGCAAGCAACCTACCACTAAGCCACATTCTCAGCCCCATGCTTGATTTTTTGAAAAGGGAAATTAGAAGCCTGTTGAACAATCCATGCCATGCATATTGGAGCAGCATTGGTTGTAAATTCATGGAGTGTGTAGCAAACTGAGTAGAAGACAGACCCCTCACGCCTTATTTCACAGCAATGTGGAGCTACTTTTTCCCTGTGGTTCTAGCTACCTACCCACAAGTGGGGAGAGACTGCGAAGAGCCCAGTAGAAGCAAGTGAGGGTGAGTCTAACCAATATGGTACACTTTCTCTAGGGCATTTGCTACTAATTAGTTCTCTTAAAAATGCTTATTACTGAAAAATGACATAGCAGCATAAAGAAAGTAATTTTAGCCTTCAATTGCAAACTAATTGATCCAGAAGGTTTAAGGATATAACACTTAAAATGCTTCTGTAAGCATGACAACAATGCCAGGAGCCATCAAACCTTCCAAAGGCGCCATTGAGTCAGTTCGATTAATTGTCTAGTTAGAAGATTTTCCAAAAGATGCAGAAGCTCTGGTTTGCATAGTGAACGTTCTTTGGGGGTATTTCATTGCCTGTATTAAACAATGCTATTTAACTGATTTCCATAATGGAAAGTCTATTCGACACCACTAAAATATAATTATAAATGTATAAATTTCCCTTAGAGGTACTGATTATTTTTTTTCCCTTCAATACTGAAACAACATCATTTACAAACATTTTCATGAACCGTGAGAAGCTACATCTCAGTGTGTTTTATTATAAGATTAGGTCAACAGCTCTCTTGAAAGAACAAAATCAACCCAGGGAAAAACAGGCAGGCAGGCCTAATTAAGTGCTCTGCAGTAAGAAAAGCTCTCAGAAAGCTACAACAGACCTGACCTCTGCTTTGTACTTTGCCAGGGTTTCTCTCTACCTTTGCCACTTTCCTCTGGATTTATTTTTTTAATGAATTATTTAAACAGGGCCATTTCACATCTACAATTAATTTTCAAAGATAAGGCAACAAGAGAAATAATCACAAGTTAAACAGCTTGAGAACAGCTCTAGTTTTGGCAGACGGTGAAAGGGCCTGCCTCCTCGGATCAGAGCCTGCCTGCCTGTGGCTGTGCCTTCCTGAGTCCTTTTTTGTTTCAAGTCTCTTAGATTCACATTACCTCACAGCTCCAATCTCTACATCCAACTGAGAGGACAGGAAAATATCAGAGAATCTCTTTTCTAAGTGACCTGACTGGGTTTCTTTTACGTAAATGGATGGGAATTAGTGGTCACAATTTCAACGGGAGGAAAACATAGCCTATGAAGAACAGGGAATATTCATTAAAGGGTAACAATCTTTTGGGAAAAAAGGAAGTCCTAGTCCCAGGAGCTGCTTGCATGAATGGACAAGATTAGTAATTTTTTCTCAGTTACGCTTTTCCCACTAACACATAGGATGGCTCTGTTATAGATAGATGCCTCTCAAAATTCTCAGTCTTCCAACATTTTAATACCTTAATCCTAGAACCACTGAGGGTGAATGGACATTAAAAGCACTAACTTCATCCTTCTACCTTCAGCTGTGGCTGTACTTGCTAGACTTCACTGTATTAAAACATAATATCAATATGATAAAATTGTATCATTTTTTAGAAAAATCTAAGAGTTTTTCTTCTTAGCACTTATAATAAAATACACTTTAAAAATCATGTTAGCTGGGCGCATCTGTAATTCTACCTACTCAGGAGGCAGAGATCTGAAGATCATGGTTCAAAGCCAGCGCTGGCAGAAAAGTCCCCATGAGACTCTTATTTCCAATTAACCATTCAAAAACTGGAAGTAGAGCTGTAGCTCTAAGTGGTAGAGTAATAGCCTTGAGCAAAAGTAGTTCAGAGACAGCACCTAGACCCTGAATTTAAGCCTTACAACTGACAAAACAAACCCCAAAACATTAATATGTGATTTATATAGTGAAATCATGTTTCATACAAGATGACTTTCAAATACCATGAAATAAAATAACGCAGTACTTCCAAGCAGAGGTTATTAACTTAGTGTACTAGGCAGGAAATACAAGTGGTGGTACTCTATTGTGAATAAAGTGGCTGAAAACAATGACTAATCAGCTTCCAGAATTGTATCAATTATACAATTATTTTATCTGAGAAATGTTAAGGCAATAGGAATCATGTTAAACAAAAGAAGCTTAAAAAGATGGCATTTGGGAAACCTTATCATTTCAACAAACTGAGCATAATGTTTGAATCTAGTCTAAATTGGCTACTACAAGGTTGGCCCAGGAAAAGCAAAGTTTGCATTACATTCCCATTGAAGTTTACTTCAAGTGCTTTTCCCTTAAGCTAGTTTAACAAGGACAGTAGGTTTAGGAGTATCATGAAGCCGTTAAGAAACACAAATAAACATAAAGGGCAGATCATGTGTAACAACATACAGGGGTCTTTAAACATGGTCCAAATTCTAGTTTTAGAAACTAAGAAAAACGAACAGATATCTTCAAATGGGGAAATACGCTGAAAGGAGAGAAACCACTTCTTTCTGGTCATGGCTGCCTCAAATTAACACAACTTCTGTCCTAAAATTCAGTGAGGAAACAATAATTTATAGAAGGATCCTAGTCATTCAATTCCCATCTCTAATTCTTAAGATTTTACATGTCTTTTACTGAATAACTTCATTAAAAATTACAGTGATGAAGCCCCTTTCCTTCTAAATGCTTTAATTTGTGTGGCGTAAAAATAGAAATTACGTTTTGCACCCATGATATGATTATGATTAACAAAAACAGGAGATAAGCATTGATACCATAAAATTATCTAAACAGGAGATTCTGATTTTGATTTTGTTATTTTGACTTAAAGTTTTCTGTAAGGAAGAGACTCCAGGGTCCTATGCCAGCCTTAACCAAAAGAAACAGTGCCTAAGTTCTTCATTTGTACTTCATGATGGTAACATTATTTTAGGCTAAGCTAATTTGTCTTACAGAATGGCTCTCATTTTGGATTGGTCTGATGTTTCATCATGAGGTTAGGTTGAGCTTTTTGGCTTGAGGAAGCAGTACTGACTTCCTGGTGCTTCATATCAGGAGGCAAAGCTGGATTTGTGAGTCTTTCCCCTGACTTGGGCTTTGATCATTTGGTTTGACAGAGATTGACTATGTTTCTCAACTTTCAAGTTTCTTTTTTGTAGGGAGAGATGATAAGACTCAAACTTTCATCCACAGGTTGGAGGGCTCATAAATGATTCTTCCTGGAATAAATGATCAGTGATGGGGTTTGTTGAATGGTTATTATGGAATTTTATAATTTCGTTCACAGTTATGAGTTAGCTTTCTACCTGAAGGAAAAGCTTTTCCTTTTCATCCATTTGTTGATATGTTCATATTACCAAGGTCTCCTGGAGTGCCACTCAATTCAGCCAATTATAAACTTTTCACTCATTATTTTCTTTGATTCTTAAATGGTCCTAGAGTTGGCAAATTGGGAGTCCCTCAAACTGGCTCCTTAGCTTTACCCAAGGTTAGCTCATTCTCCAGTGGTTCTGTTTATACCACCTATTTGCATCCCTATTAATCTCACATTTGGGTCTTGCTGATTTTGTTTGTTCTATGAAGAGAACATATAGCCTTTAATAAAGAGGGCCATTAGTAACATAATTAAAATTAGTGTGCCCTAAGCACACGGATTGGGAGAAGATCTTTACTAGCCATACAACGGACAAGGGTCTCATATCTAAAATATACTTGGAACTCAAAAAATTAAACCCCCCAACAACAAATCCTCAAAGAAACAACTGCCCAATAAACAAGTGGGCGAAAGACTTAAAGAGAAACTTCTCTGAAGAAGAAAGAAGGATGGCCAATAAACAATGAAGAAATGTTCAACATCCCTAGCCATAAAAGAAATGCAAATCAAAACAACAGTGAGATATCACCTCACCCCAGTTAGAACACAAAAATCAAGAACTCTAACAACAACAGATGCTGGAGGGGATGTGGACAGAAAGGAACCTTACTTCATTGTTGGTGGGAATGTAAACTTGTTCAACCACTTTGGAAAGCAGTATGGAGGTTCCTCAAAAGACTTCACATAGAACTCCCCTATGACCCAGCAATCCCACTTTTGGGCATTTACCCAAATGTTTACAAACAAGACCACACTAAAGCTACCAGCACAACAATGTTTATTGCAGCATTATTTACCATAGCTAAGATATGGAACCAACCCAGATGCCCCTCAGTAGATGAATGGATCAAGAAAATGTGGTATATATACACAATGGAATTCTATGCCTCCATCAGAAAGAATAACATTGCCCCATTTGTTAGGAAATGGAAAAACTTGGAAAAAATTATATTAAGTGAAGTAAGCCAGGCCCAAAGAAACATAGGTCCCATGGTTTCCCTTATTTGCAATATCTAGTATATGTATGAGTCAAGCGGAAAAGGTCAGATAATGTGATGTCAGGAAAATGAACCCTTAGATATGTATCTTAATTTTTTTTCTTTCATGCATGTGTTTCTAATGCATTTATAAGATTATCTCTTTGTTGCTTTGTATGTCCCTCCCCCACAGTATAACCCCTGCTTTCACTATATTTGATGTCAGTATAACTTGTGGAGGAGATGGGGAAAAACCAGTTGTTTAAGGATACAGGTGGACCTGTTGCAACAATGAGAAGTACAAGTTGTCATGTCCAAAACGAGCTTTACAATGTCAGTGGGGGGGGGAGGGGCGGGGAAGGGGGAGGAAGGAGAAGGATTGGGATTGGGGGGGAGGGGGGAGGCTGGGAAAGGATGTGAAGGGTAAACCAAAGGAGGAGGTTGCAATGCTTGGTAAGAAATGTACGCATTATCCTGCCCATGTAATTGTAACCCCTCTGTACAGTATGTTCACAAATTAAATTAAATTAAATTAAAAAAAATTAGTGTGCCCTTTAGCAAACTTACTTTTGACCATTTTATTGTTCCTAATCAAATTTTACATAAAGAAAATGCCAGTGCCATTTAGGACAATGATTAGGACAGCTTCCCAATTAATTTTTTTAAGTAAAGTGTCCCCAATTACTCCTTTCTTGATTACTTTATTTGTAGATTTGGAAATGTTTCCATATGAGAGAGAATTGAATTTTTCTCAACAGAGGTCAAATGAAATAAATATAAAGTTGAACAAGAACCTGGATCATTACAGCCAAGTATCACATTTTTCAAAGGAAGGAAGTATTACTGTCTTTCTGTTCTGTTAGTGCTGGGAATATGTGTGGTATAGAGATGTAAGGGGCAAGTGGAAATTGAGTGGGTAGAGTGCTATTTATCACTTGTTCAAGAAATCTTAGTGATATATCTACATTGATAAAGTATAAGAACCATCAATTACGATTACTCTGTCTCTATAGATAGATCTGTCTTTATAGATATACATATTAAAATATTTCAAAATCTCCAGAACCAATTGTAATTAAAACAAATATATTCCAAAGCAATGAGCATGTGGCTATCTTTTCCAACAAAGTAATCTTCATATGCAAAATATAGCACATATATCTACAAAATCACAGGTCATTGGTCCTCTATAATCCTCTTTGGTGGCAAAGGTAAGTCATTCTGAATTCACCTTTGCAGTTAGAACACCATAATGCTCTCATTGACCTAACTATGGCTATGGAGGAATTTAAGCAGAATAAAATTCCCCAGTGCATTACTTGGCCACAATTGTGTGTTAGCAGTTGTCCAGAAATTAGCCTACACGTCTTTTATTTTGCAGCTTTGCAGGGACAATGGCACATTCCCCCATCTGCTTTCCCTGACTGGCAGAGGCTGTGGTTCTAATGTTGGAGTGCTGGATTTAGGAAGTTTAGGAAGTGGTAACTAGGGAACAGACAGGCAAGAGCATCCTCCTGCTCTCCCAATTGCAGTTCTGGCTGCACTTACGTGTGGCTTATCAGATGCCATTATGGTGGATCAAGCTAAACAGCAAACTCAGAATTTCAAGCGCAGCAGTCACTGGAGTACATTTATGGATTGTGTTCTCATCCCAGTGCATTCTCAGGGGAGAGAGTAAACAGCACAAGTAGCCGATCGGCTGTTTCCCTTCAATACAAGTCTTGCAGAAAAACAGAAATGTTATTCTGTAAACAATATAAACCCTTGCATTACACAAGGCAACCAGAAGGTGGCGTGGTGTTAACATTGACCAACGCTGTGGGATCCAAACACATTTATGAAGCTGACTGCTCATTTATGTGCTTGTGTGTGTTCAACAGCTACACACACACACCTATGCCTAGAAACAGAAAACACTTTGCTTGTTATCATTGTCTTTTTCCCACTCATCTCTTTTTAAATGAAGATTGGTTTGCTTTATGCTTTAGAGAACTTAAATATTGTTAGAAGCATTTGGTGAATGAAATCCTGAATGAAATTCAGGATTTGAATCTTGTGTTTATCTAATTTGTAACCAATTTCTCTCAGATGAAATTGACTGTACCTTTATATTGATAATTTAGAAGAATTTAGTTCAAATGACAATTAACTTTTTGGCAAATATTAGCAAATGAATTACTCATCTGGAGCAACATGTATGTGTGTTATTTCTGTCTTGCCCATGTAATTGTAACCCCTCTGTACAGTATTTTCACAATAAAAAAAATAAAAAAAGGCCATTCTAAATTTTATTAACAGTAAACACTGGATTTATACCACATACTTCATTGTATAGAAAGAAAAGGCCATGCGCTCACTAGTAGTTTTTTCTGAAAACATGGGTTACTATGCCTAGGACACCACGCAAGTGAGCAGTATTGCATCACAACTTGTAAATGGTAGCCAGTGGGCACTATTTTGATGTTGAGTAAACTTGTTTTCTTGTGGGAGCTCTTAAGTGAACTTTCTAAAATTAGTCACCTTTCAGTTGTGAATAAAACCGATTTCCTTGATGCACATTCAGGCATGTGTTGTTTCTTTTTCCACCATTCATTTGGGAGGCGCATACTGCACAGTAAGCCTTGGGCCTTTCCGCACTCTCTTGCACAGCTCTCCTTGAATGTCCACCCCTCCATGTGCTATGCTCACACCCTCCCTACCAATATGTATGTTTTAAGTGAGTTTTGTTTCCCTCTTCCAGGCCTTCCCTTCTCTGCTCCTGCCATCTGGTACCTTTTCTCCCTGCTCATGTTTTCCTCCTGCCTTCTTTCCAATATGGCCATCTGACTGGGAAACTTACTGAATGGTTACATCATAGGAACATCTAAAATTAGTGAAACTGCTTCATGGTCATGTGGAGTTCAAATAGTAACAGAGAAACAAGTCTACATCTACTTTTAAATAAGAGCATAAGGTAATGACTCACAGTAAGGCTATCCTTTTCAAAAGGTACATCTTCCTTTTCAAGAAGTAAACTCACCAATAAGGCAGATTCTAGATATTTCTCCTTTCATTGGAATGGAGAAATATAGGTTTGAGAGGATCCTAATGAGTGAATCTATAAATACAGGGATTTTTTTCCTCCTTTTTTTGGTACACTTTTAAGACAACCTCATGAGTATAAATAGGTCATTCCTCAGAAAAACCAAAAGTTTTATATGTCTTACCTTCAGCCAGAGTCAATCTGGTATTTTCTACTCTCCCCCAATTTTTCTTTCTACTGGTGCCATAAAAAAGAGGAATGGAAGCTTAACCTCATACTGGCTCTATGACATTTTGACTCTTCCCTCAGGGTCCCAAAATATCCCAGCATATGCCCACTCTGGCATAGATCAGAGGACGGCAGGCTCAGGGGACACCAGATGGCCAAGAGCCTGCATATTGCACAGGGGCATGATGGGCCTTCAGGTACCCCAGCCAGGCTTAGATCTAATGCTGGTCTAAGGGCCAGAATTGTCTACTAAGAAGTCCTCTGGGAGTGAAAGCCCAGCCCATAGAGGGCTGAGAATACTTGCTACAATCTGGAAACGTTTCAAGCATCGACATCAATTGTACTGAACTGTCATCTGGTATGAATCGTGAATCAGAGAGAGTGTTCTTAGCTCTATGATGGACAGTTGAGACTGCTTTTCCTCTGCAAGAGCCATGGAGATACAGTCCTCCGTCCCTCCCAATGGAGGCTGGACTGCTTTAGGACCCACAACATTTTTTTTTCTTTTCCCACTACATAATCTCAACAATGTTTTAATAGGCAAAGGAGTGTCTCAGGATTTTCTTCCTGACAGTAGTTGCTTCAGTAATTTCAAAACCAACCAACGAAGTGATAGTTGGTTTAGGGCAATAGAATTTCATCCTGAGACTTCCCTTCTGTTTTTGTCTCTTTTTTTTGACTCATCTCTTAAATTTATTTATTTATTTAATTTTTTTGCCGGTCCTGGGGCTTAAACTAAGATCCAGGGTACTGTCTCTGATTTTCTTTTGCTCAAGGCTAGCAGTCTACCACTTGAGCCACAGCACTACTTCTGGATTTTTCTGGCACTAAGGAATGAAGCCCAGAGCTTCATGAATGCTAGGCAAGCACTCTACCATTAAGCCACATTCCCAGCCCTTATTTATTTATGCATTTATTTATTTGCCATACTACTTGTTACTAATTAATCAGCCCATTCTGGCAACTCTTGTTTTCTGCCCATTTGAAAACCTGGATTTTCATTTGAATGTCTCTTCTTTGGTGTCCACAAATGTCTTCCTTCCGTCTTCCCTTGGATCAATGCAATCCTCTTCTCCCTTCCTCAAACTACAGAGGAAAACTGCAATGTAGTTAAAATGTGCAAGGCCTTGGGGTTTAATCACCAGCCTCACCAAAATGGACATGCATTTCTGCATAAGCATGCATGTATCACCAACTGGCCCTTCCTCAAGTCTTCTAGCAAGGTACCAAATTCAGACGACTATATCTTTCTCAAGGTCAATGCAAAGCCCCCTGTCTATTCTTCCTCATGTTCTAGACTATAATAATGACTTCTAGTGTCAATTTCTCTCACAATAGTGAATGCAAACTTTATGAAACATCAGTGCACATGTATTTCCTGCTATAACCCTTCAAAGTCTTGCTGTTTCTATTAGGACTATTGCCTTATTTTTATACAGGCCCTCTTGTCCTAACCCTGTCCAGGCTTTCCACCAATTTTTCCCATTCCTATTCCTCATCTACACTGGCTTTCTTACAATGTCATAAAAATGGCATATCCTTTCCTACTCAGGGGCTGTTGTAATTTCTGTTCTATCTGAGCATATCTCCATATACTTCCAGTGTCTAGTCTAAGTCAAGTTCAAATATTCCCTATTCAATTCTCTGTGAAAGAACCAGGAGCTGTCACCTCTTCATTACTTTATCTGCCTTGCTTTTATTTCATGGTGCTTGTCACTCTTAAAACCTATGGTTGTGGATGAATATGATCAAAGTGTGTTACATATTTCTATAAAAATAACATAATGAGAACCACCAAAACTGTGGGGAAAAGGGGAACACAGGCAGGGAAACAAGAAAGTGTAGAAAGATAAATTTGATCAAAGTGCATCAAATACATGTATGAAGATATAACAATGAAATCCTTTTATAAAATTAGTATATGTTAATTTGAAAAACTTCACATATTGTTTGCCTGTTTGTCTTTTCTGTAGGCCACATGAAATCAGAAACTCCTCAAAGGCAAAACCTTATAGTTATCTGGTTTGGCTACTACATTATAACATACAACAGAGTTCAACCTACAATAGACACTGGGTAAATACATGTCAGAGCTGTTGAATTATCAGCACAGAAGAAAATCCTCTAGGATCCTGGCAGCAGAAGGAATAAGGTAGTAAATACATCTGATGAACTGAACCAACTCTGGGGCAAAAGATTGAAATTTAATATGCTAAGAGTTGGTGCTACACTTAATTTTCTTTTAGTAAGGAATCTATATTAAAAGGGACTGCAGAACTGATTCAAGTGTTAGAGGTCAATGCAATCCATTAGTAGGAGTTGCAAATATTATTTTGCCTTTTACAGTTGTGTAAAGAAAATGTTATTCTAGTAAAAGATAAATGTAAGTAGCTAAAGAAGAAATAATTAGGTATATTTTTCATTATTTTCCTTGTCCATGGTTCTTAGGCATGTAAAATTAGTGACAGGAGAGGAAAAAATATAAACTTATAGCTAAAGCTGAGCTTTGCAAAAAACAGTTTGTTTTGTGTAGTGTTCAGCAGTCTAACCCATGCTAAAAGGCACCATGCTTTTTCTGCATTCTCAAAGACAGTGATGGGATTTAACTTGCATTGCCCAGTGGCTCTTGAAAAGCAGGGTACTACTGGAAAATGAAAAGGCTAATTAATGATAGAACTTCCATTTCTCCATATTCCTTTTTATGTGGATGACCGTGCACATAGAGAATTCTTCATGTTCCTGGACTCTCAAAGAAAGCTCTGTGCATGGAGATTTGTGGATCAACTACTGCTTCCTCACAGACATTCCAATGGTTTGATAAGTAAGCCAAAATGACGGTAATTCTTATCATTAAGAAAGGACTATTTGATATGCCAGCTCAGGGGAGCCATCTAGAAGCCACACACAGCTCTGAATGCCAGTAGGTTTAAATATGGTCTTCAGACCATGGCAACTTTATATGACTGCAAATTCTGGGGTCCCACCTCAGACCAACTCACCAGAGGTAGAGCTCAATAGTCTCTTTTAACAAGCTCTCCAGAAGATTGTGATGTTCAAAGCCATTTGAAGACACTGGCTGTAAATGAATAAGTTCAACAGGCTAAGTGCTGAAATGTAGATCTGAACAAAGAGCTGAAATAATACAGAGAAGAAAGTGCTATGCATCTGGGACATTTGGGCCTGGGCTCATGAGTAGGAGTTCAAAGTTGGGAAGTCTTCTCAGGCAGAGGAAACAATTGGGTGCCAAAAACTAGGGAAGGGGTCAGACCAGACAAATCCCAAGACTTACAGGATAGATCTTCCCCCCATTTTTTCCCTATTCTTCCTTTTCTCTACTCTGATTCTTTCCATGCTGGCCAAGAAGACTGGCCAAGAGTGCTGATTAAGTCCTGACATTGGCAGCTTACATGTCAAATGATGCTTCTAAAATGGTTGGGTTTGGTTGGCTAAACATTACAAAGATAAATTTAAACCAATATTTAATAATTAGCAGTTTGGCAATTATTGTAAGCTTTAGTTTGTTTTTTACTTCTTCTGCATTTTAGGGCTTTCTTTATAAAATGTATGTTGCATTCACATCTGTATGCAACCTTTTTCAAGGCTGATGACAGTAGCAGCTGCTATTTTGTGTTGGGTCCTGTCTTTTCCCTAATCTCCATAATCAAAGGTAAGAAAATACAAGGAGGATAGAGAGTACTTTGTCTCTTTGTCTCTCTCTCTCTCTCTCTCTCACACACACACACACACACACACACATACTCACTCACTCTTACAAAACAAGTAAGACCATGTTGGGGAGAAGACTGTGTGAGACTATTTCTACATATTTGATATCGCCAAGTTATAAATAAAATTTAACAATGATAAAATGATTAACTTGGAAAAAACTTTGCAAGTTTGATAATGATGGAAAAGGGTACTGAAGAATGAATAGGAGTTTTCCTGTTGCAAATTCACTTCTTTGATGCTTATCCATTTAATAAAATATTTGGCTCTGAGGCAATTTACCATTTTAGATGTATGTGCCTTTTTTTCTGTAATTAAAGTCAATTGGTAATCTCTCATCATAGGGTCACGTATCATATGGCCATGTTGTTCAAGGCTACATTTTAATTACCCTGGCCTGGGGCATTCCTCAAGCCCAGGGGTACCCAGAAGTCCTTTTTAATAAGGACTTAATGCTCAAGGCTCAAAGCCACAGCACTTTCCTATGAAAATGAAGAGTGGAGATACATTCCATAAATCAAAAGCCTGAGGAAAAATAGTTAACCCAACATGTTCTGAACTTTCCCATGCTTCCTTGAGGGACTCATTATGAATGAATACTTTGCTAGGTCACTGAAATATTTAAAAGAGAGAAGCAAAAGGCACCCAATCTAATCCTTAGCACATGTGTATCTGTGTTTTTCAACTAGTCTTGAAAAGACTAACGTAACAGTATAACTAACATTCCTTAAGAATCCTGGATGGTCGCCTAAGTAGGAGCAGAGACATGTTCCTTGACTTTTGCTCATTAAGACCAACTCTTCCAGATCCATGAGTGGCCGGTTGCCCGGAAGTGGAAGTGGCAGATCAGTTTTATCCGGATGTAGACTCTTTGCTCAGCAGATTGCAGATCTTGGGTCCCGATGGTCAGTGCCAAAGGGCGTACAAGAGAAGTAGTGTACACCTGCTGGAGAGGTCCTGGTGCCAGAGCTGTAGTTACGGCTCCACTCAGCCTGGTGTGTGTGTGTGTGTGTGTGTGTGTGTGTGTGTGTGTGTGTGTGTGTGTGTACTTGAGTGCTTTGCAACCAGCCAGGGAGAGAAGTCCTGGTGCCAGAGCTGTAGTTACGTCTCCACTCAGCCTGGTGTGTGTGTCTGTGTGTGTGTGTGTGTACTTGAGTGCTTTGCAACCAGCCAGGGAGAGTGTAATGGCGTCCCCTCCTGGCTGGAGGCCTGGAAAGAGGATGTAAGTATGATTACTGCTGACAGCTAATGGAGCATCACCGTCAGAGCCGGTGGTGGAGATGCTGCTTTTTTGGATCCCAGGTACTTTGGTTCCCAGCCCAGAAAAATTTCTCACAGGGAACGGATTGATCTTTCAAACAAAATGACTAAATTGGCCAGGATGTTTCTCCCTCTTTCATTTTATTTCCTCATCCCCCCAAAACAAAGGCAGGCGAGATGGCAGTTTAGAGGTACATAGACCTAAAGGAGAGAGCATACCCAGAGGTCTTTGCTGGTGTCTCCTCTTCTGCAGACAGAGCAGTGACTGCCCTGGCTCTAGAGGCTGTCTGCAGGCTCCACACAGACTGGTGGTGGAGACGTGGCACTTCACTCAAAGTAGTCCATGAGGTAGGGTCTTAGACTACAGTGGTAGCACCTACCTTTGTCAGTGGACATTATTAGAAATAGATCCAGGGATAATGTAAGTGCACAGCAATACATTTCTTCATAAATTATATTCATTGAGCATTTATGGGCCAGGCCATATTCTAATGACAGGGAACACAGGGAAAAAGGGAGGAGACTGTAAGCAAATAAACAAAGGAAGCAATCATCCAGTCTCTGATTTAGAAGTGAGCCTTTGAGAGGTGGGCCAGAGGCAGACACTGCTTGGAGGAGACTGAGGTTTACTGTCCAAAGGAAGAACATTCTAGAAAAAACTATCCTATGAAGAAAAGAGTACTCTGCTTCATCATCTGCATATTGGTTACTAATTAGGGCATGAAAGATGTTATTAGGTATCAAGGAATGACTGGAACAAAGGTTCTTCTGCAGAGAGAATGCAGAAAATACCATGACAGGCATCTTGTTTTATTCACCTAATTGTGAACCTCAACTGTGTAAAGTGTAATAGTCATTTTCATAACTGTTGACTCTATTCAGGAATTCTCAGATCCTCTTCCCTAGCCCAGGGGGATTTTAATTTCATTTCTGGACTCCATCATATCCTATGTTAGGATATTCTGTAGCAACATGTTGCAGTGTTATTTTATCTTCAGGCCTAATTCTTCTTACAAGATCATCTGTTCCTTGAGGGACAGCACATTCAGTTTTATATCTGAGAGTCCACCACTGTTTCTGGACTATATCTGCTGTTTGGCTAATAAATATTTGATGAATGAATATTTGTCAGATGACAATATTCGTCTCACTTTTTTTCAAAAATTTCCTGAGAATTTCAGGCCAAACTGAAGAATAGCCTAAACAAAGAGTATATAAAAAGAGGTTGAAAGAAAATTATAAATGAAATGCATATAAAAGCAAAGTAGAGATTTATTGCTAGGAATCAAATGCATGAGCCAAGATTCCTTGACATAAGAATAGTGGCTAAACCTGGCACTGACAGCTCACACCTGTAATCCTAGCTATTCAGAAGGCCAATATCTGAGGATCGTGGTTCAAAGCCAGCGGGGCAGGAAAGTCCATGAGACTCTTATCTCCAATTAGCCATCAGAAAACTGGAAGTGGCACTGTGGTTCAAGTGGCACAGCTCTAGCCTTGAACTGAAGAGCTCAGGGACAGTGCTTAGACCCTGAGTTCAAGCCCCATGACTGACAAAAAAAAAAGAAGAAGAGTTATTAGCATTTATGAAAAACTTATTTGTTAGATGCTATGTTATGTGATGTATTTGTATAGGTGGACATCTTGAATTTTCACAACAGTCTTACTAGGTAATAAACATTACTATTTTCATTCTATAGGGAACAAGGAACCTCTTAAGAAAACAAAGGCTTTGAATCTTTGCAGAGGTCACAGACTTCAACCTATGTGGGAATTAAGCATTTGACATTTTTGTCATTGTGGTCTCCTGCCTCAAGGTGGAACTTTGAGCTAGAAGTACTAATGTTATGTGTGTGAGGGGTTGGAGGAAGATACTTTTCCAAGTCCCTATTCAAACTTTTATAAACTTAGGTTTCATTATCTAAACTTACAGTTTCAATAACAATAAAGAACTCACAGCTCTCTGAGTACTGTGTACTTAGTGATTCCCATGCATTGTGTTGGGTGCTTATGATTTTCATTCTCATCCTTATAAGACAGAAATCGTTATAATTGTCCACAGGTGGGTAACTTGAGGTTTGGGGAAGTTGTCTGTGTGAGTTAATATGACAGAGATAATTAGAGTCTTTAGAGTCATACTTTAGATCCCAAAGTTTAAGGCATTTACAGTGTATTGTTATCTTCCTTATATTCTAGTTCAACAGTATTACAAATACCCCCAAACACTGCAAAACCTAACAGCACCTTTTGAACTTGGAACAAAATAGCATCAAATAGATCTAAGGTCCTGTCTCAAGGCTTTGTCCTTGCTAGACAGGTGTTCTACCATTTGAGCCAGTCCTTTTGCTCTGTTTTTTGAATAGTGTGGTTGTTTTTTTTCTTTTCTTTTCTTTCTTTCTTTTTTTTTCTCATCTGGGTCTGGAAAGTGATCTTCCTATTTAAACTTCCTACCTAACTAAGATGACAGGTTTTATATTGACTGAAACTGAGTCTTAGGAACATTTTGCTAAGCAAAAAGCAATCCTTCTAATCCCAGCCTGTCCAGTAGCTAGGATTACAGGCCTGAGCAACTGGTCCTGGCCAAAAGTGATTTTAAAGTAATCAATTCTGCAGAAGTACTCAAGGTGCTTAAGAACAAATCGATCCAGAAAAGTAGTTCTTATACATGCAAGGGAATCCCCACCACCACCACCACTTTTGCTTCTTGCCCTTACTCTCTCTTCCTTCTCTGATAGCCAGCTAGGTGTGTTGCTTGTTTTCCATGTTCTGGCCATCTTTGATGAGCCATCCAGCACTGACTCAGCGGAGCTGGACCTTCACTTGGGGCCAAGTTCTCAGCAGCTGCTGCAGCTCTGCACTTGCCTACAGCGATGTGCCAGCTGTCTCCAACTGCATTACACCACTGTAATGTGAACAACTGGAAGCAATAATGTGTCTCCCCATTTGCCTAACAACACCAACATGGACAATAACTCAGAAGACTGAAGATTTGTGCTGTAATTTAATAAACCCCATGCACATTTCTACAATTGAGTATCACATCTGTGCAATGGATCCTAGAAGTGTAATATTCTTTTATAAGGGACCATTAACCAATCTTAAGTTTATAGGTTTCCTTAAATCTTTTTCATCAGCTGTTAAACTACAGTAAAGAGAAAATTGCCTCTTATGAGACAAGGGATAGTAAAATACAAAGACTGTGATTAAACGTCAATCAATTAAGGATTATAATATAATAAAATGCTGACTGATGATTAAAATAAGCACTTTCTTGGAGATTTTATAAGCAATATTATGAATTATTTTTAAAAGCCAGTAGAATAAACTTCAGTGAAATCGCTTTAAATATGAGTTCTGGATCTATTTTTTTAAGATTCATAAGAATTATTCCCCAGGTAAAAGGACTCCCAAATTACACTGAACTTCAGTACTAAAAAGCATTTTTTTAGCTTCTTATTTTACAACTCCCCAGTGTAGAGAATTTTAAATTTGTTTCTGAAAAAAATAAATAATGGCATTTTGATTTCAGCTAGTTTTCCACCAATGTATGCAGCTAGGCAATAGTTTATGAAAATGGATTAGGTGGTAAAACTACCAAACAAACAGATAACATTGTAATTGAGGTAACAAAACACTGACTAGAATGTTGGGCCCTCGAAAGGAACTATGGGACTGTTTTTAAAACTTAGCAATCTAGGCCTTCCTAAAATGAGCCCTTGCAGACTTTTTCCTTTGAAAGTCAGAGCAGACTTCTGTCCAGGAAGAACTACACATGGTCTAAAGTTAGGCACTTCATTCATTTCTATCTTTTATTGCTCTCTCATCTTTAGCCATCAGCATATCTGCTTTGGACTAGAGTTATGTTATTAGATCTGAGCTAATTACAGTGGGTTTGGCAGCCTACCATGTCAAAGAAGACTGATAGGGGCTTTTCCCTCTTTTTCTGGCTGCCATCTTTTTTTTCCCTCCAAGTTTTCCTTTTTTTCCCTCTCTCTTGTCAATATTGGCATAAGGCATTTTCCCCACCTGTCCTGAACAGCTCTTTACTCAAACCTCTCCCACATCACTGTCCCAAAGCAATTTTTTCCTGCTACACTGCTTGTACCTGGTCCCTTTGGAGCTCTGAAGGCATTCTGACTCCTGCCAGTTTGCTGGGAGCATTTTGAAGCTTGTGGCAACAGCTGGCTTATATGAGCCTTGAAGGAAAAGCATGCATACATGTGGCAGCACATTGGAAGCACTAAAGCATCTGGCAAAGTAAGCAGAGACCAAAAGGTGCAGGTGACTCATGGCTTTGCTAGAGACCATGCAGGAGGAGACTTGCACAGAAGACTGTGATAGAAGCATAATTAATGAGTAAGTCCCAGTGCAGCCCGACTTCTGCCCTCATCACTCTATGGAAACTACTCTGGTGAAAGTCACCAGTGACCTTCTAATTACTCAATTCAATGGAAGCTTCTCAGTCAATGTTTTCTCAGGAGCTCTGTTGGACTTGGCAGGACAATTGAGTAACAGGCAGAAAAATAATACAGTCACATAAATACAAAGCTGGAATTTAAAACAGGCTAATTTATCCTCAAATTCAAGATCTTTCCATTAAACCAAGGAATCTCTCAGTGTTTCACAAATATACAGAAAGAATAAATGGAGGGAAGGATGGATTTTCTATAATCTCAGATATTCTCCTTTGCAGACAGATTTTATATGGTAGTAATGGTACTTCAAGAGAGACTAGAAGAGGCAATGAAGAATAAGAGATTTTTATAGTTAGGAAGAGGCAGATACCTATATTGTATGCAAGGATCAGAAGAAAATATTTTTCAAATCATGGTCAATATCCTACAAGAGATAAAGAATAAGAATGTACTGCAAGAACAGAAAGAAAATAAACCATCATGTTTAGGAGAACAGTCTGGAGAACAGCAAGTTATGTGGGAAGTGGAGATGAGAGCTGAAAAGAAATCAAGATTAGTTGAAAGCCTTTATGTAGGGGAGTTGCTGTCTCTGATCTCTACCCCTTCCTGACCAAATGAAGTCACTACTTCTCTTCATCATCCCAAGAAAACATTGGAAAGCTATATCTAGAATCACAATAAATCAAAGAAACACTGGATAAATGGGATTGCATCAAGCTGAAGAGTTTCTACATGGCATAGGAAATAAAAACCCCACAGAATGGGAGAAGATCTTTACTAGCTATGAATCAGACAAGGGCTTCATACCTAAAATATACTTAAAGCTCAAAAAATTAAAGCTCCCCCAAAACAAATCCTCAAAGAACCAACAACTCAATTAATAATTGGGCTAAAGTCTTACAAAGAGAGTTCCCTGAATAAGAAATAAGAATGGCCAATAAACACATGAAGAGATGTTCAACATCTCTGGCCATAAAAGAAATGCAAATCAAAACAACACTGAGATTTTACCTCACTCCAGTTAGAATGGTGAGTATCAAGAAAACTAACAATAACAGATGTTGGCAGGGAAGTGGCCAAAAGGGACTGCTATTACACTGTGGGTGACAGTGTAAACTTGTTCAACCACGGAAAGCAGCATGGAGGTTCCTCAAAAGACTGAAAATGGAGCTTCACTATGACCCAGAAATCCAGCCCCTGGGTATTTACCAAATGACCACAAACTGGGACTCACTAAAGCCAACAGCACAGCCATGTTCATTGTAATGTTGTTCACCATAGCTAATATATGGAATGAACTCAGATGACCTTCAGTGGACAAATGGGTCAGGAAAATGTCACACACACACACACACACACACACACACACACAAATTCTATACTTTCATCATTGCCCCATTTGTAAGAAAATGGAAAGACTTGAAAAAAAATTATACAAAGCAAAGTAAGCCAGACCCAAAGAAACATAGATTGCATGGTTTCCCTCATTTTTAATAATTAGAATGTGCCTATAAATCTACACATAATCCCAATGGGTAGTAAATGACAAAAAATTACACTTGGACATGATTAATTAAAACTCTAAACAGGGCTGGGAAGGTGGCTCAGTGGTAGAGCGCTTGCCTTGCATGCCTGAGGCCCAGGGTTCGATCCCTCAGCACCACATAAGCAAAAACAAAAAAGCCAGAAGTGGTGCTGTGGCTCAAGTGGTAGAGCACTAGCCTTGAGCTGAAGAGATGAGGGACAGCACCTAGGCCCAGAGTTCAAGCCCCATGACCGGACCCAAAAAAACAAAAAACAAAAAACCCCAAAAAACTCTAAACATTCACACAGTGAGACCAAAGGAGAATATTCTTAGGAGGTGATCACAAGGGCTCAATAGCTATGTGCATATGACTATATAAAATGATGCTTATTGAAGTGAAATCCAAGAATTGGAAATAAGAGGTATTTTATTCTTTTTTTCTTTGTTTTTCCCCTTTTATCACTGTTTTTGATTTCTGTACCCTTCGTCTTGTATATTTTACATGTGTGTAAACATTGCTCATGGATTTTAACAAAAATATTTCTTTATCTGTGATAAAGATAGGATAGTCAGAAAACTGCCAATATGCCATGAAAAAGAGTTGAGTAGTTAATATTTGATAGACAATAAAGTTTTATGAATATGTTAAGATTTCTTTAAGACCTAAAATCTATTTTGGCCTCTATTACATAGTTGCCCTCAAATTTTTGGGCTCTTAAGCCTTATGAGCATGCTGATTTCTCTAAACTATTGCTCTACATTCAGACTTTTGAATTTATACCACAAATTAGCACATATTTTGAGGGGAAAATAGGAGAAATCACTATTCTTTTTGTTGCCGTGTTGTTTTCTGGTTGTGGGGCTTGAACTCTGGGCTTGGGTGCTGTCCCTGAGCTCTTCAGTTCAAGGTGAGCCACAGTGCCACTTCCAGTTTTTCTGGTGGCTTATTGGAGATAAGAGTCTCACGGACTTTCCTGCCCAGGCTGACTTTGAACTGTGATCCTCAGATCTCAGCTTCCTGAGTAGCTAGGATTATAGGCATGAGCCACCGGCACAGCTCACTACTCTTTTTTATGAACTACATTGTGCCCCCTACCAAGTTGAGGTATTAAAATCCTAATCTACAATGTGCTTATATTTGGAAATAAGTCTTTAAGACATAAGGTTAAAAGGCTAGGGTGCCAATTTAATATGATTAGTAGCCTTATAAGACAATGATGCCCAGCAGAGGACTTTCCTTTCTAATCTCTCTTCTTCCTCTCTCTGTCCTTCCTTGTCTTGTGAGATGAAGGCACTACAAGATAGCTCCTATTCTCAAGCCCAAAAGAGACAACCTCGTTAGGAACTGAATTGGCCAACACTTTGGTCTTAGGTTCCTAGACTCCAAAACATTGAGATATAAATTTCCAGTAATTAAACCACTCAATTTAAGGTATTTTCTTAGGGCAATCTGAGCAGAAAGTACTTCCTTCATGCATTTTTTCTCTCTAGTGTCTTGACTCCTAAAATGTTTACTGCCTTGCTTGCTCTCTGATTCTTTCTGTTGCTTTAAAAAAATTATTTGGCAGGGTGGCAGGGGGCGGGGAGTGTAATTGTAGAAGTGGGAGAGAAGGGATGGTAGGGGAAAATTAAAGGAGGAGGCAACAATGCTTGATAAGAAATGTACTCATTACCTTGCTCATGTAACTGTAACCTCTCTGCACAGTATTTTCACAATAAAAAACTTATAAAAAGTATTTGGACATCTGCTCTAATAAATACTCTGTCAAAGGACTTAGAAAGAATTTCATAAGGAGACATTAACAAACATCCTGGAAAATTATTTCAGGAAAAACAACAAAAAAAGAGTAAGTATAAAGACTTTGAAGCAAGTACATCTTCAGGAAATGGAATGGAAGAATGAAAGACCAAAACCATGAGAACTGGACTCCAACTGAGTAAGTTTGAAAAGGCAGCAAGACTCAGATCAAATAGAACCTGGTATGGAAGGGTGAGAGAGATACTACAATGGTGACAATGAACTAGCCTTGTAAGAACACTGGTTTTATATATCTCCTGGATTTCATGATGGTAGGTCATAGGATGCGAAGCAGTAGACGGTGGAATATTAGTGATTAGATTATTGTTAGGAACCTAAGTGAATAAAGATATGGCAAGGGTGGTACCACTTACAGTTTCCTTCAAAATTCTATTAAGAGCTTAGATCCCAGCTTAATGTTACTAGAAGTGAAGGGAACCTTAAGAGGAAAGGGCAAGTAGGTCTTGAGTCATGGATGTCATGCCTTTAAATGGAACTGTGGAACTCTGTCTTCTTCCTCTTTCTCACTTTCCAGCCACCATAAGGTGAATAGCTTTCCTTCATCATATACTCCCTGACATGATATGCTGCTCTGTTACATGCCCTGAAGTCAATGGAACTAAACTGAAACTTCTGAAATCATAAGTGGAAATAATCCTTTTAAAAGTTGAGTTTCTCGAGAACTTGACAGAAATGGACCTTTTCCTAGCAAATATTGACATGCCAAAACTAAACCAAGATGAGTTAAACTATCTTAACAGGCCCGTATCAAGCACTGAAATAGAAACAGCAATAAGAGACCTCCCAGCTAAGAAAAGTCCAGGACCAGATGGTTTTACAGCAGAATTTTACAAGGCCTTCAAAGCAGAGCTCACACCAATACTCCTCCAACTCTTCAATGAAATTGAAAGAGAAAGCTCACTACCGAACACATTCTATGAAGCCATCATAACCCTCATCCCAAAACCAGGCAGGGACTCATCAAAGAAAGAGAACTATAGACCCATTTCTTTGATGAATATTGATGCAAAACTTCTCAACAAAATTTTGGCCAATCGACTTCAACAATTCATCCAAAAAATCATACACCACGATCAAACAGGATTCATTTCAGGGATGCAAAGCTGGTTCAATATACGCAAATCAATTAATATTATTCATCACATCAACAGGAGCAAGAATAAGAACCACATGGTTATCTTAATAGATGCAGAAAAAGCATTCGACAAGATCCAACACCCCTTCATGAAGAAGGTTTTGGAAAAATTAGGAATCCATGGAACATTCCTAAATACAATAAAGGCTGTATATGACAAACCTACAGCCAGCATTATACTCAATGGTGAAAAACTAAAGCCATTTCCTCTTAACTCAGGAACAAGACAAGGATGCCCACTCTCTCCACTTCTCTTCAATCTAGTATTAGAATGCCTAGCTACAGCAATAAGACAAGATGCAGACATAAAGGGGATCCAAATAGGGAAAGAAGAAATAAAACTCTCCTTCTTTGCAGATGACATGATCTTGTATTTAAAGAATCCCATAGACCCCACTCCCAAATTACTCAAGCTGATTCAAAACTTTGGCAAAGTAGCAGGGTATAAAATTAACCCCCCAAAATCAATGGCTTTTCTGTATGCCAACAATGAGAAATGTGTGGCTGAAATTAGGAAAGCAACTCCATTTGTAATAGCTCCACAAAAAATAAAATATCTAGGAATTAACTAAAGAAGTGAAGGACCTTTATGATGAAAACTTTAAAATCTTGAAAAAGGAAATAAACACAGAACTAAAAAAATGGCAAAGCCTCCCATGCTCCTGGATTGGAAAGATTAACATCGTGAAAATGGCAATGCTTCCCAAGGCTATCTACAAATTCAACGCAATACCTATCAAAATTCCAACCTCATTCTTCAAGGAAATAGAAGAGGCAATCCAAAAATTCATATGGAACAATAAAAGACCCCGAATAGCAAAAACACTCCTCAACGGAAAGAACACTGCTGGAGGAATATCAATACCAAATTTCAAACTCTACTACAAAGCCATAGTAATCAAAACAGCTTGGTACTGGCATAAGAACAGACCTCAGGACCAATGGAATAGAATTGAAAACCCAGAAATGAACCTACAGACCTATAGCCATCTAATCTTCGATAAGGGAGCTAAAACAATAGACTGGAAGAAAGACAGCCTCTTCAGTAAATGGTGCTGGCAAAATTGGTTAACTACATGTAGAAAACTAAAGCTAGATCCTTATATATCACCCTGCACCAGAATCAACTCCAAATGGATCAAAGACCTTGAAGTCAAAGCAGACACTCTGAAAACATTACAGGATGGAATAGGAGAAACCCTAGGTCTCCTTGGCTCAGGCCAAAATTTTCTGAATAGAGACCCGGAAACACAACAAATCAAAGAAAGGTTGGACAAATGGGATTGCATAAAGTTGCAGAGCTTCTGCAGGGCAAATGACATAGCTAGCAAGATCAATAGAAAGCCCACGGATTGGGAGAAGATCTTTACTAGCCATACAACGGACAAGGGTCTCATATCTAAAATATACTTGGAACTCAAAAAATTAAACCCCCAACAACAAATCCTCAAAGAAACAACTGCCCAATAAATAAGTGGGCGAAAGACTTAAAGAGAAACTTCTCTGAAGAAGAAAGAAGGATGGCCAATAAACACATGAAGAAATGTTCAACATCCCTAGCCATAAAAGAAATGCAAATCAAAACAACATTGAGATATCACCTCACCCCAGCTAGAACGGCAAAAATCAAAAACTCTAACAACAACAGATGCTGGAGGGGATGTGGACAGAAAGGAACCTTACTTCATTGTTGGTGGGAATGTAAACTTGTTCAACCACTTTGGAAAGCAGTATGGAGGTTCCTCAAAAGACTCCACATAGAGCTCCCCTATGACCCAGCAATCCCACTTTTGGGCATTTACCCAAATGTTTACAAACAAGACCACACTAAAGCTACCAGCACAACTATGTTTATTGCAGCATTATTTACCATAGCTAAGATATGGAACCAACCCAGATGCCCCTCAGTAGATGAATGGATCAAGAAAATGTGGTATATATACACAATGGAATTCTATGCCGCCATCAGAAAGAATGACATTGCCCCATTTGTTAGGAAATGGAAAAACTTGGAAAAAATTATATTAAGTGAAGTAACCAGGCCCAAAGAAACATAGGTCCCATGGTTTCCCTTATTTGCAATATGTAGTATATGTATGAATCAAGCGGAAAAGGTCAGATAATGTGATGTCAGGAAAATGAACCCTTAGATATGTATCTTAATGTTTTTTTCTTTCATGCATGTGTTTCTAATGCATTTATAAGGTTATCTCTTTGTTGCTTTGTATGTCCCTCCCCCACAGTATAACCCTTGCTTTCACTATATTTGATGTCAGTATAACTTGTGGAGGAGATGGGGAAAAATCAGTTGTTTAAATATACCGGTGGACCTGTTGCAACAATGAGAAGTACAAGTTGTCATGTCCAAAACGAGCTTTACAATGTCGGTATGGGGGGGGTGGGTGGAGGGGGGGAAGGAGAAGGATTGGGATTTGGGGGGAGGAGGGAGGCTGGGAAGGGATGTGAAGGGTAAACCAAAAGAGGAGGCTGCAATGCTTGGTAAGAAATGTACGCACTATCCTGCCCATGTAATTGTAACCCCTCTGTACAGTATCTTCACAAATAAAATTTAAAAAAAGTTGAGTTTCTCAAGTATTATTTTGTTATGGTAATAACATGATAAGTAACCCAGTAATATGGTAAGTAACCCAGTAGCTAAGAAGGGGTTGATTACAGGTTAGAGCTGTAAGATCTTGCATGTAGAAGGATTTGATGATGCTTTGAATATTTATTATTTTGGAAGAAGAAATATGAGACAACATGAACAGATGCTAATAGGAAATACTGTAGGAAAGCTGCTGTTTTGGTGGATGAATCAGGGTTTATATGAGGTTGGACATATATATATATTATATATATATATATATATATATATATATATATATATATATATACATATGACTACTGTGATGGTTAATTTTATTTGGCAACTTGACTGGACTCTTTTGGCCAGCCATTTAGCCAAACACATTGTTGTGAAGGTATTTTTCAGATGAAGTTAACCTCACCAAACAGCTGACTTTAAGAAAGACAGGTTCAGCTGGGTGCCAGTGGCCCATGCCTGTAATCCTAGCTACTCAGGAGGCTGAGTTCTGAGGATCACGGTTCAAAGCCAGCCCTGGCAGGAAAGTCCGTGAGACTCTTTTCTCCAATAAACCACTAGAAAACCAGAAGTGGTCCTGTGGCTCAAGCGATAGAACGCTCACCTTGAGATGAAGAACACAGGGACACCACCCAAGGCCAGAGTTCTAGCCCCACGACTGACAGAAAAGAAAGAAAGACAGGTTCTTTTGTATAATTTATGTGGACATCACTGAGTCAAAGGCCCTATAGAAGATAGAGTTCTCCATGAAAGAAGAATTCACCTTGTTAATTACAACAAAGAAATTCTACCAAAGTTTTCAGGATTAAGACTTAAGTCTACAACATCAACTTTTGTTTGTATCTCCAGCCAGATGACTTGCTAATATGGCTATTAGACTTGCCAGCTTCCATAATCATGTGAGCAAACTCCTTTCAAATCACACACACACACACACACACACACACACACACACACACACACACACACACACACACACACACCCTATTGGCTTTGTTCTTCAGAAAATCCTTGGCTAGGTCAGGGTGAGAATTAAGGATAGTGGAATTATCAAGTAGGGGAATGGACACAGGAAAGAAGTTGGGCACAAACTTGGACGAAAATTACTGTGAAATTATGACATCTAATTTTTTAGCTTCCCTCAATCTGCCACAACAAATAGCTATAAATTAAGTGTGTTCAAATTTGTTTCTCTTATAATCCTATGTACCAGACGTGTGAAATGAAGGCACCAGCAACGCTGATTCTCCCGAGAGACCTGTGCCTTTCCCTAATGTCTGGTGTCTTCTGGCACTCTTTAATGTTAATTGCCTTATAATGTGTCACTCTCATTTCACCCCTGTCTTCATATGGCCTTCTCCCTCCATTTCTGGATGTCTTTTCCTTCTGGAACAGATGCCGTTGGACCTGGTTTGGGGACCACCTTAAATGAGGATGATCACATCTTGAATACTCAAATTCACTATATATGCAAAGATCCTTATTACAAATAAGGTAAGGCTCCAGGAGGGTAGGGGATTATTCAACTCGCTGTCATAATGTAAAATATGCAATATTGATGGTGTTAATGGTGGTGATAAGTCCAACTACAAGATCCTGTTTGCTTAAATGCTATCATCTCCATTCATCGTAGAAATACACTTTTAAAATGATCGACAAAGTTACATTTTATACCTCCCATGTGTTGCTGGGGAGTCTTACCACATTGATTGTTTATACCAGGGTTCTATGTTTCAGAGGACAAGTGTCCTCACTTTCATCAGCCACAGTGGAAACTATTTTCAATAATAATGTTCCAATCAATAAAATAGACCCTAGTGCCTGATGGATTAGTGGGTGTAGTTTTTGCCTCTAAGTTTCAGAATGTGAAGAAACAAAGATGATCAATGTTTTTTACCTACCCAGCTCTGTTCCACTTTTATGGCTGCCTACCCCTAGAAATCTACTGTTTTCTTTGCAGTGAAAGAGATGCAAAGTATCTGGCCAAAGTGACTAATATTACTCCTATTCACATAAAGTCTCAGAGAACAGATCAAAGACCGAGTCTCTGCTCTTCTGCCTTTGCCTTTGACTCTTGTGGTCATTTTTGCTGATGCTAGCTCCACTGGCTCCAGCTATCAGTGTTGCTTTCCTACAGAGATGGATGGCCATGCAGACTGCCGAAGTAGCTATCCATCACCCATGCCTATGGATGATCAAGGCCATGTCTGTGAATCCAAATTTGGAAGCAATTAAGTGCAGGTTGCATGCAGCAAAACACTTCTTTGGTGCCATCCGAAATGGGAATCTGAAATGCTTCCTACTTATTCCAGAATGCTAGCACTTACTTATCTATTGAGAATTTGAAAAGGTGTTGTTGTTTTCCCTCTCTTTTTCAAATATAATCATTAAACAAATACTAATTTAGTAATTACAGTTTGGGTTCAGGCAAAAGTTTACAGCCTGTCTGAGGTACAAAATTCAAGTATTTTCATTGTGTTTCCTTTTGGAATATATTAATTTATGCCTTCTTTCAATTCTCAAACCTGGGACATGTGTGTCTTTTAGGGAGGTAAATAGAAGATGAAATAAACTGATCTATGTTCACATAAGGATGACAGAGAACATCCTGAATGGCTTTTCTATCCCGTGGCTTGTGATAAAACAACTCTTACCTAAGGTTTTGATTTCCGTTGTAAAGAAACTGAAGGGGAGAAACAAAATCACAAAACTGGTAAATAGTGGCACATACATATTCTTGAATCACAAGGTAACTCTTTTTTTTATTTTTTATTTTTTTAAGGTAACTCTTTTTAAATCTGATTTCATATATGTGTGTGTGTGTGTGTTGTATATTGCAAATTAAGTATACATTGATCTAATCAAAGTCATGTCTGCTTTTTCAAAATTCTCTGTGACTCATTAGAAAAGGAAAGAGTTGAAATGCTAAGAACAAAACCAATGACATTGCATTATGGGTGTAGCCCACACCATTTTTCATTTAGTATAATGCTATTCTGATTGGAAATCCATAGTCTGCTGTTAACCTTAAAATTTCCCTTCCCACCAGTGAATAAACCAAATGATTTTTTTCTTTAGAATTGCTATTCTCTGGAGCCTCATATTCTAAGATGTGCTGGGTATACTTCCTTGTTTTGATCATGATGAGTGATGTATGCAAGTATGTCCTTTAAAGGCGCACAGACGACAATGTCTTTCTGAGCCAAAGCTGTTGTTTGCCAGCAACTTTTACCTGAACTGAGAAAGAAAGTTTTAGGGCTCTCCTTTAGCTTTAAACTTTCTAAAGATCAGTTCAACTTAGATCAGCTCAGTATACCCATGTAAATTGAGGAAATGGGTAGGAGAGATGAGGGCGCATGATGAAAGGGGTAACATTGATCAAGATGCATTGTACTCACAAACTGACATGTGGAATTGAAACCCTTTCATTCAACTACTCAAGAATAACAAAAAATAGTTCAAAACAGAAAAGAAAACAAACACATAGTAGACAAAGTCTGTTAAAAAAAAGTCATTGCATTGTCAGTGTTGTGTTTTACAGGATATAAAAATTCAAAGTATTCAGTTGAAAAGTGAGTGGGAGCCGAAATCCAGCCTATATTTTCCTCACTAATTTGTTAACCTTCTGATGTCAATTAACACATGGACAGGAGATTAATAATAATAATGACTTTTAATTTACTGGGATAGGTGCTGGTGACCCTGCGCATAGCAGTACCCATATGAAGCAGCTGTGGAAGACTGGTTCAGTTCAGCTTTCTTGATTTTTGTCCTCCTCAATAAACCCACGATATTTTAAAATTTCAGTTTCATTGGTAGAGTAAAGAAGATCACATCTGTAATCCTAGCTGCTTGGAAGCAGAGATTGAGATGATTATGTTTAGAGTCTATCTTAGGATAAACAAACACAAGAAGCAAAACCAGAAGAAGCTACCTGAAAATCAACAAAAAGCAGAGAGGAGTCAGAGGCAGTGGCTCATACCTATAATCCTCAAGAGGCTGAAATTAGGAGGATTGTGGTTCCAGGCCAGCTTGGGTGAAAATATTTGTGGGTCTCCATCTCAATAGAAACACTTGTGATAGTATGTGAATCATAAAACAGTAGGATGGTATTCTAGGCATGTGTCTGGGTTAAAAGTGAGACCCTATCTCAAAATAGTGCAAAAAATGGACTAGGTGTATGGCTCAGCCTGAATGTACACCCAAAAAAGAAAAGATAAAAGAAGTTTGAAACTACTTTGATGACCTAAAGTTGTTATTATGACATAGCATGATTAGACTATTTTCTTAGATGGTATAAGATAGTAGACTATCAAAAATGGTACTAGTGTCTACCTTCAGTACAATGCCAGGTTTGGAACAGAACGAATAATATGATTAGCACTAGAATAAGAGCTACTATCAGGAATTCTAAAAAAAAAAAACAAAGTTGTTTTAGAGTTCTGCATACATAAAAGGTAATAATGGAAAGAGTTTAAATTGGTAGGAAACTCCTCATGGAAGAGTGAAGTTGGCAGTCATTAAAAATTCTTTGGAACTGGGGTCTGGGTATGGTGGTGCTCACCATAGTAAGTATAGTCTACTTAAGTAGACTTGAGTAATCCTGGTTAGCAAAGAGGAAACTTGTGGTCCAAAGCCAGCTAAACAAATGCATGAGAGATCTTATCCAAAAAACAAACAAAAGCAAAAAGGACTGGACACATGGCTCAAGTGAAAGACACTTGCTTATTAAGTGTGAAGCCTAGAAGTCAAACTATAGAACAATACCCACCCAAAAAAACTCAATAAATAAGCAAACTTCTTAGGAACTGGACTTGAGCAGAGTAAGGGTGGATGTTGATGGCATCCAGAGGCAGTAACTGCTGCACACTGCCAGAGAGGGGAGCTGTGAAAAATTCAGGACCCAGTGTGAACAAGAGCAAATTAATTACTATGAGGACCTGGCAGATTAGCAGAAGAGAAGGCAGGGCTGATAAGCAATGAGGAGAGATTGAGTCCCTCTTCAGGACCACTGCATCAGGCCACCTGAAGAGCAAGCAACATTGGTCCAAGAGACTGGAGGAAAATATTGCAACCAGAGTCAAGACAAGCATCCAGAAAATCATTCACAAGATCCCATCTTTACCAGGTGAGAAGTCAGTAGAAATAAAATAGAGCATAATGGTGAGTGCAATAAATATAGTAGAAACAACAGAATATAAGGTAGATACACAAATATAAAAAATCCAAGAATGTAAACAGTACCTTATTTTAAAACAAATGAAAGCAAGATATTCCCTTGTATTTGCTGCATATCATGATTTTCTATCATCCACATATTAGGCTGATCAAACCTTCATAAATGTTTAATCGTTTTTTTTAGAAATTGTCTTACATCAGTGCTGTTGATGGTATTTATGGAAAATGATTTCTTTGGGCTTTGTATGGGTTTATAGACAGACATTTTGGCCAACTTACAATCATTCAAGGTGTCAGAAATTTCAAAAAGACTTCTTGCAAATGAAAATCTGAAGTATCTATTCCAATCTGACTGGCACTGAAGGATCCTGTGTCAAGGAAAGGAAACCTTTTGCAGAAAGTCTACTAGAGTTAGTGTACAGGTGAGGGAATTATAAAAGCTAGGTGCCCAGGCCACAAGTATTCCTATTTCAACTTCTAAGCATGTTACCTCACTGAATACCTAGGCTCCAGTGAGAGAACATTGTGTGTTATCAACAACTACCTTCAGACACTTTCTACTTCGGAATGTGAATATTTAAAAGGTGTCTTCACCTAGACCACCATTTCCTACCTGCCTTTTCTTCACCTGGGATTTTTCTTTTAGCAAATTTTCTGTAGCAAATAATTTTAGATGCATTTCGTAATATAGCATTACCACAGCCAGCACAAACATCTTCCTTTTTCTCTCTCCCACCGTGTGTACACATAATGGAGTTTCTTATTAAATATACATGCAATCCCTCGTTGCATATAAATGTACCTCATCAAAGAATAAGGGAGACCCTGCAACTCTGCTATTGATTGGCCATAAAGACAGCGTAATATCCGAAGGGTGTTCTTGGGCTCCAGAAAAAAGGAGGCGTGTAACTTTGTCAATGATCAGGAGCAGCTGTAACGTGCCTCCCGTTTTGCATATTTATTAAGCCACTTTATTACATATTTCTGAAACTGTGGAAAGTAGAAGCTGCTGTTCAAATACCTAAAGCCAATTTATAAAGTCGTGGCTTTAGTCTTTACGGGGCAAAACCCTCATTTTTGTGGGAAATGTCAGCCTACTGAGAGCCATTGCTCCTATTCAAGAGGTGAAAGGGAGAGTAGGTTTAAATTAGCCATTAGTGAAATGCTTTCTGCTTCCAGTACAGCTTAGAATGAATACCAGGTGCTTCCATGGAAGATATCACTTGAATCAGCGAAGCAAAGAACTATCTCTCATATTCAAACAATTTTACCTTGCCATTAGGTACCAATGATTTGAAACCAGACAACAGTGTTATAGAAGAGAGACGAGAACAATCCCTTAGTAAAAGAGATAATAAAATATAAAGACCTTGAAGGACACTCTATTGTTCCACGGAAGGTGCCGGCTCCTCAGAAAGCTCTTCTTTCTCTGGTTTGGAAGTGTTAAATTACATTATTGGAAAACATACTTGGATGGGTGACTTAACGCCAACACTGCACACACTGGGTGAAACTGTATCTATTGACTTACAAGCTGGATGCATGTGTCAAAATGCAATCCGGTATTTTTGCAATAATAGCTAGCAGTCATGGTTGTAAATTATTTATGGAGAGTATTCAGTGCAAACAGGTTAGTGCACACATCCTCTTCGGCTTGACTGCCCCTGGTTTTAGATCACGCAGACATTCAACTCCTCAGAGATCTGCTCTTATCACTGCAAACCCTAAAAGGGACCCCAACTGTAGTCAGTTCAGTGACTCAAAGCCGCTTGGTCACTTGCTAAAGCTCTACCTCAAGGTTCAGTGAGTAAACACAGTCCGTCTGCCCCGCTCTCCCACACCTGCCTGGCCCCTGCAATGTAAGGTAATATCAGACATGAAGGCGGATCGATCTCCAGAGCAGAGGCACCGCCGTGTTCCCCTAGTTTTGTGCAGAAACATGGAAGAATGTGCATAGCAAAGGCCACTGGTGATCTTAACGCAAGCTGACATTTCACTAATGCCATGTTTCTGAGGCTGGGAAAAAGCTGGCTTGTCCAGCCAAGCCCTCAGTTTACATTTAAAGAAGCGTGGTGCCCTGTTGCAATGCGGAGCACGGATCTCCCCTTCGGCCCTGGACTAGTTCAGTCACGGCCATTTTCATTTCCTCTCAGAAAGGTGGACATCTCCGCAGTGCCATACAGATGGCCACAAAGGTTATAGCATCTTTTCCATTTTAAGAATTAAAGCCACAAGGGAAAGCAAAGGCTCTAGTATTGCAGGAAGGCTATTCTGCTTCCCCATTGAACAGGAAATTAATGAGATATGGACCTACGACATTCCAGGTGGGACCACTACACATGTCCCTGTACCTTCTTTGTCCCATAAGATGAAACGATGCTGCCGACTTCTCCTGTTTAAGATGGAAGAAGTATTTTGTCCTAAGAAATCATAGCTTTTATTTGTGTCTGTAGAACAGGAAGTGGGGGAAAAGGAAGAGCAGATAAAAGACAGGCTAGTATAATTTTGGAGCATACCCTGGAAACACAAGTAATCCGATTGATAGTAGATAAAATCTGTAGTTTCTAGTTTAGATTATTCTCCAATAGTTTTGAAGTGTTAGAAAGCAAAGAACAGAACATTGTACCAAGAGTCAGGTGGTCTCTATCTGCTCTGTAGAAGCCTGCCTGACTCTCTGAGAGCCAGCTTATCCACTCATGTAACAAGAGAAATGAAATCTTTCCTTGGCATCATTTTGTGGAGAGGACAAAAGGACATCATGTGAGGGAAAGAAGCTTATGATCATAGGTTGAGTGGTGGCCTCCTAAAAGATATGTCAGTGTTGTGCCTAGAACCTGTGGATTTAACCTTAATTTGAAGAAGAAAAGTAGATATTTGCAGATGTAATAAAATTGAGGATTTGAGATGAGGAGCTCATTTTGGGTTATCTGGGTGGTTCTTACATCCAATGACAAGTGTCATTCTAAAAGTCACACAATGAAAACGGCACAGACCTAGAAGAAAAGCCACATGAAAATGGAGGCAAGAGATTGGAGCTATGAAGCTACAAGCCAAGAGATTCCACTAACTGCCAGAGCTACGAAAAGCAAAGAAGAGTTTCTCTGAATGCCTTTTGAAGGAACCTGGGATGGCTGATTTCAAACTTCAGACTTGAATCCTTCAGATCTATGAGAAAATAATAGCTCAGAAAAGAGTCCCATTATGTCACTGAGTTTAAGATAGTAGTCACTATTGTTTTTTTTTCTTTTTGATGACAGTCCTGGGGCTTGAACTCTGGACCTGGACACTGTCCCTGAGCTTCTTTTGCTCAAAGCTAGAACTGACGGACACTGCCAGCTTTTTCTGGGGAGTTAATTGGAGATAAGAGTCTCATAGACTTTCCTGTCTGGACTAGCTTCAAACCCAGATCCTCAGATCTCAGCCTCCTGAGTCACCAGTGCCCAATTAGTAGTCAGTCTTCAGGCTAGAAATAAGTGACATGGAACACATCATCTACCTTCCAGTTACCATTCCACTTTTCACTCCTGCCAATGCCTTATATGTCCCTCGGCAGCCCATGTGTCCACTGGCCTGTCTGCACCTCACATTGCTGCACACACAGCTGCTCTGAATGCCTTTTCGGCTGCCATGTGCACCCAGGTGAAGCATATGGATTTCTTGACATCTTTGAATCCCTCCCCACCCCTAATCTCCTTGCACTGCATTTTATTTGTATCATGTATACTTTCATGACAGCACATGGCATTTTTTTGCCCAGAGATGTGTTCCACGTAACGCTGAGGCCTCTAAAAGGAGAATCTTACTCAATATGATCTTCCCAGTACTTAACACAAGTATGAAACTTCTCACCAGTGCTTGATACTCATTTATTAAATTAATTGGTTTATTAATGTCTTTTCATAAGCAATACTTAAATCTTTTCAGTTAAGTGAAATAAAGGCTAATATCACACTGTACAGAAGAGAAAAGTAATACACAAGAGAACAAATTTCAAAAGTCGAATCTAGTAATTTTTAATTTCAAATACTGTATTCATAAGGTATATAAGGACATATATGCAAATATATGCATATATCTTTAAATATATATTATCAAAATGTTTTTTGACTAAATTATTGACCATTATAATGACTCTTGCACTGAAAATTTTCCATATTTCTGCAAAATTATTCTATGAGGCTGTATATCGCTGTCTCACAAAAAGCCATAAACATGGAGCTCCTAGTCTATAACAGGTCTCTTTTCTGCCTAGCCTGAGAAGATGGAGGGTTTCATAACTGGACTGACTGAGTTTTCACTTTGAATATTTCCCTGGGGCCAAGATTATTATTCATCTGGGGTTAATCCTTTTCACTGACTTCTTTTTTCAAAAAGTTGATCGAACAAGCTTAGATAACAGCAGTGGAATTGCTCCCGTGGACAGCTCATGGTGAGGGAGCCCTTCTTGAATCCTTTGTTCCTGAGGCCATTATGTATAAGGACCAGACCAATGAGATGTCGAGACTTTCGGTTTCTGTCCGTGCAAAACAAAACCCGCTACACAGATTGAAGTCATAACTACTAACAGAAAGATGGGTTGGGGTCGAGACTGAGAAGTGGAAGGCCGATGGGACTTGTAGGAAAGATAGAGCAAGGTCAAAAAAAGCAAGTAGTGGGTCGAAGTTGGAAAGAGGAGGTAATGGTAAAAGCCAGGAAAGATAGAAGAGGGAATTCTGAGAAGCAAGGAGCCTTGAGCCACGCTTATCTCTGTCATCAGCTAAGGAAGTGACAGTAAATATTTATCAAGTCAAGTGTGTGATCATTGACTTATCCTCTCTACATATTTTAGAATTGTGGAAATGCCTAATTGAGCTAATTAACATGCACAATCTTAAATGCATATCATTTTTCCCTGTGGAGAAAATACTTTAAAAATCTGTTCTTTTAACAAATTTCAGGAAATATTGTTTTTAATTATAGTTACCATGAGGTACATTAAATCTCTTGATCTATAACTACGACTTGAATTTTGTAGCTCCTGACCTATGTCTATCCTAGCCCCTGGTAACTTCCATTCTATTCTCTGGTTCTGTAAGATCAACTTGTTTCAGAATGCAAATGTAAGTGTGATCATGTGGTTCTTGGTATGAAGTCATCCACGTTCATAGATCTTTCTGAAAATGGAATAATTGTCATTATTTTCAAGGCTGGGTATTATTAAATTGTGTCTATATAACATATTTTCTTTATCCTTTGACAGAACTGAGGTTGATTCCATATCTTGATTAATGTTATTCATACTGTAATGAAACTAAGAGTGCTGATATGTCTGCAACAGACTGATTTCATTTCCTGTGGATTTATACCTAGTGGTGACAAGTGATACTTGTACTTTTAATTTCTTGAGGAATCCCCATACTGTCATCATAATGAATAGCCAATTTAAGTTTCCGTGAACAGTGTGCAAGGATTCTGTTTTTATTGCATCCTCACTAACACTCACTCTCTTTTACTGTTATTGTTGTTTTTATCTTTAAACAGTACAACACTTTTAAGCAGTTGTATAATTCATCATGTAAATTGATGAGCACAATGCATCTCAATAGTGTCACATTATCTTTTGCTTTATTCATAATTGCTAGTTGAATATATGTAAAGTCATCATTTCTGGTTTTAATTTTAATTTCTCTGAGGAGTAATTCAAAAAATTTTAGTAATTTTAAGCTTTTTTAAAATTTACATATGTTGTTTTGGGAAATATTGAGCTTATTTTCCCATTTTAATTGGTATATTTAGTTTGTTCCTAGTAACTTGAGTTCCTGATTAGATATTAGCATTTAAAAATATTTTCACTCATTCCAAAGGTTGTATATTCTCTCTGTTGATTGCTTAACTTGGCTTTTCAGAAGCACTATATTTTGATGTAATCCCATTTGTCTGTTTTTGATCTCACTGTCTATACTTTAAGGCCATAGTTTAAAAATGAGGTATTTGCCCCTGGTGTCTTCTGGCAGTTAATTTAAGCCTCTTACATTTCAATCTTTATTCAATTTTGAGTTGAGTTTGATATAGGGTATCAGACAAGGATCCAATTTTATTCTTTCACCTGCATGTGAATGTTTAGTTTTCTCAAAATCATTAATTGAAGAGATTTTCCTTTCACTTTTGTATGCTATTAGCCCTTTTATTTAAAAAAATCAATTGATTGTAAATACATGAATTTCTTTCTGAGCTCTCTATTCTACTCTTGTTTCTATTTTGAGATCAATTATCATGTAGTTTTCAAACCTATAGCTTTGTTCTATATCTTAAAATCATTGCCACGTCTAAACCAAGGCAGAAAATAGTAAAAATCCACGAATAACACATCATCTTTGTTTGTCTTTAATTTTATTTTTTAAATATTCTTCAAATTACAAAGCTCTATTAGAGGGTAATGGAGGATTTCTGGGAAATATAGAGAAATAAAAATTATTTTTATGGCTTTTCAAAATATCACTGGAACTCAAGCTACCCTCGATATTTTCCTAGAGGAACTGGGGCAAGATGAGGGGAGTAAAAAATGGTATAGAAAGGAACCAGGTGAGTTCTCTGACACAGTCCCATGAAAGCTGAGAATGTATAGGTGAGTTATACTTCTGCATCTTTCAGGCAGTAAAGGGGGGGAAAGCACAGTTTTTCTAATCTTCTTCCTTTTAAAATTATCTGTATCTGTGTTCATAAAGCCTACAAAGATTACATTTTAATACAAGTACAGCAGACCAAGGGCAGAGGTAAAGAAAAGGTAAGTGTACTTGGTAGATTTGAGACAGCTGGAAAGTCATCAATGGATCTTTATCTTCTGATACTGTACACACCAAGAGCTAACTTGCATCTGAAATGAAATCTCCAATGAGAGTAAGTTGTGCATGTAGGGGCACATCAATTAATCCAAGATTATTGTTTTCAGTCACTTAGAAAGGATGCCTATCTATTTTTCGCTTGTATACTCTCAGAGGATATTCAAGGTTTAGATTTGAGACTCATTATGGAGATTCTCACTTGACCTAACAGAAAGCAGTGCACTGGGGTCAGAAAACCTGAGGGGTTTTCTTGTCCCTGTCACCTTCTCATCCAATGACCTTAGGCAAGGAGCTCCAGTTTCCTGTTCTCCAAGAGGCAGGCAACACTATCTCACTCCCAGGACTGTGGAGCAAAAGCCGAGTGATGTATGCAATGTGCCTGCATGCTGTAAATGAGGATGTATTATCCTGGGGAGAAAATGACACCAAAATGAAGTTACTTTCAGAACTCACATCCCTATAGTTTCCAGAACTGTATTAAGAATATGGGTCTGTGCTAGTGACCCAAGATTGAGCAGTTTGAAAACTTGAAAAGATTAATAATTAGAACATACAAGCCCCACACTAAATGACTACATGTGCTTCAACTTACCTGTTTAAATGCTAGAAACAAATATTTTGAGATGAATTTTACATGTTTCTACTACAATAGAACATAGAGCATGAGTTTATAATACTGTTCCTCCTCAGAATTAGTGACTTCTACAAGACCTCTTTGGACTATGTCACTACGAATGATCAATAGACAGAGTTCATGAAGAATTGCAGAATGAAGTCACAACTGTAATCATTCTCTTATCAAGCCATTCTACTGGTGACAAGATGCACTTCTATGAGTACATTTCTAGCTTACTGGCATAGTAGAGATTCTGGCAATCTAAAACATTCCCACAAAACCTTATTTAGGCTGAAAGAAGGCTAAAATAGTCAATCACATTAGGATGTTAGTCTCCTCTACATAAAATATGGGACACCTAGTGAAATGAGAATTTTAGATAAACAGCAAATAATTGCAATAGCATACACTATTTGGTACATGGTTACAGTAAAATATCATTCACTGAATTTCTGCAATTCAAATTTATCTAGATCCTGTGTTTCTTTGTCAAATGTGACAGCCCTGATTGAAGAGATGATCTTTTCTGTAACTCCTTCTCAATTAACATCACAAAATAAGCAACTCTGTTCCTTCCATTTGGCTTCTGTGGAACCTGGTAATTCTCTCCATGCTCCCTGACATTATAAAGAAGAATTCGTATGTCCAGTCATCAGACTAATTAAAATAATAGATGTATGTATATTAAATTGCATAATGTTTCTTCAATCCCATTCTTATTTCTGTTGAAAAGGTCTGGATTTAAATATTCAGGGATTTTTAGCACTACCAAAGCACAACTTCCACCTCTTGTAAGGGGTTAACACTAAACTCTTGGAAGCTGCAAATTCTAGTTTTACCTTGGATGAAAAATTACACTAATGATGACTGTATACATTTGTCTTGTAAGGACATTGCTCATTTGATTGTTTTAAAAGGAATGCTGTGGTCACAGAGCTAATTGGAATTTAATTATTTCCATATAGATTAGTGTTTTCAAGCCTCTGAATCAGACAGGTCATGAGGGGTGGTCCTCAGTTCCTCTTCTTGTTTACATTATCTAAAGAACAGGGGAAGGAAACTATTCTGCATAATTAGCAACCTTGATTAAAAACTGGACCAAGATATCAGCCATAGTAGTGACTTGACAAAGCCCTTAGGACTAGCTCAGATTCTACTTTTTCCTGACTAGAACCATATGAATTGGGAAACATCTTTCACTATTTCCATTAGGACATGATACTTCCAGGCCTCGTAGTCAGTCCAGGCCTCACAATCATCTTCATTGAATCTGGTGGAAAAAGAAGAATGTGAAAAGCTGATAGACGTGAAGTACCTTTTACGGTTTTGTATCATAAGCTAGTCTTCAAAACTATTTAGAACTCTAAAGGGAATCTCTAAAGGTTCTTTAATATGTGTTAAGTTCTAGCATCCAAATCACAGAAATTTTGTAGAAGTTATTATCTATTGTTACTTTTCTAAAAAAAAAATGAAAGCAAGTAAAAGTGATTGATTTAGATTTCCCCTAACTGCCACTTCATATAAGTGACATAAGAGAAGGACTCCATTCTAAAAGAATGAAATTCAGACAGCCTCTTTTTCACTGTTTTTCTTCAACTTCAACAGAAAACTAGAATTCTCCCACCTTCTTGACCATTCCAGTGTAGCTGAATGGAGGGAAAACTTCATGGATTAAAGGAAAAGTATTCTTTCCATTGCTACAGAGATGCCATGCTATATTTTCCCAAATAACATCTATAAATTCAGAGAGGATAGTCTACTTATTTCACATAGATATTTCCATGGTTTTGTGAGGTGGCTGAAGAATAAATGGATGCCTTCGTTCCATGAGTTATTCAGAAAGATTTTGAGGCACTTGTCAAAAATTTACAAGATGAAAAACTAAGTGAAGACCATAACAGGAATGAAATAAAATACTAGGTTTAGAGAAAACGAGGGAATGGAAATGTGGTAAGGCCAATCAGGGAAATGAGGAGGCCATGTGGCTATGGAAGACTCTATAATCTGCTAAGCTTAACTCTAGCTAGCAACTAGAGAAAGAAGATAGGTTCTAATATGATTATTGCCAAGTGGTCAAAGGTATTCCAGTTTGTGGGAAGAATCACAGTTTTCCTGTGCTCAGTTCTCACAGAAGGAAGTAGAAAAACCACACAGGGTCAGTGAGGATATGTATGAGTGTGGGCTTCACTGAATCTAGCATTTCTAAGCAGCTCTCAACACTAAATCAGATTGGAAAGCCCTCAGAGCCACGGTGCTCTGAAGCTGTTCTGTCCCTTAGCTCCTAAGACACAGCATTCTTCCAAAACATCAACCACCCATTTGTAGAAACAGTACCTCCATGACTGGGTGTTACTCTAATGATTTGTATCTGCTTTGTTCATATTCATTTTTTGAGGTTCTGATAAATCCCACTAAGGTGATTTTTTAAATCTTCTAATGGATAGCGAACCACCATTTGGAAAACACTATGCTAGTGGAGTACAGCATTTTCATAAAATATAAGAAAATGATAAAATAATAAATTGTGTGTTCTTATATAAATGTATTTGTGTTTCTGCTGTATCTAAGAATGTATACATTAATACAAAATTGTGTCATTCAAAATGTGTACATAAAACTATGCATATTTGCTAATAATTTTGTTTAAGCTCATTTTGATTTTTTTTTTGTATGTTGTGGGGCCTGAATTCTGGACCTGAGCACCATTCCTGAACTCTTCAGCTCAAGGCTTGTGCTCTACCCCTTGAGTCACAGCACACCACTTCTGGCTTTTTCTGGTTACAGGGTGCTGAGGAATCGGACCCAGGGACTCATGTATGCAAGACAAGCATTCTACCACTGAGCCACCTTCCCAGCCCAGAATCTTGATTTTTAACCATATCTCTTAATCATTCAATTCAGTTAAATTCACTAAATGCTAAAGTGCTAATATATTTAATCTCTTTCACAATATTTATCTTATTTTTTAACTATTTAAATTAACGTACCTGATATTATTTATTTTTATTATCTAAGTTTCTCTTATGTCTTACTTTGATCTTGCCTCAATTTCCAGGAACTCTGAATTAGCAAGCGTATGAGTTCTGTAACTCTCTACACATATCAATCTAGCATATTGTTTTATTGAGATAATTCACACACTACAGATCATTTTTCATATTCCAGAAAAACCATTTAAGTATTGAAATAGTTTTTATTTAAATATTTTAAATTAAAAACTCCTAATTAGATCTCTTATTTTTGTGTACAGATGACTCAGTGATTTCATTGTTCTCAATTCTCTTGGGCCAAGTTGTTAGTTTTTCCCTTTAATAATGTTAGAATTGCCTTCTGCTTTTATTTGTCATCGTTGAAATAGCTCTCTTCACTAGGTATGCTCTGGGGAAGATCAACTGGCATGGGAAGAAAGGTCTTTAAAAGCAGTAGAGTCTAAGCTGAGACAGATAACAGGTAGCTGACAGAGAAGCGAGGAAGGGCATTGTAAAAGACTGACACTTGCAACAAGGAGGTCAACATCACTGGGAATGGCTAAAGCAAGAGGTCAAGCTGAAGAACAATGTAAGGTAATAGTCCAAATAAAGGCAAAAAACCCCATCAGGAATTTATTATTTATTGCATAGAGAGGTAGAGAGACTTGGAATGGTCCCAAGCAGAAGAGTGACATGATTAAATTTTCATTTTAGAAAGATCACTTGGACAAAAATGTAGAAAATGGATTGAGACATGAGGCTGAGAATTCAGCAAAAAGGCCCTGGCAATAATCCAAAGGACAAATGATAAGGGCTGTGTAAGATTGTGGTAGAAATTAAAGAGGAGGGAGCACTTCCAAACTCACTTTATGAGTTCATCATCACTCTGAAATGAAAGGCAGATAAGGACACTACCAAAAAAAGCACAGTACCATATCCCTAAGGAATACAGATATGAAAATCATCAAAATAACACTAAAACATCAAAGCCAATAGCACACTAAAAGAACAATTCATCATAATCAAGTGGGATTTACCCCCAGGAGGCAAAGATGGTTCAATCTACAAATGGATTGTGATATGCTTCGTTGGAATAAATTATACGAACCATACAATTGTGTCAATAGATGCAGAAAATGTATTTGATAAACTTCACTGTCCTTTCATGATGAAAACTCTCAACAAATTAGATACAAAAAGAACAAACTACACCAGGATAAAGGCTGTATCAGACAAGCCTACAACTAGCCTCATATTTAGCAATCAAATATTTTAATCTTTCCCTCTAAGATCTGGAGTAAGATAAGGTTGCTCATTCTCATCACTTCTATTCAATATAGTATTAGAAGTCCTAGAAAGAGACATTAGACAATGGAAGAAATAGAAGATATCCAAATTAGAAAGGGAGAAGTAAAAGTACCTATTTGAAAATGGCATGCTCTTATGTATAGAAATCTCTGAAGGATTATCCCAATTAGCATTAGTAAAATTAACTGAGTCAAGTTGGAGGATGCAAAATCAACCTACAAAACTCAGAAACCTTTCTGTTCACTAACACCTATACACCATGCCACAATCAAGATAGTGCTATTTATAATAACATCAATAAAATAAAATAGTTAGGAACAAATTTAGTTGGGTATGTGGAAGATATGTACAATAAAAACTGGAAGACATTGATGAAGAAAGTTGAAGAATATAATCAAAATGCCTTTATTAACTCAATTATTTACAAATCAATGTAATGCTCACAGAAATTCCAATTACATTTTTCACAGAAATAGGAAACAAAATCCTACAATGGATAAAGAATCACAAAAAACAAATAGACAAACCAGTCTTTAGTACATGCTATCTTTAGTATCATGCTATCTGATTTATATATCAACTACAAACCTACAGGAATGAAAACAGCACGATATTGGCATCAAAACAGAGATGCACACCAGGGAAATCGAACAGCAAGACTAGAAGAAAACACACATTTGCAGTCAGTTAATCTTCTACGAAGGTGCTCAAAACACGCAATGGAGAAAGCAGTCTCTTCAATAAATGATGTTAGTAAAAATGGATATTCGCTTGCAGAGGAATAGAATTGGTATCTTCTTTCACATTTATAAAAACCCATTCAGGAGAAAACATAATGATAATTTTCTATAAAACTCCAAAAGCACAGGAAACAGGAACAAAAATTCAGTAATGGAACTGCCTCAAACTAAAAAGTGGCAAAGAAGACCTTTTTTTAAGCAAAGGAATGAGAAAGAATATTTCCAAACCACATATCTGATAGAAGGCTAATATTCAAAATGTACAAGGAATTCAAAGGACTCAATAGGAAGGCTGGGAAGATGGCTCAGTGGTAGAGTGCTTGCCTCGCATGCATGAGGCCCTGGGTTCGATTCCTCAGCACCACATAAGCAGAAAAAACCGGAACTGGCACTGTGGTTCCACTGGTAGAGTGCTAGCCTTGAACTGAAGCCCCAGGCCCAGAGTTCAGGCCTCATGACTGACCAAAAAAAAAAAAAAACCTCAATAGGAAGAAAACAATATGATTTCTCAATTTCAATTCCCTTACACCTATAAATACCATGGTGATTGGTTATTTCTTACCATAAAATTTCTCCCACACTCCTCTCAATCTTTTATACATATAAGATTTCCTTTTTCTTTTTTTTAACAACTGGATCGAAGATGACTGCTCCTCTTTCAGATCTCCATATTGGTTCTGTATGCCTAGAGAGGTCCATTAATCAATGTTGGTAAAATTGATGAGCATATGAATAAATAATAATTAATGACCATTTTGGCTTGCCCAAGTGTTTATCTGCTTAGCTGCATTATTGAGATGACATGGGTACTTTTATTTTATAAAAATATTTACTGATAAGGGAACTTACAGATGTGAGTCAAGTGGCCACTTCATTTTTAGGGTCCTCTTAAGGGTCAGTACAGCTTAGGGGTTTGTGGGTTTCTTCTGCAAATGATTAGAGAGGTGGCATGTGGAGAGTAGACTGGGAGGCAAAATATATGCAGGAAAAGTGAAAATCACCAAGGAAAACAATTGAAAGGGAAATCAATAAGAGGTGAAAGGTCAACAAGCCTCCTGCTGTTAGTCTGTCAAAATGTATTTAATGGGTTCATTGGATAGTTTTCACATTTAAGAAATTGACACAAGAAAGGGTTAGTCTGCAATAACTTTTTACTCCTCTCTCTTACAAAATTATTTTTCTTTCGTTTGAAGAATTTCATCTCTGATCTCAGTATTGCATACATGGTCAGGAGTTTAAGGTATTAGAACTGCAATGACAAGTTTTCAAATCAAATTAATTACTAAGTAGTTAATTCATTAATGAAAACCACATTAATTTATTGAAGTATAATTCGAAATATATGTATTCAAATTAAGTAAGTATCAAATACAGGACTTGCTATGTCTAAGGGACTAGTTTCTGGACCCAAACTTACCTTATTTATTAAAAAGATGTTATATTTAATACCTTCTCTACCATGTTCACAACCAGATTGATCTTCAGTTATCTCTACTCCTAGCAAAAATATTCCTTAGCAATAGAGTAACATATGAAACTTCCAACTAATTTCTAGCAATAGATTTTCCCAAGGACTTACTTTAAAAATTAAAAGTTTTTCACCTAAAATCTTTTATACTATTATTTAAAAATTACCACATTCTTTCTTGATGAATATTCTTACTTATTTAATGCTTCGCCTTTTCTTAGATACTTCTGAGATCATCTCATTAGAGGCTCTGATCTTTGTATTGTTTGAACATCTTTAATCTAAGTAACTTTAGGTACATTAGAAACATTAATTCACTCAATGGTTCCTGAGCTATACAGAGAAATTAAACATTAAAGTTTAATATCTGAAAAATTCAGTATAGTAGACTTATATATGATAGCCATTATCTCCTTTATAAAAAGAGGCTCAGAAATTTATGTTCAAGATCTAAATTTCCTTTAGTTTTCCATTCTGAGTGCCAACTTGGCCAATTCCCACCAGAATCTTGGATTTCAGTGGAGATGTGTCTCATTAATTTTTGCAGGCAACGCTGTACAAGTAAAGTGTGTCTTCAGATGTTTGTTGAAGTGACTGAGTCCTGTGGGGTCCAGCAACTTTCTTTGTTTGCTATGAGTTACATAAGCAGAGCTCAAGAAAGGTTATGTACATGAAAAAAATTGACAACTAAGTGTTTTTATAAAAATTTTAAGACATGTTGCAAATACAAAATGTCTATGAATGTCTAAATGGGGAAGGGTTGAGATGTTGCATATATACATATGATATATATCACACATATATATACTACATATATACATATGTATATTATGAATATGAAGACAGCCTTAGGAAACTCACCAAAACTGTTTGAAAAGGGAAGGAATGTGAATATGGCAGATGGAATAATCTGTTCAGTTTGTAGTGGAGGAAGTTTTGAACTCAGGTCCTCACATTGGATAAACTAACACTAGTCATGTATCCAGCCATGATTTTCATCTATTATTTTTAGGATAGGGTCTCACTTCCTACCCAGGCTCAGTTTACCTAATATAGGCCTCCTGTATCACAGAGATGACAGACAGCCACCACCATATTAAGCTTTCCTTTCATAGATATGGAGTCTCCTGAAGGTCTTTTGTCCAGGCTGGTCTGGCACTATGAAGGTCTCAGTCTAAGCATCCCATGTATCTTAAGATGACAGGCATGTGCCACAGTGCCTTGGCTATGAGTTGAGAAGGGGGGTGGTCTCAGTAACTTTTGCTCTGGCTAGCCTTGATCCACGGTCCTCCAGTTGTCTTTCAAGTACCTCAGATTCCAGGTTTGAGTCACCAATACCCAACTTTAAAGTAGGCATTTTTATACTTTCTGATTTCAGGGTATTAACTATCATTTATTAGTGAAGACATTAAATATTTACAAAATACAAAGCATTCTTTCTAGATATAAGTCAAGGCAGAAAAAATAAAGACATTGCCCATTAAGAACACTTTTTCTCATAGGGTAGCACCAATGCAAACAAAAATCGTATGGCTGTAACAAATTGCCACAAACTTACTGCCTTAAAGCAACACACAGCTACTTTCTCATAGTCTTTGTGGATCAGAAGTTTGGGCACAGCTAGCTTTATCCTCTCCTCAAAGACTAACAAACCTGCAGTCCAAGTGTCATTGAGGGTCAGGATAGTCCTGATTCTCTTCCAGATTTCTGTGGTGGCACTATTAAATTTCTTGCAGCTATTGAACTCATGGTAGCTTGCTTCTTTAAGAGTATTTGAAGAAAGTCACTCTGCTCAGAAAAGCAATAAGTCTGCTTTTAAGGGTTTACCTGATAAATTAGACTCACCCCAAATAATCCCCACGTGATTAGCTCAAACCATCTGATTAGTGTTTTTTTTTTTTTTAAATTACACTTGTGGATTTCTTCTACCTTCCTTGGAGAGTGACATCACCTTCTTCATGGGTTCTGTCTACACTCAAAGGGAGAGAACAGCAGGGATTACGAAGATCAATTTTACTTGTCAGCTCTCAGGAGAGACATAGCTATGCACACAGTGACAAAAGAGAACTATTTGGTAATGGAGGAAGGAGGTAAAGAAAGGATTGTGGGCACTGATTTGTATAAACAAAGTAGAATCCTGGTCATTAGAGTAGTCCTGTACCACATAGAGAGAAAATTAATTTCAAACTTTCATAAACAGCCTCCAAAAGGCATTAGAAAAAGCTACTAGACTTCACTCTGATGAAGTCACCTAAGTTGAATGACCATCTTTGGCTCTGGTGAAGAAAGATTTGGACAACATGATACTTAGGCGGGAAGTGCTACTGGTTGTTGAAGAGTAAGTATAGCTTCCCTTTTTGAGACAGGGTCTTGCTATGTAGCTCATGTTGGCTGGAATTTACTATGTAGCTCAGGCTAAACTCAAACTTCTGTACCTCCTGTCTCTGCCTTCCAAGGGCTAGGATGCAAGCGTGCAGCACAGCAGCTGGCCAGATAGGGGATCTTAATACTTTTTAAGTAATTAGGTGTTGCAGCTAAGGTTCCCATTGAGACAAAGGTTTATTAGGTGCCAGGAGGAGATTTGAACATTTCATTCTTGGAGGGAAAGGAGAAAGAAAAAGCAAAGCAAAACAAGACAAAACACAAAGAAAGGAGAAAAAGTCAACAGCAAAATGTCTCTTGAGCTGGTGAATACTTGAAGCCTATAGAACCATCTGAGGAACTTTCTAAAGTGCAAATCAGAATTTTTCACTGGGGGATAAAAATAAGGCAACAATGCTTTATGGGTTCCTAGAACCCACTGGTTAGCAAAAGCCGCTGGATCTGAATGTTGAGTAGAACAGGGAAGGCATGGGAAGAATGACAGAAGTACAATAAAGTGCTCCAACTGTACTAGCAAAAACAATAGTCAAAATGTGTATGGGAACAGGTGAGTGGAGTGGAGCAAGTACAAGGCAGCTGTAGGGTAGAAGAGGGGCTGCGGGGATTTGAACATGTGGTAGATTGAACTTTTGAGATCACTATTAGAACTATAGAGCTAACCTCCAAAACAAGTGATAACAGGCACACACAACAACCACACATATACATAGCATAGGTATGCAGTGCTGGTCAGGCCCATTCCATGTTCAAGCACAGGACCCCACCGGGAATGTGCTCACTATGAAGCAATGACCTTGGCTATGTGGTAACATATAGGAAACTAGATTCTCTCTAGAAACTGTTATTCTTTTTGATTCAGAAACATCATTTCATTTTTTGAATTATAATATATTAGTAATATGAGGGGATTTCACTGTGACAATTCCACACGTGTATACAGGGTAGTTTAAAAAAGTTCACTCCCTCTTTTTTATTTGTGTGCTCCCTCCATCCTTCCCTCACTTTTTGCTCCTTTTTGGGATTCATTTTCATTTTTAGGGAAGTAATCCTTTACTAGTAATCCTTTCTTTAATATCTGATAATCTTCACTTTCACTGTGTGGGTACATTTGGAGTTTGTTTAAAGTCACTAGTTGTAATGTGGTTAGAAAAGGTAAGAGAATAAAAGTAATCTACCAATTTTAAATAACGTGAACTAAGTAACCACTAGGAATTCAGAAATGCATAGACTATAAATTTGAAAACTAGTACTAATCTTCAGAAATCAATACATTACCAAAAAATAGAAAGGGGTAAGAGGGAAAGTTGAAGAATGGTGAAAGAACAAAACCTATGTTAGGGAACACATTTAATAGTTGAGAATTCTGGTTCACAGAGCTTTCTGAAATATAAGTTAATGTATACTATACTAAAGCATATCGAGAACAATGATAACACTTTCTAAATCCGGCTTTGATAACAAAAATTATCTTAGATATGGACACCAGTAAGATGAGGGTTATGTGTTTAATTATCATAGGACAATTCTGCTCTAGCTATATTCTCAGCTCTTAGTCCAGTAAATTATTATAGTCATATCTGGGAACAAAAACCATGTATATGGATTGGTATAACATTATACAGTTGAAAAGGGAAACTAAAATCCTTCTTCTTACTTGGAAATGAACATAAAGAACTACATGTTCACTTATATGTATGTTTAATAACATGTAGTTTTGTATGAGTCAAACAAGTCATTTACTCTTATACTACAAATTAGTTAATTCACAGGAAAATTATGTATGAAGGAAGAATGAATGTAATTTTTGGTGATTCAGTGATCAATAAATATAAATGTACATGGACACAGAAACAAAGAGAACTGTAAAGAAACAATAGATTTCTTTTCAAGACTCTTATTAAATGTCCAACGAAATACAGTAAAGACAGAAAGAAAGAGCACTCTGGTGTCAAATATAGATTTGAGTATAGATTTAATGTGGTTATTTGTCTTTTGAATATTTGGTGATAGGTAGATATGTCAAATAACTGAAGGCACAGAAGTAGTTTAACCATCGGATATTTAATGATTCTAGACTCAACCAGAGAGAATCCTGTGTTAGTTTCTAAATGAATGTTGGGAAGGTCAAAATTTGTAGCATTAATGATATGTAAGTCTCTGCAGTCTCACTCACCATTTATTGACTTGGTAATTGCTTCTTTAAAATCAGATATCTCACCTGGCTGCTGAGTAAGGCACTTTACATCTTCTCCATCCTGCTTTCTTATAATTCCTGGAAGAACCAAGACTGATGGGACCTCAGAGCAACTAGATTTTCCCTCACCCATCTCTTTGGAGGGATAGGGTTAATCAAGATGAAGAGTTAAACATCATCATGGGGCTATAACTCTTTCATAAAAACATATTAACTCAACTTCTTGCTTGAGTTTATTATTAAAATGGGTTGCTTTGATCTTATAACAGTGTCACTATATTTTAAATGCCCCTCAGAAGCAAAATCGAATTCTTTGCTACTATATATGTGTGTGTGTGTATATATATATGCATATATATATATATATATATATATAAAGAGAGAGAGAGAGAGAGACAGAGAGACAGACAGAGAGAGACCATATATATAAATTGAAAGAAACAATGTTTATGGTATAATGGCTTTAATTACTAAATATTTGTACTAGGATTAACCAAATTATGGGCAAATATTCTTTAACCTCTGCAAGAACTTGAATTGTCCTAGTTTGCAGGCTATAGTAAGAAGAATCTAACGAAACAGCTCAGCTTTTCACTAGTTAATTGGAGATAGAATCTCCAGGACTTTACTGTGGATGACTTGAACCTTTATCCCTATATTTCAGTCTCTTGAATATCTAGGATTACAGGCATGACCACTGATGCCTGGTACTATCAATTTCGGTTTGTCCAGAGCAAACAAACCAAGAGGGCAGAGTCCCCTTCCAGGGCAGAGTCTAAGCATCAGTCCCATTCCTGTTGGATGTGTAGCTGTCAAAGTACAATCATGTTTAGTTTAATGGGGCTGCGTTCTGTTTTGAACCACAGTCTTTTTGGATCATCATATGACATTTATATAAACAAACTTCCCTAAACAATTAGATCAATATAGGTAGAAGTCTCCTTGCTCCCATGGCCAAGAATGGCTAATCAATATGTCAGACCACATTTATATCAAGTGAGGAAAATCAGAGAGACATGAAAGAAATGAATGATCAGACTTAAGTATTAGAGCTCATATGCCTCAGGTTATTTAGATGATGCTTCAAACATTTATGGAAACAAGGGAATCATTTATTTTTAAGTAGTTGAGTTTGAGCTGGGATGTTTCTAATTACATCCTAAGAAACAGTGGCACCATCTGGAAGTTCTTGATTCTTTGTAAAGTCTGTAAGGCAAGTAAGAAGGTCCAAAATAATGCATGCGATATAGTTCAGGGACATATTATTATTAAAAGAAAATCTAGTATTTAAAAAATAAAATAAAGAAAAAAAGAAAATCTATGAGTTCATAAGATACATGAGCCATCCTATTTATGATTATCCATTCTCTTCTCATCCTCTACATCCAGTTTGTTCTCTTCCCTATGGACACTGAGAAGTAAGTGATTACTGTTAATATGAATGGCATCCAAGTTAAAATACTGTACTCTGTTCCTCAAAGGTCTGTCTGTCTTAGAGAACTATCATGTGAGTTCTAAGAGAAGAAATTGGGTCACATTCATCTTTCTATCTTTAGCGTATCACTAAAGGTTTGGACAGAGTAAAATGGGCAATATCTATTTGATAAGCAACAACTAGAATAACAGAGTTATAGTCACTTTAATTCCCTGCTATAATAAATTAATCAACAGCATTCATTTCTTTATTTACTGTTTAACCAAAATTTTCCAGGTACCTACTACACAGTAAATAGTAGTTTTAGGTATAGAAGTACAGTGGCAAAAAGACAACTGTAGAGGGCAAAGGTAAATAAACTACTCTGTGACAAGCAGAGATAATAGCACACAAGGAGATGAAGGATCAGCTTCTAACCCAATTTAGGATGCGACCTGGGAAGGCTCCAGTTAGGCAAATGAAGGAGGCAGGCGGAACAGAGAGCACTTCAGGTCACACTGCAAGGCGATGTGGAAAATACTGCAGGCTTTACAAATACACCTTGGCTGACAGCCTTCCTAGCCACTTACTGGCTCTGTGACCTTGTCAAGTTTCTTTATTCTCTATTTGGCTTTCTGCAAAAGGTTGCAAATGTTACCTATCTTCCTGTGTTGTTGGCAAGATTAGGGCTAATGTGGGTGGCGCAGACCCTGTACATAGTTAATTTGCAAAAATTGTTTCTGCTCTTTCAGTTGGGAAGTAGATACTGTACCTTCAGAGCGACATGATGCTTTTAAAATGTAGTCTGAAGATTTTTTTTTAATTAGCACATATTAGTTGTATAAATGGGGGTCCACTGTGACATATTCCAACACATGAATACACTGTATCCTGTTCAATCATCCCCTTACCCTCCCCAGCTCTTTTCTTCACCCTCTCTCCCTTCTAAAATAATTTCTGCAAGCTTCACTTCACTGCTCTAGTTTCATGCATGCATATAAAATATTTTAAGTTTTTCACTGTCATTCACCCACTGTGTTGGTCCTTCCCCCTCCTTACCTCCCAACAGAAAGGTAGAGGATAAGAAAAGAGAATGTAATTGAAGGGGCTATTCAGACAAAATTGTAATATTATATGGACCTATGAAATGCTGGGTGAATCCCTTCATACAATTAATACATGCTAATTAACTGAAAAAATGAGAAGAAATAGTTTTAATGTTTTAATCTGAATAATTCTTTTTAATTTTACTTTATCATATTTTTATTAGCATCAATGAGTTGTGCAAGCAGGTTTCTTTTTGACACGTCTATAGTCACACATAAAATATCTTGACCAGGTTCATTTCCTCCGTCATTCTATCTCACTCCCCCACTGCATTTCCCAAATCAGTCTCAACAAGCTTCATTGTTAAAATACCTGAAGTATTTTAACCATATTCACCGTCCTCACTTTCTTATTTTTACCTAGTAAGGAGAGGACCTGTTATAAAACAGGTCCTGTCATTCCTGTCATTCATTTTTGTGAGTTTGTGATAATTGTTCACAGGAATTTCACATGGCATTTCATACATGCCTATTTTAATTAAACTGATTCAACAGACACTGGAAAATTACCAACAAATTTCTCATTCTTATATCTGAGATGATTTCTATTGTTTCCAATGTTTCAACATTTTCCTAATATTTCCCTACAATTCTAGAGTTACTGAATACTTTCCAGCTCTCTACTTTTAAAAATATCAACTACACACACACACACACACACACACACACACACACACACACCCCTATAGGTTTGTAAAATACTTGTGTTACTAACTTAATTATCTTTGAACAAACATGAATTATATTTAATCTACCTTTACTGTTATTGATCTTTGTAGCTGCTTAGCACAATACCTAAACTGAATTGATAAGCTTGAAAGAAATAATGTTTTTGGTTTGTATTTCTGCTCCTTGTTCTATCATGTAATTTTCTCAACATTGTTCTAATTCATTTCAATTTTTTAAATTTTATTTTATTGTAAAGGGGTTACATTTACACAAGTGGGGTAATGTGTACATTTCTTTTGGAACAGTGTTACCCCCTCTGTTTTCTCCTACTTCCCCTCCCTCCACACACTCCCCACCTCCCCCAGTTGTAAATTTTTGACCAAGGCCTCCATAAAGAAATTGATTGTAGAATAGCAAAAACAAAAATTCATACCTCATCTGTCTGATCATGACTGCCAGGTTCTGTGGCCCAGATGACATTGACAATATCTCCAGATTCACATTGTAAAATCATATCTGCTTTTTTGGGTGGTTTAATCACAGTAATATTTAACTCTCTTTAAGTACTACTCTCGTCCAAATGCTTCTTCCCAGCTGCGCTGCATTATTAATGCAACGGAATTAAATATAAGGGGTTTAAAATGAACTTGCTTTCAAATATATTAGACTTCATCTTCCCATTTTGACATTCTTTATTTCTTGATATTGCTATTTTTCACAGGCCCATTTGCTCTGTTTCTTTATCTTCTCTTGCATTCTTAGTATCTTCCCAATTAATACCTGCTCAAATCTCATTGATGTTCTGTTTATGGCATTTCTAAGATCTACAATTAGGACCAATGTCTTAAGTCTATTTGAGATGCTATAAGAAAAGAGCATAAGCCACAGCTTTATAAACAAGAAAAACTAATTTGTCACAGGAAGTCAAAATGAAGCTGGCAGCAGCTTCCATTACGGGGGTGGCCCTGCAGCCCAGCTGACCACCGTTTCACTGGACTCTCATAGGATAAAACGCATGAGGGAGCTGTCTGGGGCTACTTTTATTTTTTTATTATTTTGTCATTCATGGGGCTTGAACTCAGGGTCTAGGTGCTGTCTCTGAGCTCTTTTCCTCAAGGCTAGTGCTCTACCACTTAGAGCCACAGAGCCACTTCTAGTTTAGTGGTGATTGTTGTTTTTACTTTTTTGAGTAGTTAATTGGAGATCAGAGTCTCATGGACTTTCCTGCCCAGGCTGGCTTTGAACCATGATCCTCAGATCTCAGCCTCCTGAGTAGCTAGATTACAGGTGTGAGCCAATGGAGCCTGGTGAGGCTTCTTTTTAGGACACTTATGTTCAGTGGATTACAAACTAGGTACCTTTTCCTCTCCCCAGAGCCCAGTGGTAATACCAGCACCTTGAGGATGGTTAGGGTTTTAACATACATACTGAAGGTGACAAAAACATCCCGATCACAACAAACTCTAACATGTGACTCACTACTGATTTTTCATGCTTGTTTCTAGATGACTCCTTCTGAATGGGTAACCTGCTATTTGTCATGATCACAAATTCTTCTGCTTTTCCCCCCCTGAGCAGAGCTCCAATCACATTACAGACCACTGTCATTATTCATTCTCAGCTATTATAAATTAATTTTCAAGCCAACACAATCTAGCAAATTATTTACATGAATTAGGTATCTCCTTTTCTTATGTTTATTAGCCTTAAGAGACAAGGAATTCCTGGCACCTTCAGAGACTCCTGCTGTTTATGTGTGGAACTGGGAAGTTGATGGAGTGGAAGAAGAAATATAATCTCATGGTACTCAAAAGCACAAGGCCTCAGGGGCTCACTCTTGCAGAAATAACTTGTCTCAGGAATAAATTTAAGAGATTAGTTCAACAAAAGTTTCCAGAATAATTTTTCAAATACGTAAAATTATAGGGTGTATTCGTCAATCACAGGGTTCTTATGTTCCCCATTATCTCACCCAAAGGAGATACAGAATTCCCCACAGGCCCTTTGTTTAATCGTTAGGATTTATACTCCAGCATAGATACTCTATAAAGAACCATTTTAGAGAGGGAAAGAGCCATAGAATAGATGAGTTCAACCAGAGTACGTTATGTGTATATATGTGTATAGATGGAAATATCACAACAAAGCCCTTTAGTACAATAAATCTCTGCTAATTTGTGTGTGTGTGTGTGTGTGTGTGTGTGTGTGTGTGTGTGTGAGTCGTGGTGCTTGAACTCTGGGTCTGGGCGCTAGCACATAGGCTAGCACTCTACCACATAGGCTAGCTCTCTACCACTTGAGCCACAGTGTCACTTCCAGTTTTCTGAGTGGTTTATTGGAGATGAGAGTCTCACGGCCTTTCCTGCCTGGGTAGGCTTTGAACAGCAATCCACATCTCAGCCTCCTGAGTAGCTAGGATTACAGGCATGAGCCACTTTCTTAAATCAGATTTTCTGTTCCTTCTTTTTCTTTCAGTCTTGCAGTGGAATAAACCCTGTTATCACATCAACTTGCCCTGCCTATGCCATCTTTCATAAATTGTCTCCTTTCAGGAAAAACAAATATTAAGTGGAAAAGCCATATAATGTAATAAGACTCACACTTCAGCTTTTACAAGGTCTCAAAGGGAGCTCAGACTTGGGGAAATGACCAAGGAAGACAGAATTTCTGAGCTCATTCTCTGTGATGTAATTTACACAGCTGCCAAGTGAAAAGTTATATTCTGGGCTGGCTATATAGTAGAACTCTGATACTTGATTTTCATGTGGCATCATTAAACCTCACCGCCATCCTCTGAGGTAAAGGCTACTATTCTCCCCATTTGAAAGAGGAGAAAATTGAAGATTGTCCAGGTTGTCAGTAGTACTAATACAATAAAAGACTTACTCCCAACTGTCAACGGCTTTAGAGACCTTGATCTACATATCTAAATTTGGTACCCTAGCAAAGATGAGTAATTATGATCACAATTTCATGAACAAAGTTTTAGTCATGAACTAAAAAGAAGAGAAATCTGATTCAGTAAGTATGCCCCTGGTTTTTTTTTAGGGCTCCTCAAGAATGTACTGTACAATCAGATTGTGTGTGTGTTTGCGTGTGAGAGAGAGTATTTTTCTTATTTTTAAGTGGTTGTACAAAGGAGTTGCCATTCACCAAAGCAGTTTATGAATACAGTGCATCTTCATCAATGTTACCTCTTTCAACATTCTCACCCACCCTCCCAAAACTTGTCTTAATTTCAGGTTATATATTTTTAAATGTTTTTTGCTTTCTAACTAAGCAGTTTATGTATACAATGCTCCTTGATCTGTATCATCACTTCAAAATCTTCACTCCCCTTCAGCACACCCCATCCCTTACTTTCTCAATTTTGTGGTATACACAATGCATTCTTGCCTGCATTTTACCCACTCCCCCCTTCATTCTTCTGCCCTTCTCCCTCGGTTGGACCCTCTCCTCTTGCAAGTACCCACTTCCTGGTACTGATTCTGTTGGATTTTTACTTAGGTGTTTTTTTTGCTGTTCATTTGTAAAGAATTACACTATTTGTGCTCTCCATAGAGTCCATTCTACTTCAGTTAATTCATTTGTAACCCCTTGCTTACCACCCAGTGTGTTTACCTGTAGATTTATAGGTGTATTCTAGCTACTGCAAATGGGGGAAACATACAAACTATGCTGCTCTGGGTCTGGTTTACTTCACTTAATAGTTTTTCGTGTCTTTCCATTTCCTTACAAATGGTACAGTATCATTTTTTTTCTTTTTTTAAAGTATGTTTTTAATTGTAAAAATGCTGTACAAAGGGGTTTCAGTTACATGAGCAAGGTCATGAGTACATTTCCTATCAAGCATTGTTGCCTCCCCCTTTATTTTTCCCCTACCATCCCTTTCCTCCCACCTCCACAACTACACTCCACCCCCAACCCCCTGCCCAAGTTGTAAAGTTCGTTTTCAACATAGTGTCTTGTACATCTCATTGTTACAATGGGTCAACCTGTATTCCTATTTAAGCATTTTGTTTTTTTTCCCCTTCCCCACCCAAAATTAGAAAAAATGTATATACAAGATGCACCAGAATCAAATACAGTGAAAACAAGAGTTAGACTGTGGGGGAGGAACATACCAAAGAAACAAAAAAAATCACATAGTACATTTTAAAGTCATTAAAAACAATAGCAAGAAAGAAAAAAATTAGGAAAATGAACCCTAAGATATGTATTTAAATGTTTTTTCTTTCATGCATTTGTCTCTAAATCATTTATAAGATTATTTCTTTGTTGCTTTGTATGTCCCTCCCTCACAGTATACCCCCTGCTTTCACTGTATTTGGTGTTGGTATAATTTGTGGAGGGGAAGGAGAAAAACAAGTCGTTTAAATAAGGATACAGGTGGACCCGTTGCAACAATGAGAAGTACTAGTTGTCATGTCGAAAATGAACTTTACAACTTTGGTGTGGGGGACGGGGGTGGGGGTGGGGAGGATTGGGTGGAGGGGCAGGGGGAGGGTGGGAAGGGATGGGAAGGGTAAACAAAGGAGGAGGCTACAATGCTTGATAAGAAATGTACTCATTATCTTGCCCATGTAATTGTAACCCCCTCTGTACAGTATTTTCACAATAAAAAATAAATAAAAATTTAAAAAAAGAAAGAAAGAAAAAAACCATTTGTGTCCCTATCTTCGGGTTCATTTCACTTAACATTATATTTATTTTTTTATTATACAGGGTCCACCTGTATCCCTATTTAAATGATTTGTTTTTTCCCTTCCCCTCCACAATTTATACCAACCTCAAATACAGTGAAAGCAGGGGTTATACCATGGGGGAGGGACATACAAAGCAACAAAGAAATAATCTTATAAATGTGTTAGAAACAATCACCTGAAAGAAAAAAAAAACATTTGAATACATATCTTAGGGTTCATTTCCCTAACATCAACTTATCTGACCTTGTTTGCTTGACTCAGACATTATCTTATATGGTCATATGTACATAGCTTTTGACATTTTCTGCTTGTCCTAAACTTATACTAGTTATTGCAAATAAGGGAAATCATGGAACCCATGTTTCTTTGGGTCTGGTCTACTTCATTCAATATAATTTTTTGTACTTTTTTATTGCGAAAATTCTGTACAGAGGGTTACATGAGCAAGGTAATGAGTACATTTCCTATTGAGCATTGTTGCTTCCTCCTTTGTTTTTTTTCCAAGTCTTTCCATTTCCTAACAAATGGGGTGATGTCATTCTTTCTGATGGAGACATAGAATTGCATTGTGTGTGTGTGTGTGTGTGTGTGTGTGTGTGTATACATATATACATATATATATATATATATCACATTTTCTTGATCCATTCATCTACTGAGGGGCATCTGGGTTGGTTCCATATCTTACCTATGGTAACTAATGCTTCAATAAACATAGTTGTGCTGGTAGCTTTAGAATGGTCTTGTTTGTGATCATCTGGGTAAATGCCCAAAATTGGGACTGCTGGGTCATAGGGGAGCTCTATGTGGAGTCTTTTGAGGAACCTCCATGCTGCTTTCCAAGTGGTTGAACAAGTTTACACTCCCACTAACAATGCAGTAAGGTTCCCTTCTGTCCACATCCCCTCCAGCATCTGTTATTATTAGAGTTCTTGATTATAGCCATTCTAACTGGGGTGGAATCTCAATGTTGTTTTGATTTGCATTTCTTTTATGGCTAGCGAGGTTGAGCATTTCTTCATGTGTCTATTGGCCATTCTTATTTCCTCTT
>NW_012267217.1:2034596-2063413 GCF_000151885.1 Dipodomys ordii
TCTTCAGAGAAGTTTCTCTTTAAGTCTTTCGCCCACTTATTTATCGGGCAGTTGTTTCTTTGAGGATTTGTTGTTGGAGGATTTTGAGTTCTAAGTATATTTTGATATGAGACCCTTGTCTGTTGTATGGCTAGTGAAGATCTTCTCCCAATCCATGGGCTTTCTATTGATCTTGCTAGCTATGTCATTTGCCATGCAGAACTCTGTAGTTTCATGCAATCTCATTTGTCAACCTTTCTGTGATTTGTTGTGTTTCTGGGTCTCTATTAAGGAAATTTCGGCCTGTGTCAAAGAGCCCTAGAGTTTCTTCTATTCCTTCCTGTAATGTTTGTAGGGTGTCTGCTTTACACTGATGTCTTTGATCCATTTGGAGTTGATTCTGGTGCAGGGTGATATATAGCTTAGTTTTCTATATGTGTTTAACCAATTTTGCCAGCACCATTTACTGCAGAGGCTGTCTTTCTTCCATTCTATGTTTTTTTAGCTCCCTTATGGAAGATTAGTTGGCTATAGGTCTGCGGGTTCATTTCTGGGTCTTCAGTTCTATTCCACTGGTCTTGAGGTCTGTTCTTGTGCCAGTACCAAGCTGTTTTGATTACTATGGCTTTGTAGTAGAGTTTAAAATTTGGTATTGATATTCCTCCAGCACTGTTCTTTCTGTTAAGGATCATTTTTGCTATTCTGGATCTTTTATTGTTCCATATGAATTTTTGGATTGCCTTTTCCATTTCATTGAAGAATGAGGTTGAAATATTGATAGGTATCACATTGAATTTGTAGATAGCCTTTGGCAGTATTGCCATTTTCACGATGTTGATCCTCCCAATCCAGGAGCATGTGGGTTTTTTCCACTTCCTTAGTTCTGCTTTAATTTCCTTTTTCAGGTTTTTAAAACTTTCATCGTAGAGGTCCTTCACTTCTTTAGTTGACTCCTAGGTAGTATCATTTTTTCTGATGGATGAATGGGTCAGATTCTTTTATCTATGTGCACATCATTGAATCTTTATTTTAACTTTTTTATTATCTTTAAGTGGCTGTACAAGGGAGTTCCACTGTACAAAACAGTATATGAACACAAAGTGTCTGATGACATTGTCACCCATTGCTCCCAACCCACCCCTTCTCTCACTTTCCTTTTCTTCTTTTTTAATTGATATTAGATGATTACATAATTTTTACATATTTCACAGTAATGTGGAATAGTGATAGTTAAAGTCACAAACACATTTTAACATTCACAAGGCAAATTGTCATTATCATGGTCTATAAAGTTTGTGAATTTTATGAGCATTGACAATACAATTATTTCTTCCATATCAGGTGATACTTATATTTCTTTCCTTTTGCTTAGTATACACTGCTCCCTCTTTCCCTCTCATTCCTCCCTTCCCATTGCTATCTTTGGGTTGCTTAGTTCATTTTCATCTATGTCCAGTGCAGCTGATGGGCCCCTCTGTTGTATGTTTTCCCATTTCCCACTGGTTCTGTGTTCTTCTACTAGCTTTGCTCTGTTGCTCGCATGCACACACACACACACACACATTATATAGATATAGATATAGATGTACCGTATAGCATCATTGAATCTTGACTTCTGCCACACAGTTTCTCAGACCTGAATACTAACTCCTTTTCTCACTAAGCCCTGTGACAAGCTTAGGTGTTTTCTGGTATACTTGGCTGTGTGTAACATGCTTAGGTCTTCCTGGTAGTTTGTGTCTTCCTCCATAAGCTGTGTCATTTGTTATTATGTGGAGTAGTCAGTACCTGAAGTGTTCCTTGAAGGCGCATAATGTCTTTCCCAACATAATGTCTAGACTTAGAATCCAGCTCACATCTGGGCAGTGCCATCTTACTTGATAATAAAATCACCAAACACCGTCCATACAACAAAGAATATGGTGAAACACTCTGTGCTGGTGTCAAGTGAGTCAGCCCCAGGCAGGATGACCGATCTGCTATATCCCCTGTACACACCACCCAGTAGAACTCAAACACAGACCACAATTGTTAATTTGAAAAAAATAAATTCCATCAGAATGGCTTTGCAAAGATGTTGAATATGATCAGAGTCAGCTAGGATGTTCAAAGCCTGCTTAGCCTGCTGGAATGGAAACTGCCTGAGAGTAAGACCTGAAGTGTGTGAAGGTCATGTGCATTTAAATAGGAGGAAGCTGAGCGATTATTTAATATTACTAATGTCTCTATCAAAAATGATCAGGTTGTTTTTAATAACAGTTTGGGGCATTTAGATGGAAGAAATATATTGACAACTTGGAAGTAGTTCAGAGTGACACAGTAAAAATGAGTGAATGGTTAAAGGGAAGAGGGAATCTGTATGTGCTGGCTAAACAAGAATGAAAGAAAGAATGACCTATGATTAGTGGAAGGTGTGTATGTCAAACGATAAATTGTTCAGTGGCTGATAGGCCTGTCAGACAGGTACTACTGTGGGAGTCATATATTTTGGAACTTGGATTTTTTTTTTGTTGCAATCTCTTCAACTGAATTCCCCTGCCCTGATGCTAATTTAATTATCCTACAAGGAGTTGTTTAGTGCAGTTGGTAGGCATGAAAGGATTACCTAAGGTTTTTGTGAGAATGTTTCTTTTCCATTCTCTGAAGACTTAAGAATATCCTATAGCTAATAAAAACAAAACACTTTGCAATTTTAAGTTCTATTGTTGCTAATAATAATTATATAAAATACTGAATTAGATAAGAATCCTGTGCCTGAATTAGATAAGAATCCTGAGCCACATTTCCACTTCTTTTTGCTGGTTAATTGGAGACAGTAGTGAAAAAAAAACATACGTAAGTTAAAAATATGCAGGGGAAATAGATAAGGCTTTGATACAGATTTATATACTGCCTGGAGGTTGGAGGTGAAAGTTTCTGATGATTGGACCAGATCTAAAATATTGTTGAATTTGGAGCACCATAAGAGAAATGACTTCATAGAAAGATCATATGAATTAAAAGTTTGAAAACTAAAGAGAATTGATTGGTCAAAGAATGTATTTTTTTTAAGTACTGGAGCTTGAACTCAGCTTTGTGCTTGTTAGGCTGGAATTCTATCACTTGAGCCATACCTAGAACCTAGCCTTTTGCTGGTTCTTTTGGAGATGAAGTCTAGTGAACTTTTGTACCTGGTTTAGCCTTGAACTATGATCCTCCAAATCTCAGCCTCCTGAAAAGCTAGGATTATAGGAGTAAGCCTTTTGTACCTGACTGCCAAAGAAAATTTAATAGGAAAATTCTTTCCATTTGAAGTGTCTAAAATACAGCCAGGTAAAATTTGTTGTTGATGTGACAGAGTTAAACACAAGCACTAATAAGTATAAAACAAAGTTCTAGTAAACAAATTTCTCATTAACATAGGGAGAAATTAACTTGGATTATGCAGTCATAATTGAATAAATAAAGTAATAACTTGGGCTATGGATGAAGTGAGTTGATAGTGATTTGAAGGATCAATCAGGTCTAAAGGATTCACAGATAACATTCCTTCACAGAGTGAAGACTTGAGACTGAGGTACTGATGATGTACCAGCCAGTAAGAAGTTCCTTTGCTTTGGGTACATGTGTTTTCTAATGAGGCCCAAATAAATGATTGATGCACTTTCAGTTGAGGTCCATACAAAACTTACCTATGCTTTCCTTTTATTGATATACATTAAAACACTTTGTATATTCTTATTAAGAGGAACATAAATTATCTTAACATACGTGTGTGTGTGTGTGTGTGTGTGTGTGTGTGTGTGTGTGTGTGTTGGTACTGGGGCTTGAACTCAGGGTTGGGCACTGTCCCTAAGCTTTTTCCTCAAGTTCAGCACCATATCACTTGAGCCACATTTCCACTTCCAGTTTTTTGCTGGTTAATTGGAGTGAATAGTCTCATAGACTTTGCTGCCTAGGCTGTTTTCAAACTGCCATCCTCAGATCTCCGCTGTAGCTAGGATTACAGGTATGAGCTACTAGCTCATTCTTATATATTTATTAAATCGTTCTCCCTACACCATATTTCCCTGTGTATCTCCACAATCTCTCTTAATTCATCTTCTGGATTTCTGAAACACGGTCTACGTTCATGTGGTCTTATCCACACCCTGAATTTCAACCCAGCTTCCTGAGCAATAGTGCAAAAAGTTCCCTGCTGAGTCCTTTCTAGTTAAACCAAGCTGATAGCAACTTTCTACCTATATCAACCATCTACACTCACACCAGAGGTCCTTAGCCTATCATCTGTGCCGCTTACACCTGCCTTATCCCTTGACAAATCTCCCCTCTAATGGATCTAGTGTAATCTTTAGGGGAAATTTTTTCTTACATTTTTGAAGACTGTATATAAGGTTTCAACTGTTTTGTTTGGCTGCCATCCCTACTTTGCCCAACTTTATATTATTTAAAATCAAATACAGGTCTTTATTAAGAAGCCCATTAAATAATCAATCTGTTTTAGCTCCTCTATAATTTGTTCTCTGGTCTAGCTGGGAATAAAATGGAAAGAGAAAAGTAATAACAATCATTAATTTAAAGTTATTCCCCATACAATCTATTACTTAATAGGTTCCTTTTGATTTTCTTCATTTGTTGATATCAAATCCAGTGCTTATTTTTATCACTGTGGTGTAAGCATTTTGTTAAAATACATTATTCTCCAAGGTAATTGTCAAGGTTTTTTCAACTTTAAGACATGTGGTAATAGAATATTCTTTATAAAAACAATTACCAACTCATAAATATTAATCTTACTTTCCTTTACTCATGTGCTGCAGCTCATCCAGGATCTCTGATCAAATACAGAGGATATCTCCTCATTTCAGACTAGGGAAATTCTCTGTCTCAAAAGTTCTAACAGCAGAGAATTTCACATCCAAAATAGTCACCACATAATTCTATTTACAATTTGCTCATTACATAGCACTCATCATTCTCAATATATAATGTGCACAGTTAAAGTACATTTAAATGGAAATCTTTGCATACACATACATTTTAAAAAAATGTTTTGTTATCTTTTATGTCAGACTATGTAAAGTATATCACCTTCAATGAACTGCAATAAAAGAAATTCCATAAATATGAATTTAGTCTGATAACTGGAACCCCCAGTAGTATATCATAATAATCAAAGCTTTAAATGCAATAATGTTTAGGAATTGAGCTGGCACCAGGGAGACTAAGTTCTCAAGTCAATATTTGAAAATTAGAGCCATTGTGTGAAATGAAGTGCTAAATTGGAGAGCTGCCAGCTGCTGAAAGCCCGCATGCAGGCGCTGGGCCTAGGAAGATATAGAATTTCCAAATGAAGCCAAGGAAGAGGTGCTGAGGACAGGTTATCTCAGGATCCCATCTTGTACTAGCCTATCTTTGGGCTCTGTCTTTTTCTTCCTCTTTCTCTTCCAATCCATATTCCTTAGCTTGAGAGTTTTTGTTTCCCTAAGTGATCTTATTATATTCTATTTATCAGCTCATCTTAAGCAAGAAAAAATATCCAGAAAGATATAATTATTGTTTTGGTAGTAGCTGTGGGGTTTTTTGGTCACTTCTATTGAGACAGGTGTGAGATTATCATACAGGATGCAAATATATATCCAAAGCAAAACTGAGAAAACCACAGGAAATCAGTTTCAGAGTTGAGGCAGACTTAATGATGTGACATCAAACAAATAAATAAAGCATTACCACTGTCATCATAAAACCATTCAAGTAGAAATAGTGAACATATGATAAAACGAGTAGATGAATATTTAGCAAGTACATGGAAGTTTTCTTTTTTACCCAGTAAAATTCTTAATCTCCTTTTTCTTTTAAGTTCAGGTGTGTATCTCCTGCAAATATACTGAAGAGATACAGTATCTTCTTAGGGAAGAACAGAGATATTAGACACTGACATTGTTTCAGTCACAATGCAGTGTGACAAATAGCCCCTGTGCTAGGTAACTCAATAGAAGAAATTTAATATGTAAAATTAATACAGAGGTAATGGGATAGGCAAAAAATCAACAGAGGCTGGGAGACAACCCAGACATATCAACAGCAAAAAGCTGCTGCGCTTCAAAGGCCTAAAACATAGGGAGTCTCAAAAGTGGGCCACTGTTGTGGGAATATATAAGTAGAAGGAAGTTGCTCTGTTTTACTAGGAAGCGTGGAAGCAGAAATTTCTTTAACAGGAAATGGGGCCACATAAGAGACATGGCTCTTGTCAGAAACGCCATTACACCAATAAAAGTTGTAGGTTTCTCTTCCTCTCACCATACAATCTCTAACTAATGGCATACCCCAACCACAACTGACAGAAGCCAGGAGCAAAGAATTCTGGGATATGTAGTTTTCTGAATCGATTTTCTAAAATGTAGGGTGGAGCAGCAAAGGTATAAAAATTATATGGAACCAACCCAGATGCCTCTCAGTAGATGAATGGATCAAGAAAATGTGGTATATATACACAATGGAATTCTACGCCGCCATCAGAAAGAATGGCATTGGCCCATTTGTTAGGAAATGGAAAGACTTGGAAAAAATTATATTAAGTGAAGTAAGCCAGGCCCAAAGAAACATAGGTCCCATGGTTATTTGCAATAACTAGTGTATGTCTGAGACAAGCAGAAAAGGTCAGATAAGTTGATGTTAGACGAAATGAACTCCAAGATAAGGATTCAAATGTTTTTGCTTTCATGCGATTGTTTCTAACCTATTTATAAGATATTTCTTTGTTGCTTTGTATGTCCCTCCCCCACGGTATAACCCCTGTTTTCACTGTATTTGATGTTGGTATAATTTGTGGAGGGGAAGGGAAAAACCAAATCGTTTAAATAGGGACACAGATGGACCCATTGCAATAATGAGATGTACAAGACGATATGTCGAAAAACGAACTTTACAACTTTGGCGACAGTGGAGGGAGTGGAAGGCAGGGATGGGAAGGGGAAACAAAGGAGGAGGCAACAATGCTTGATAAGAAATGTACTCATTACCTTGCTCAAGTAATTGTAACCCCTCTGTATGGTATTTTGACACACACAAACAAAAGTTTAGCTAGAGACATATAAACAGATACATTCATGTGTGTTTATACCTGATGTCTATGTTCTTCACAAAGTCTTCTAATTCATTTCTATCTTTTTAAAGGTTTATATTTTATAACTCTATTTCCAATCCTGTTTAAATAAAGAATTAGGTGTCCCAAAAAATTAAAAAAATAGATCTAAGAACAAACGAACACATCCCTGACATAATTATACACTCAGCTAAAAATATATGAAAACAATAACTTCATTTGCAGTTTTCTTTCCTACAACTGCCTCAATCTAGAAAATCTAATCTCATAGTAAGAGACAGTGCCATAGAATGAAAAGATACGGGGTTCTATATCCTCCAATGATAATTTATTTTTTCCCATCTTGAGTTTGTAGACTTGTGTGAATGTACATCATTCCATTAGGCAAGTAAGTTTAGGCTAAAATCTTACCATTTGCTGGGGAAGCAAAGGAGAGTTCTTAAATACAAATAAAATGCCAAACTCAATATAACTTTACAAAATAAAGTCCTGTGTATGATTTTGCAAACCTAGACTTAACATTCAGAAATACACATTCTCATAGACTCACTCACATACACAAAGGAAATTCCAACAAAATAAGAGAACACAAAGAACATAAATTCAAAAAAAAAGGCTTGAAAAGAAGAGGTTTCTGAGTATGATTGTAAAAACTGGCCAAGTTAATTCAGCAAGAGAAGAAAATACTATTTTCTGGGAAAGGGCACAAATGAAGCTAGCCCTTTTCTTTGATCAATGAGGTAGCCATTCTAATTAGCAAGGAAGATATGAGTTAGGGCTGCTGGGAGAGCACAGTAATCAAACATTCCATGTAACTAGAGAATTAGCAGAGAAATTAAAACATCACAGTCCAGAGGCCTTTTTGCGTGGTTTTGCTGCCCCCAATACAAATGCATCAGTAAGAATGGCCATGAGTCACTGATAAGGAGGCAAATGAGACCTTTAACGCTCCTCCTTCCTCTCCCGCCACCATTGAGGGTCACAGATAGAACTCGACTTCCTGCACACCCAGTGTAATGATTCCCAAAAGATGGCTGTCACATCCTTCTTAAGAAGTTCTGAGGGGGAGAGGCTGGGAAGGGATGTGAAGGGTAAACAAAGGAGGGGGCTGCAATGCTTGATAAGAAATGTACGCATTAACCTGCCCATGTAATTGTAACCCCTCTATACAGTGTGTTCACAAAAAAATAAAAATTAAAAAAAGAAGCTCTGAAAAATTAAAGGGGTGGGTGGAGTGATAAAGCAAGCATCATAAAAATGCTAAGTCTTTCCCCTTTATAATGCAAATTTTTATAATAAAATTTGGGTGGGGGAAAAAAGCACAGAAGTGTAATATTTAATTTACTTCTTGAGAGAAAAACCCAGAAATCCTTCCTATGGTCTCCTTTTATATATTTCATATATTTCTATTAACAAATATTAATTGTACCAGGTTTTTCATTGTGGCATGTCCATATATGCATACAATATACTTTGATTGAACTTGCCCCCTATTACTTTTTCTTTTGCTTCTCTCCCTTTTATATAGCAATTTTAATTGGTTTCATTATTCTGTTTTCATTTATAAATGTAAAGTACTGTGATCATAATTGTTCTTCATCCTTCTCCCTATCCTTTGGTTTTCCCTACTACTTTCTTCCCCCTTGTAAAGTACCATTTCACGTTCAGATCATCTTTTTCTGGTCTGGACCTATGATTAACATTATATTACCATTTTAACTTGTAGTTCTGAGGTCTGAACTCAGGATTTTCCAGTTGCTAGGCAAATGTTCTACCACTGAGCTACTCCTCCCCATCCTTTCATTGTCCTATATTTTTGAGAGATCACTTCATCCAAGGATGAGTAACTTGACTGGATCATAATGCATGTGGTTTTTTTTTTTTTTTATTTCACACCACAACTGAGATGTTAGGAGTGGCCTCCACCACCATATTCTTCCATTGAGGTGAATGCCTCATGGATGTTTCTGCCTGTGCTGGCCTGTGAGCTTCTAGATTTCAGTCTCTAATGGAGCTAACATAACAGTATGTATCACCATGCTCAGCTATTCGTTGAAAAGGTGTTTTGCTGGCCTTTTTTCCCAGGCTGTCCTTGAACTATAACTTCTTGATTCCAGCCTACTAAAGAACTAGGATTACAAGTGTTAACTTCTGGTACCTGACTATATGGTATACTTTTAGCCCTTCTAGTTATTGGATATATCTATGTTTATTTATTTGGTTCTCCTTAGCCTCTATAATTAGCTTATAATTTAACATGAACAGGATATATCTACTTATATTTACCATAAGAATGGTCAACTTCTTCTCTGGTTTCTTATCAGTCTTCCACATTATATAATTGCTGCAGGGGCAAAGGATTTGTCAGGATCATTGGTGATTTAAAGTTTTTGAGTGTTTTCTTGCTTATCCTCATACTTGACAATTGAGATGAGGCTTCAGCTTCTATGCAATGCACTTGGACTATTTTTAATCCATGTGTAATATTCATTACATGGTAACCCATTGTGTTTTCATGTTTCTATTTAATATTTCAGTTTATCACATGAACATGCATTTCATTTTTAGAGTAGAATGTGTTTATTTTACTACAATAGATGAATAGGCCCAGTAAGCCTAATATAAAAATGGCATATTTTATAAATAGGTAATAATACCCAAAGACAGTTTTACTGCATAACAACCTCCAGATTTAAAGTTATATAAATAAAATATCTATTTTCTCTCAATGCCCTACCATCTGTAGCCATGCATACTGAATATTTCAACTACCTATCCATGTGTTGATGTAAAAACAGCCTCTGACTGCCTAAGCAAAATATCAGAAGTCAGTTATTCATCCAGAAAGAAAGAACAAATATTCATTTGCAAAGTCTCATCTTACAATCACCCATCAATCAAACATTAACATACACATGTATTCTCGAATCAGAGTATTTGAAAAAGGCAGGGAGACAGACATCCTTTACTGCATTCAACACTCAACATCTTAATCATTCACCTATGTATCTGCACAATAAATTGTTTGATAAAAATGGGAAGGTTTACATGGTGTACAAAATACTTTTCCTGAGTTCTGAACTCTCATGTTATCCACTTTTTCCTGCTCTAGCCAACTATAGCAGACACAAATGACCTCTATAGATGTCAACAGCCTAATGCCCAGAAACTAAGTATGTTGCCTTGAATTGAAAAGAATGTTCTTACAATGTTATTAAGCCAAGGACCTTGAGATAGATTATTCTGGCTCATCTAGGTGGCCTCCATCTATCACAATGGTCTTTATAAAAGGCAGAAATATTAGAACAAGAGAAGGAAATGTGATGTGAGAAGCAGAAATCAGAGAAAGATACATTAAAGATGGAGGAGGAGGCTACAAGCCAAGGAGTGCCAACAGTCATTAGAAATTAGAAAGGGCAGGAAAATGGATTGTCAACTCGAGCCTCTGGAAGGAGTACAATCCTGACAATACCTTGCTGACATCAACTGCAGACCATCCAACCTGTAAGATAATATATATTTGTTGATCTAAGACACTAAGTTTATAACAACGAGTTTTCATAGCAGCAACAGAAAAGCAATATACCTATATTCTTGAACATAATAACCCTCTATCTTGCTTCTTCCCACCCCAACCTATCCCCAGTCACAATCATCTGAACACAATCTTGTTTCCCTTCTCTTCTCCTCTAGGAATCAGTTTTATTGGCTTTTACAAGTCACCAATAACGTCAGTGATGCCAATGATTGCAATTCAATCCTTTTTTAATGTTTGGTCTCTCTGGAGTGTTTAGCAGGATACTTCTTACCTTTGCTAACTATTATTTAGCTTCTTTGGTTTGCAAGGAGATCTCTGAGATTCCTCTGATAGTGAAAGTGTGAAACTTCTATCACCACTTCCTAGTAGTCATCCTATGTAGTATATCTTTGAGAATGAGCTAGAACTAGTGAAAATCTATCAGAAATGAGAGGCTTCATGTGGAGTCTTTTGAGGAACCTCCATACTGCTTTCCAAAGTGGTTGAACAAGTTTACACTCCCACTAACAATGCTGTAGGGGTTCCCTTCTGTGCACATCCCCTCCAGCATCTGTTTTTATTAGAGTTCTTGATTATAGTCATTCTAATTGGGGTGAGGTGGTATCTCAATGTTGTTTTGATTTGCATTTCTTTTATGGCTAGGGAGGTTGAGCATTTCTTCATGTGTCTATTGGCATTTACCGGAATGATCACAAACAAGACCATACTAAAGCTACCAGCACAACTATGTTTATTGCAGCATTATTTACCATACCTAAGATATGAAACCAACCCAGATACCCCTCAGTGGATGAATGGATCAAGAAAATGTGGTATATATACACAATGGAATTCTATGCCTCCCTCAGAAAGAATGACATTGCCCCATTTGTTAGGAAATGGTAAGACTAGGAAAAAATTACATTAAGTGAAGTAAGCTAGGCCCAAAGAAACATAGGTCCCATGATTTCCCTTATCTGAAATAACTAGTATATGAGACAAGCAGAAATGGTCAGATAAGTTGATGTTAGGCGAAATGAACCCCAAGATAAGGACTCAAATGTTTTTTCCTTCTTGCTATTGTTTCTAATATATTTATAAGATATTTCTTTGTTACTTTGTATGTCCCTCCCCTGTTTTCACTATATTTGATGTTGGTATAATTTGTGGAGGGGAAGGGAAAAAACAAATTGTTTAAATAGGGATACAGGTGGATCCATTGCAACAATGAGATGTACAAGATCTTATGTCAAAAAACAAACTTTACAACTTTGGCGTGGGGGTGAGGGGGTAGAGATGGGAAGGGATGGTAAAGGGAAACAAAGGAGGAGGCAATAATGCTTGATAAAGAAATGCACTCATTACCTTGTTCATGTAATTGTAACCCCTCTATACAGTATTTTCACACACAAAAAATGAGAGACTTCACTTGTGAAATTAGGCTAAAAAAGACATTGACCTCTATTGTTTCATACTCTTTTGCCCTCTTGCTTGCTTGTTCTGATGAAGATTGCTGTGCATGAATTGCTCTATTGAGAGGTCATCTGGCAAGGAGCTGATGAGTTCTGTCCAATAGCCAGAGAGGAAACTTGGGTTTTCAGTGCAAATCCTAGGAGTGATATCGATCAAGATGCATTGTATTCTACATTATTCTGTTGAATTACATTTTGCCTAACAACTTAAAAGAAAATTTTAAAAGAGCTGAATCCTGCCAATAACAACACAGGACTCTTCCCCATTCTCCCCAGTGAGCTTTACGGCACATCCACAGCCCCAACCGATGCCTGGTTTGTACCTGATTTTGAACTTGAGACTACGAACCTACATCACCCAGTTGAACTGCACCTAAGGGTCTAACCCATGGAAATTCAAGATAGAAAATGTTTGTGATTAAAGTTATTCAATTTGGGGTTATTTATTGTACTTAATAATGATGAGGAAGATCTGGATGTAATTGTGTACGAGCTCACAAAAAGCGAAACATGAAGTTAGCTAACAAGAATGGGGAAAGTGCTATATGAAGGAATCTCAAAAGTTAAAACACCACTTAAGCATCCAAACGTAATGCAGGATTTACTTGCTCGTCTCATTGTCCTTCCTGTCCTCATGTTCCTCTGTTAGACTCAGCTCTGCTTTCACAGGTCTTTTGGCTGCCTCTTTCTTCTTAAGGCTTTTGCTGAATGGTTTTGGTTACCTTGAGAACTGTTCCTTGAGAACTGTTCATCCTGCTCGCTTCCTGTGTGTATGTCAGCATCTACATCTAGAGTGGTTTGACAGGGCTGTCATACCACAGCATCACAAACTGAATTAAATAGTGGAAATTTACTGTTCCATAGTTTTGGACAGTAGAAGTGTGCAAGATCAAGGTGTCAGAGGACTGTCACTTTGAGAGTTGTGACGTTAAATCTGTCTCATGTCTCTTAATGTTCTCTTCCAATCTTAAGCATACTATGCTTTATATGCCTGGATAACTGCCTTCATCCCACCAAGATGTGTGTGTGTGTGTGTGTGTGTGTGCTTCCAAGTTTCTCTTGTCAAGAAGGCCACCTAGCATATTGGATCAGGGGCCCTATACCATGATGAATTCTTCCTAACTTAAAAAATTACATTTCTAAGGACCCTATTTCCAAGGAAAGGCACATTCTGATGTATTGAGAGTTGGAACATCAGAATATAAATTTGGGGAAGGTATGATTCAATCCATAATAATACCATTGATTACCTTTATATAATCCTTTATTTCTGGTTAGAGGAGAGGGGGGAAAATCAGAGCTACTGATTGACTTTGTCTTTGTTGATCCATTTGAGCCAAGTTCTCACATTAGGCTTCCTCTCAAAATCTAGGCCACAGCATAAATGAAATGCACTGCTCCTACTCGAAATGCTACCTGACCCCAAACAACATCCTCTATGCATCTATCACGAGCCCTTGTCAAAACAAGAATTCCTGTGGCTGTTCTTCCATTGAATCTTCTATGCCATTATCGCTTCTGGTTTTGTCCCCTCTTTTCTGGGGGTTAATATTAAGCAGTTCTTTCATTCCCTTGCATTTTGTTATAGCCCTATGTTCTTTTTCTCCGAGTACTTTGTTCTTGGTGACTTTACCTCAACCCGCTTTGTCAATGTCAACTGATTACTCTGGGCTTCCAAAACTGTTCTCTACAACCAACAACATTGCATGAAGTGCAGCTGTTCTGGTGCTTGCTTGGCTCCTCTGTGTAGAAGTCACACAAGTACTCTAGACTCAACAGACTCAGACTTAAAAGTTACTAGCTCATCTCCCAAACCCATGCCTCTCCTTCAGCTCTCCATCCTGGTTTCCTCCCAGCCCCTGCAATGAAGACACAAGTAAATAGCTCCCTCCTACCAGTCTTGCTGACATACACTCAGTTGACAAGGCCTATGGAGGTTCCTGCATGGTTTTCAAATCATTCTCATGGCTGTTTCCTGTTGACATATACACCCAGGTCCTCCTCCCTTCCTCTTCCCTGGGTGTGTCAACTCTGCAGCTCTCATCATTTTACTGAATACAGAAGTTAGTTCATCACTTGCCTGCATACGAGCCCTTTATAATACCTATTAGGATAAATTTAAACATACAAAACATTTCATTTCTAGGACTCTGTCTACTTTTCTAGGCTTCCATTCCTTGACTGCATGCTGAGAAAATGCTCACTGAAAAATATTAGTAGACCATACTGGAAGGATTAAAGGTCTTAGATATCTTCAAAATTCTTCCCTTAAGCAGGGCACTGGTGGCTCACACTTGTAATACTAACTACTCAGGATCTGAGTATCATGGTTCAAAGCCAGCCTGAGCAGGAAAGTTCATGAGACTCTTATCTCCATTTAACCTCCAGAAAACTGGAAGTGGACTGTAGCTCAAAGTGGTAGAGCACTAGCAGAAAAACTCAGGTACAGAGCTTAGGCCCTGAGTTCAAGACCCACAGCCAACCAAAATAAAAACAAAAAATCCCATAAACCTTCCCCTATAATTGGATTTGTATTTACATTCCTGTTGACATATGTCTACTTCTGTTCTGAGCCCTGTTTATCACATTATTAGTCTTTACCACCTTGTATTACAACAACAATTTACCGAATGCTCTCCCCATTAGACAATAAATTCCTTGAAGGTAGATTCTATTTTGCTTTATGTCCTCAGAGCCTTGTGGAATGCTCAATAATTGGTTTTCAGATAAATATATGAATATATTAGATGCTGTAGTGAACAAACAGCAAGGTTTGCCTTGGAGGAGTCATATGGAAGAAAACACATTTTTCATAAATAAGTGTAACATCCAGTTGGGAATCTTATTCAGTGATATTAACAAAGTGAAAGGGCAGGAATGGGAAGAGAAATGTGCTGAGGAACCTGAGGAATTGAATAAGATGCACTGTATTCTTCTTCTTAAAGAGACTGGGACAAGAAGAACTCAAGGCACTGTTCAGTATCTGAATCCTGTAAAAATATTGTGCACAAGTTTTTCCCTTAGGAAGACTCATCCCTTCATAGCCTGCCATTGGCTTAAATATGGATGGCCCCCAGTAAACCTCCAGTTGAAATCTGGGCAGGAATATCCCTAAAAGGTAGGAAAGCTGTTAAGAGGAATTTTGAGTCTTGGTGTCACCACTAGAAGAAGGGATTTGGTCATTTGGCCTCCTAGGACTGTTGAAATGTAGGTTATAAGGCAAGGTCACCCTTATGCCTGGCTTTTTTTTGCCCATGCTTACTTCTTTCACTGTGAGTGATACAGTCAGGGGCCCATCAGACACTCGCATTATTCTGTCTGCACTTTCAGCTTCCAGAACTGAGCCAAACAAATTTATTATCCTTGTAATAGATACTATAATTACAATATCCAGTCTCAACTGTTCTATTATAGCATCACAAAGCAGTCTAAGACACATGTGCCTACCTCTGTGAGCCTTTGTTCCCAATCTAAACAAGCGGTGTTTACATTCCACACAACGATCTACCCAAGCCTACTAATTTGGTAAGAAAATTCTGCATTGTGACAGAGCTTGATAGTGATGTGAATGGTTACTCTAAAAGACAGCAAATTTCCTATCACTGGAGATATCCAACCAGGAGCTGGATAATGTATCTTCAGGTAGATTTTGTTTAAAGATATCCCCATATTAGAATAAAAGTGAATTCCAATGTTAAAATTAAAATTTTTCACATCTCAATAATAGTGAACTTTATGTAGTCATTTCACTGTTTGCTTTCACAGTTTATAATACAGTGTACAATATATGTTTTTCTTTGGTATGGTCATTAAATTTCTCAATTTATATTAATTCTTTTCTTTTTACCTCTAACTACATTATTGGCTGCAGTTAATTTTACTTCTGTGTACTGTTTAAATATATACACGCTTACAAGTTCATACATGTATGTAAATGTGAGGGAGAGACAAGAAAAGAAAGAGAGAGAGTGTGTTCCTAATTCCTCAGGGAAGAATGTCAAGAGGATTTATTTTTATTCATTCCAAATGCTTGGTCAAAAGGCTTATATTTGCAGCAGATTACAAGGGTTAACAAGGGACTTGAATCTTGAAGTGCCATTCGTCTTGAAGTGGCAAGTGCCCAGTCTCCTATAAATGGAATGTCATGTTATTTTTAGATGAAGCTTTTGCCAAGAGGATCCAGAACATGGTGAACAAAGTACAGTCTGATTAGCAACCTTATTTAAACATGTGAGTGGCTGCAGTTCCGAAACATTACCTCACAATAAGTCTGTGACAAACCATTCCCTTAGTGAGGGTATATTATTTAGATCATAAATTTAAAAGAGAGGGGGGAAGGCATTCAAAGAATTCAAAATTGTTTGCTAATATTAGAACATGGAAATCTGATGTGAGAGATCAGTTGAAGAATAGTTCTTAAGTAGGGCAATAAGGTATATTTTTAATCCAAGATTTTGTAAGAGGTTCTCTATTTTGCAGCATTTCTTTGATCCAGATATGCTCCGTGGAAAGTCAGAACCCAAAGACCAGCCTTTTTTTTTTCTCTCTCTCTTTCTTTTTTTTTTTTAAATTTTGTCTGTCGTGGGGCCTGAACTCTGGGCCTGGGCACTGTCCCTCAGCTCTTCAGCTCAAGGCTAGCATCCTACCACTTTGAGCCACAGAGCCATTTTGGCTTTTTCTGCTTATATGTCGCTGAGGGACCGAACCCAGGGCATCATGCATGCAAGGCAAGCACTCTACCACTGAGCCACCTTCCCAGCCCCAAGACCAGCCATTTTTAAAAGATTCTTTACAAGCCCAAGAGACAAGAAGAGATCTGGAATATTAAATAGGAACAAAATAAGTAACTGCTAATTTATTAGACCACTGCAGAAAAGAAAATTGTTATGGAACAATCCTTTAGCTAGGAGGTAAGGTTGCTTATGAGTACATAGGAAGAGAAATCTATAAAACAGTAAATCGTATGTGGCTATAATTTTCTTTTAATCTAGAGAAAGATTCTGGAAAGTTCTGGAAGTTTCATTTCACTATAATAGGTGCACTTGGAACTAAATGAATATTCCACTGGACTTCCATATTTGGATTCTCCTTTTAAAGCTTCTTGCGGGCTAAGTGGTAGAGTGTTTGCCTCCCATGCATGAGGCCCTGGGTTCGATTCCTCAGCACCACATAAGCAGAAACAGCTGGAACTGGTGCTGTGGCTCCAGTGGTAGAGCACTAGCCTTGAGCTGAAGAGCTGAGGGACAGTGCCCAGGCCTAGAGTTCAGGCCCCACAACTGACAAAAAAAAACCACTTGTTGCAAAGTTACACTATAATAAAAATATCATTTTAACAATATGCATTAAAAAGAAGTTAGTAGCTGGGTGTCAATGATTCATGCCTAAAAATCTTAGCTACTCAGGAGGCTGAGATCTGAAGATCTTGCTTCAAAACCAACCCAGGGTATGAAAATCCTTGAGACTCCTATCTCCAATTAGTCAACCAAACTCCAGAAATGGTGCTGTTGCTCAAAGTGGTACCTCACTAGCCTTAAGCACAAAAGCTCAGGGACAGCACCTACGCCCTGAGTTCCAGCCCAGGACAGGCACAAAAACAAAAACAAAAAGAAGATATGTACTCATGTCATATTCTTTTAGTTTTGAAAAGTAAAGTTGGATGTGTATTTTAATTCTCAAGTAACTAAACTAGTGCTCAGGCTTCAATGTAGCTAATAAATTTAGAGGACTATTCATACAGATTTTTCTTCTGTACTCCTCCCCAGAGAAATAAAAAGAAACTCTAGCATACACAGTGAGCTTCTTAAATCTAAATGAAGAGCTTCTGACTTCATGGAGGACCACCGTATTGGTAGACCTACCAAATTTATTAGAGAAAACAACAGGAGTTTGAACAATCTTAAATCTCCCAAATGCTCCTCTACTAAATAAGTTCTTTGGATAGTAAGATAAGTTATTTGGAAAGCTCTATCATGATGTCTAATCTTCAGCCAGATTCTTTGGAAGAGCAGGACATAAATGATGAATGATTAAATAGAAGACGAAATTCTCTAAACCTTGAGTTGTATTCTAGTATTACTTACATATTAGACTAGTCCTAAGTGTCACCTTCTTACATTAGAACGATCTCAATCCTTTTTTACAGTGTAACATCTCATGGCCATTTTTCCCTGATCTACCTAGTGACTTGGAGGTTGACTTTCCCTTGCGACTACTTCATGTTCTACTTAGCAGTGGACATTGCTACATGATTATGATAGAGATTCAAAGTTTAGGCCTTTGTCCAATAAATACAGGGTCTGAAACTGAGCCAAAAAGGAAATAGCTAATTCTTTGATAGATGGGTTATTCCTAAGAGGATTTTCTGTCATATCATTTGTTTACACATAGGCATTCAAATTGGTTTTGTTTTTTGGAAATTAAAAGAGAAAGTAGAAATTTGAAAATTCTTTGAGGTTCCCTTATAGCTAATTAACATAAATGACATTTCCTAAGCTAGCAATGACAACATGGATGAAGTTCATTAAATGTGTCCCTTAAGAAAATGAAACCAAGTCTTATCAGAGAAATCTCAGAAACAATGATGACTAGCTTCACATCACTGATGACTGTACATTTTTTTTTGCTTTGCAATTCAGTATGTTACCTTGTGTTTATTTATGAGATCCAAACACATAGAAATGAAGCTTCAGCCCCTAAACTCCAGGAGAGCACTGGCCTGGGATGAGAGACTGCTTTGCCAACAAAGCCTTTGGATGAGAAAAGTAACCAGATAGCAAGTATGACACAATAACCCATCTGAATGGGTGGCTTCCCCAGTCTTCTTCCTCTGGGTCATGCCAGAGGTCTTTGTGACATGAACAGCAACTACTGTGGGGTAATTATATGTAGTTATATAAACAGACCAATGCCAGCCAAGCAAATTGCGTAAAAAAGACTGGTTGTGTTCCTTGTTAAATGTTTTGTCAAGCTGACCATGCCCTTTATTTATCTCTAACACAACATGCTTATTCTGCCCCTTCTACTGTTTTCACTCTGCAAATTTATGAGGCTCTATTAATCTTCTGCCCTGCTGACTATCTGTGTTGCAAAGTGTCAGCAGACTTTTGTACCTTGCTAATGTACAAAGGGCTTCCTATGAGTAATATCAGCATTTTGCCTTTTAATTGCACATATAATTTTTAGGTCTTACAGCTAATAAGGGAATTGAGACCACAGTTCATCACTGTCTCGAATGGTACTCCAGGGGTGTGGGGACTGGAGAAGCTGAGAGAAGAATATAGCTGTTCTGGTTCTAAGCAGTAGTTTCTCTCATTATATTGGAACCATCTCCACTATGGTGTTAAGGGGCTGTCACTTTTCCCATTATGCACCCCACTTTTCTGGGCTTTTATAACTCCATATTAAAAGTGCACTCTTTTGTTTTCCAAAACTTTTCATGTTGTATCCTAGTTCATGAATGTTGTTTTGTCACCCTTCATATCAATTCCAAAAGACATTAGCTATGAATACTACCTCTTCATCAAGCTCCTGAACTTTCAAATCAGTGTAGTTTGCTGTCCACAGACCTTTCTCTATTGGATTTTGAAAAAAAAATACAGACTTAGTTTTAAGTACTTTCAAGATTCAAAAAAAAAGTTAAGATAAATAGGGGATTAGTGTTTGCCATGTGGGCATTTTGCTTTTGCGATAATAGCCTTTCACAAACATTTTTACTATGCCTGAAAAATGTGCATTATTGATGAGTATACTTCTTACTGTGCAAAAGCCATTAGGAAAGAAATGAAAGGTTTGTGGCAAGAATTTGATGCACAGAGGCAGCCTGGGTGGATAGTGTTTTCAGTGAGCAATTAGGGAGTGCCCATAATTGTCTTCCCAGATAGGACTATTTCATTTGGGGTTCCTTACACATATCCCTCTGAGTTACTTTACATCATCTGAGGATCGTGGTTCAGAGCCACCTGGGCAAGAAAGTCCAAGAGAAAACCGAAGTGGTGCTGTGGCTCAAGTGGTAGAGCGCTAGCCTTGAGCTGAAGAACTGAGGGACAGTGGCCCAGGCCCAGATTTCAAGCCCCATGACCACCACCAACAACAAAAGTTGTGAGACTGAAACTATATAATATTTGAATATTGCTGAACTGTCATATAATTAATTAGGACAGAAAATTTAGATACTCAAATTTGAAAAACAAAAGGCAATTTTGGAGAGATGAGAGGACTAGGTTCTTGTCTTCATTATGACTGAACATTTCCTGGATATCAGTTATAATCATGTTTTCCCTATACAGAGCTACACATAGATATGTTTATCTTTTAGAATTAAATTTTACACGAGAGAAAAATATGTGACATTGTCCTTCTGAACCTGACCTACTTTGTTTAACATGATTATCTCCAGTTCCATCTATTTTCTTGAACATGACATGACTTCATTCTTCTTTATGTCTGAATAATACTCCATTCATGTATTTATACCACATTTTCAAAATAAACTGAGAAGATAATTCTCAAAAGAGGAAGCAAGAATGGGTGGTAAATATATTCTGAAATAATGCTTAATATCGCTGGCCATAAAGGAAATACAAATCAAAATGATAGTAGGATTTTACCTCACATCAGTCAGAATAGCTATCATCAAAGACACAAATGATGAATGCTGTTGAGAATACACAGTAAAAAGAGTCCTATTACACTGCTGGTGGCAATGTATAATAGTGTGCTTTATAGGCTCTTACCTAACTCTCTCATTAACTTAGATTACAGATGTTATCTTTGAATACAGACCTCAGATTACAAATAAGAAAATTTGTAAGTGTATACCTTAAATAACCTTTCCTAGTAACTGGACTAGAACTTAGCCCTCTCAAATCTTAAATCTTGTTATTTTTTTTCCCCTTCTATCATGGAGTCAAAAAGACCAGTAGAAGAGACTAGCAGCAAGCCAGGCATTTACCAATACAGTCTCGATTTAAAACATATTACCCCTCCAATTACTCCCCATTGATACTTCTGATTTATTATTTAATGACTTTGTCATTCATTTACAAACAATAATAAAAGATCAACTGTGTGTGAGATTCTAATGTGTATCCATTCTTCCCTTTCTGATAACTTAGTACCTTTACATACAAAGATGCTGTTCTTTTGGAATTGCCTTCCAAGTGTCCCAGAAGGGTGGTAAGCCAGCGAACAGTTTCCATGAAAGAGCCAGACCATCCTTTTGAGCTGATGCACAGCGGGTATCCTGAGTTCTCTCAATCATATTATTAAATGATTTTTGTCTTATGTTTGTTTTGCTTTGCTTCAGTCATCATTTCTGTTTATTTTACCTAAACTTCTGTAAAACAAAAAAAAATAAGACTCAACAAACATTGCTAATCTTATCACAGTAAGAGTGTTGTCACTCAGGCAAACAGATGTTTAGATACATTATTTTCTTAAGTGAAAATTGGCTTAATCAAATAATGAAAATTTTATAGGCAAATGGTCCTTGGAAATTACAGTGAAAATAAAGAATGTATCTTCCAAGTCAGTTTTAGTAGCTTAATGTCTGTGCTGATGCTGGAATAGCTTTTATATGTCACTTCTGTCCTCAATGATACCATCTAGTAATATTGATTAAGGCTTCATACAACATCATTTCGTATACTGTTCATCGACACTGAAAAGAAGATTGTTCATTTTCAAACAACTTAGCCTACTACAATCTTTGCTTTATACAAACAGAATTCTCTTGGGATTTTAACAGTCCATAAGTGTCTGATCTATATAAGGATTAGAGATTCAAAATCAGAAATAGTGGGAGCCTGTCTAAGAAAGTACCCTTTGCAGGAGGAGAAATACATTTTCATTGACTTTTTTCTCCATGATATTCAGTAGAAAATCAATAATATTAAAGGAGTGACTGTTTTGATTTATTCCTACTGTCATTGAGGTCAGTGCCTACCTTAAAATATGTTTCAGAAAAGGCCCTGATATGTCATTCTAACTTGGGAGTATATGGACTTATTTCTAAATGCTAGTACCAGTTATTAATTTACCCTTAGATTGTACAAATTAATTTTCATCTCAGAGTAGGAGCAGGGAAGTTATAAACATACAGTTTCTGGACCCCAGCTCCATCATCTGATACCTATAAAGTTTACACCTTAATACTTGACTTTGCCTGCTTCAAGTTCTCCATCTGTGCAATGGACACAACATCAAACCACGTCAAATGATTGTTGTAAAGACTGAGTCAGATTTTATAGGGAACACACACACACACACACACACACACACACACACACTCACACACAAGTACACCTACACAAGAATGAGACATGTAGTGATAAATGCTGATTTAAAAGCTATTCCAAAATCTCCCTTCTGTTTTACTGACATAATATGGATTTAGTTAAAGCCCAGTAAATAAGCAAATATTCTTTTCTAAATTTAGAAAGCATTTTACACACTAATTAAATGTTTAACAATAAAAACTATCTTGTCTTTCAAATGCATCATTATATGATATCATGGTGCTACTTGTAGTAATTATATAGTTAGTCTATGCTAGAAACCATGGGATTAAAAATCATCGCTTGGCTGGATGCTGGTAGTTCATGCCTGTAATCCTAGCTACTCAGGAGGCTGAGATCTGAGGATCACAGTTTGAAGCCATCCTAGGCATAAAGTCTGTGAAACTCTTCTCTCCAATTAACCACCAGAAAATGGGAAGCTGTGGCTCAAAGTAGTAGAGTGCTATCCTTGAGCAAATGAGCTCAGGAAGAGTGTTCAGGCCTTGAGTTCAAGCCCCATGACAGACTCAAAATATAACATCACTAGGCAAAACACATATGATGTTAAAATGGATGAAAAGAAACTTGGTTAATGGGTTTAGCAGACTTTAAGGTGACCGCTAGTGACCACTGTCTTCTGGTATATAAGCCCTCCAGAAATCCCTTCCCCTTGAATAATGGGTTGAACATTGAATGTATTGACCAATTTCTACCAAAGAATTTATGAGAACTTGTGTCTGAGATTAGGTGATTGAAAGTCTGTGGCTTCTGTCTTGTTCTATTTCTGTCACATCATCAGACCGTTCACCTTGACAGAAGTTATTTGCAGTATCATGTGGCCATTTTATCAAAGGTCCACCTAACAACAGAGTCAAATTCACTGCACATCTGTTTTGTATAGCTTCCAAGCTGAGAATTGCATCCAATTTTTAAAGGGTGGTTAAAAAAGGGAAAGGGAAGGAAAAGGAAGGGATTGTATAGATCATATATTTACAAAGCAAAACCTAAAATATTTACTATCATATCACCCTTTTCTGCTGAAACCAAGGCACTTCCCAGAGGACAGTCAACCCTCCCAAAGCTGCTAGAGTGAACTGCAGACTAGAAAACTGTTGCTCAGTGCTCCAGATGGTTGACTCTTAAATGAGCTAGTTCTCTATAGTCTGTACCAAATGTTGTGTGTATTCATCTGCACAGGGGGAAAATAATAATCATCAACCATCTCTAACCAAATAAATTTATCCAGATAGAGAGAGTAGTTACAATAAAGATCCAAATAGCACTACATGATTATGTATCTACATTGGATTTTATTTTCAAGTGTGTATTTCAATGGATGTTTGTAAGTTTAGGATTTGAACAGACCATATCGGTTCACAACCTCAGTCATTCTGTGTTAGATCCCAAGAAAACTCCACATTTAAGGGAGGAGAACAGTTAGGAACTTTTGACCATGCTTGTAGAACAAAACAAACTCTATGTAAGAGTCTTGAGAGTCATTAGATTAAAAGATATCCTTTCCAGTTCTAATATTTCAAGACTCTATGACTATTTTAAGTAAGGATGTAGAGTCTTAGATTCTACCAATTAAACTGAATTTCTTACAAAGTGAAAAGCCAACTTGATCCCTTGAGCAATTGATAAGTAGAGAAAATTTAAGGAATAGGAATTGTGACTTATAAATCACTCATTCTTTTTTTTTAGATGATTACAACCACTCAAACTTTACAGTGCGACTTTAATCACTACTAGGGATACTTTGCAAGAATTAGAATAGCATCATAAATTACCATCTCATCACAGACATTTATAATATTTATAATATTTATTCTGTTAAAAATAATAGTATGCACTATAATTATCCAAGTTGTTTTGAGAATGCTACACATTATGTTATTATTTAATAATTTATAAATTTTAGATCATCAATCTTATTTGTCTCCTGAGAAGGGTATACACTAACACCATTTCATAGATAAAGTAAAGTATTAAACTAGTCAACTGATCATACATCCACAGAGATTTAAAATCTGTACTCTAGACAGGTGCTGGTGGCTCATACCTATAATCCTAGCTACTCAGGAGTCTGAGATTTGAGGATTGCAATTCAAAGCCAGTCAGTCCAGGCAGAAAAGTCCATGAAACTCTCATCTCCAATTAACCACCAAAATCCTGGATGTGAAGCTGTGGCTTAAGTGGTAGATCACAAGCCTTGAGCATAAAATCTCAGGACCTGAGTTCAAGCCCAAAGACTGGCACCACCCCCCCAAAAAAAATCTGTAATCTATAATTTTTATTCTTATTATGTATAAAGGTTTAAATATTCTTTCTCAAATTTCCCATGAAGTGAAATCATATCCATACCTCTTATTTCCCAGACAATGAAAATATAAAGGTGAGAAAATGATCTGATAGGGGTTGGGAGACATATTAATGAATGCTAATTATGAAAGACAGCACAACACGTCATAGAAATACTTCTGTGGAAACATGGTGGCCTTGGGAAGCAGTGGACTCACATAATTTTTGAACTGAGGTCAAAGCACAGAGAAAATGAATTAAAACTGGTGTTTGAGAGGGGAACTTGAGGAGTTCCACAGATGTTAAAAGAGGCTGAGACACATGTCCTACACAGAGGCACAGTGCTGAAATGGAGTCACCACTGTGATATCGGTAGGCAAGAGTGCGGGAGGGAGCAGATGAAACCAGAAAAGAAGGCCAAGAACTAGTATTGAGTTCCCTTAGCTATCCCAACGACTGTGATCATTGTTTTACAGGCAACTTGGATTCATTGCTTGTATTTATATGTATATCTTCTTTTAGAATGAAAGTCCAGTGTAAGCTAAAATTATAGTTTTAATGTTATCTCATTAACAACATACTTTGCAACACTGAGAGAATAATGGAAAAAATGTTTTCTTAAGAAAGAATCTCTATGTATTTCATTCATAACCTGCCAGCTTGCTGAGCCCTGAGAGGTATAGAATTTTATGAGGAGGTATAGAATTTTAAAACTGAAAAATAAACTAGAAACAAGAACAAAGAAACAGCACACAGAATAGAGGAAAATCTTAGCCAACTAATCAGTGGACAAAAAGTTCATATCCAGAGAGCACAAAGAAAGAAATAAACAAAAATAAACAACGCTAAAAAATCTAACAGCAGAAGAATAAATAATCCAATTAATAAAATTGGCAAATGAATTAAACAGAAAGTTCAATGGGTAATTTGTTTAAAACACAAATGGCCAATAGGTGCATGAAAAAATGACAATAAAGCTATTTCTACACCAATACCAATTAACAATTAATCTTTTTCTTTTTTTCTTTTATATTTGCTATGCAGTATTATTCACTTGATGTTACTCTTCACATCTTAATATTCCAGCTTTTTATGTATTTTCTTTGAATTAATTTCCCTATTTGATACTTCTTGATTTCTTATCAGTTAAAAAAGTACATCCTCTTCTATAGCAGTGTACCCAGCTTATATTCACAGCAGACTCAAACAATACCTATCTCAAGGATACAAATGAAATTCCCCATCCAAGAGTTTTTTTAAATGCCCTTATCCTCATCCCTGTATTGGACCTGGCAGTATGCTCTTTCCTCTAGCCTGTTTTCAACTGAAATGAAAGGCTGTGTTTATTGTGTTATCTCTGTATTCAAGCTGGAGGGCCGGCCAGCTGTGCAACCTGAGTCATCACATTTCCCAGACTGCCTTTTTTGCTTCTGATCTTGATCTCTGGTGAGTAAATGGTGCTTTACACCATACATGACCTCTACCTTGCCATTGGAGACCTGGAAACAATTCATAAACCTTTATACTTCATAAAAGTATTTCCCTACATCTAGCAGTGCTCTTCAAACTTGAGCACACATCTGGACTCTGGAAGACTTACTGAACTATAATTTGCTGAGTCTCACCTCCAATTTCTGTTTCAGTGGGTCTGGAATGAAGACAGAAAATGTTAGTACTGCTTCCCAGTTCCCAAGATGCTGGTCTGGGAACCATAATTTGAGAACCACATTTGTTCTGCCTAGGTCTTCATTTGCTTTTTCAAAAGTTGAAATGTTGAAGTGTCTTGTCTCTGGAAATCAAATCTTGAGGTTTTCTAGAAGGTAAGAATTTCATCTATTCACAAACCTGAAGTTGCTCAATTACAAGGCCAAAGAAAAATGCCTTGACTATAAAAGTTTCAAAGTCACTGGTTCATGTCAATTGTGCCACGATGGAAGCTTTTAGGATTGGAGCACAAAACGTCTCTATTTTCTCATCAGCAATAGCATACTATGCCCAGTCTAGAAAGTTATAGGGATATAAAAATTGTACTTTTATCCAAAAAACGTCACTTTTAGTGTAAGAGCAAAAGGAATAGGTATACAAAAGTGAAGTCTTTCCCCATTGTGGAACAGACCAAGTACTTGTATAAAGCCACTGCTTTAAAAATATGCAGCAAGAAAAGGCAGAGTTAGATACAGAAATCAGGCCTATTCGTTTCTCTTATACATTTCCCCCAGGTACACTAATCTACAACAATAACAATGCCAGATAAATACTCAAATGGGCTTTCGAAAGCCTAATATAGAACCTGACAAGAAATAAAGTGATCCATCTACTCCTTTAGGTATCTATTTCAATGGTTCCATTAGTAGTAGAATTTCTCTTCTGGATGCATAATTGATAACAAAATAAAAATAAAAATAGATCTTTAATCTAAGTATCTAGGTACAGTACATGTTACAGGGTAGCAATCATTTCTGTAAAAACTCAAGAGTGTGATTTCAGTAGGCCAACTTTCAAATTCCCTCAAAGCTCAAAGCCAGGGCTTTCAGTCCAATCTGGTCTGAAAGATGTTTATGTTTGGGTACAGGAGGTTAGGTCCTTATTCTGGAAGTGAGAGACTCTTTCATTTCCCCAACATAATTTTATCCAAGTGAGTACTTCACTCCTCTCTAATTAAATAATTTAAAACTCAAATTCCAAGTGCAGAGGAGAATTGCGCTGATGAAGAAAATGAAGCATAACAGCAAAATGCCAGCTAGAAGGCTGGGAGCAAGAAACTGGGGGAAAGGCTTCCTAGTGAGTTGGTTTTTCTTCTTCTGGAAATGGTACATCATGTAGAGTTGCAGATGATTTCTGTGAGGTAAAATCTTGTACAAGGTATTAGTGATTTTTCATAGGTCAGAAAAAGAACTGCAACTCTATTTAAATCAGCTCAGTGAACATTAGGTAAGTGACTAGTGTTCCCTAGGCCATGTTTTAGTCACTGAGATAAAGAAGAGATGATGGCCTCTGGCCTCAAAGATCAAAGAAAAATCATATTGCAGTGACTCAAAATGAACTTATTTCAGCCCCCTGCTTAGATTTTTATTGCCAAATTTTGAGGTAGATTACATTAAACAAATTCAAATGCGATATAAATTGGCTCAATTCAAATCAACAAACACATGTTGGGCATTTTGTCTGAGGGAAAGGGGTTATACAAGCTGTATTTGAAAAATTATGTGCCTTCAGCTTCTTATTAGACTATCAGAAGGAAATGAAATTATATAGTGTGTGTGATGAACATGCTACCAATGGATGACTGCTGGGAACTCTTAAAGAAATGCTTCCTCAACATGAAGCATCTCTAATATTTGAGTTTGGGATCTGAATTCAATCAACTCTCACGGCTTGAGTCTGGTAAAGTTAGGAGAGTGACCGTCACTATCACCTCCGGTCAGGTTGCCCTCAGGAATAGGCTCATACCTATTTTCACAGAGACCATTCTTTGTAATTTGTTCCCACATTGACAATAATGTTGGCTCAAATGGTAAGGAAAGGTTAACAAAGCTGCTTAGAAGTTAAGAAAAAGATATCATTCACTGACCATTCACCATAGGTGATGCGGGATCAGAATAACTGGTCACTTCCTTCCCTGTGTTACTGCTCGGTATTCAAACCTTCAGCAAGACTGCCCACAGAGGCATCTCCAAGATTCTTGAAGGCAGGAATGCTGTTTTATAAAATAATCATCTAGAGATTCGTGCATTTGAGCTTATTCTGCAGTACTTTTAACACATGTTTATCAGACACACAAACCTAGAAATATAAATAAGATGTCATGAAGAGAAACACTAATGAAACCTGTTGAATAGCCTCCATCAACTGGATTCCAGGCATCTCTGTATCTTTCTAGTCCATACAGTAGGCAAATCACCCAGAAATATTGAACGAAGGAGGAGCAACAGTCAAGAAGACAAAAATCCTCATACAACTTTATTAAATATGTAACAGAAAGAAGAGCCTAGAAGGAATTGCAAACATTTTAATCCTATTTTCTGTGCAGTGGGATTATGATGATGCTTTCCATATTTAATTATTTTTCTATAATTTCCAATTTTCTTTTTATTTTATTTTATTTTATTTGTGAACATACTGTACAGAGGGGTTACAATTGCATGGGCAGGATAATGCGTACATTTCTTACCAAGCATTGCAGCCTCCTC
>NW_012267217.1:2065793-2130573 GCF_000151885.1 Dipodomys ordii
GGCTTTTTTCTTTTTGCTTATGTGGTGCTGAGGAATTGAACCCAGGGCCTCATGCATGCAAGGCAAGCGCTCTACCACTGAGCCACCTTCCCTGATCCCCTCTTCTTAGTGGGTTTTACTGCCATCCTCATGCAATGTACTTTGATATTGCTCACTCTTATCAACCTCTTTCCTTCTCCTACCCACTTATCTCCTCCCAAACACTCATATCGTACACACACACACACACACACACACACACACACACACACTGTAGATTCTGCATTTGAGAGTAAATGTGATATTTATGAAGATAGGGCTTTTAAAAGATACTTAAATTGAAGTAAAATGGTAAGGGCAATGCTAATCTGACAGTATTGCAGTATTGGTGGCTTTACTAGAAGAGGAAGAAAGATTACTTTATCTTCTTGCATACAATGAGAAAATTCCTTGTGGGGAAACAGTAGAAAGGGGGTTGTCTAAAATCCACCCTTTCCTACTTCCAGAGCTGGGAGAAAATAAATTTTCGTTGTCTAAGTTTCCCCATCTATAGCATTTTGTTAGGCTAGCCTAAGTTAAAATGTACATGTTTCTACAGATAGAACTAAGGAGCTTGCCAAGCCTAAGGCTAAATGATTGTGCAGCCCCAAACAGTACTTTCTTCTCTGATTTTTTAATGTGCATTTTTTTGGTTTTGTTTGTAATTTGCCTTAAGTAAATGTTCTCAACTCCTCACTGGGCAAAAACCTGTATGATGTTTGAGATAGAATCTATAATATGTCTACCATGGCAATTCACATGCAGAAGGTGCATGAAGCTTTTTTTTTAAGTATGCACTATTCATTTGTTCATGTCTCTGCTTGGGTTGTAGAAAAGCTAATGTCTGAACTTGAGCAAAGATATTCTAGACAAGTTGCAGAGATCTAACCTATGGAATTTGTAATATGTTTTTCCTCACACATGGCCTAATATTCATCCTTAAGTTCTTTGGTCATTTAAAATACTTCTTACAGTCAACCAATCTCACTACAGAAGCAATACAGAAATGGTTTTAAGTAAATACGGAATAGTAGCTCAGTTTTGATTTTGTCAGTCCTGGGGCTTGAACTCAGGGCCTGGGTACTGTCCTTGAGCCTCTGTGTTCAAGGCTAGCACTCTACCATTGAGCCACAATGCCACTTCCCAGTCTTTTCTGATTAGTTCATTGGAGATGAGAGTCTCACAGACTTTCCTGCCTGGGCTGGCTTCAAACCACAATCCTTAGATCTCAGCCTCTTGAGTAGTTAGGATTATAAGCATGAGCAAGCAGTACCTGGCTAGTTACTCAATTTTATAGAACTCTATTTTAGCCCATTCAAACAAAAAAAAATCCAAACAAACATGGGGTACCTGTAAATCACTGAAGAAAAATATTGTCATGTAGCAGAGAAAATGAAATTAGAAAATTATTTTAGTTGGATTTCTAGGTAGCAAAGAAGTGATTTTACATTGGAGGGAAAACCTAATTCTTCTTTGGGGCATCAAGGCCCAGTGTTACTCTTCTATGCTGTAAGGTATAAGAGGCTCTGATCGGCCTGTAATAATCCTATGATGCAGTCAACATCTGCTGTGCATCCACTAATTATTTTAGCCTTGAAGGCATGATCTGGTTCTTAATTTCTCTTCCAGTGCCTTTAATTCTGCTCATTTCATCTTCTTCTTCATGACCTGACCTAATGGCCAACACATTGCAATTCCAACTTTCTTTGTATTGGCCAGAAATACTTAGGGGAGAATTAGGAAAAAGGTGACATTGGTCAAGATGTGCTGTTCTCATAAACTGACATGTTGAATTGAAACTCATTTGTACAGTGACTTAAATAATGAAAAAAAAAAAGAAACTCATCGAAATTACAGAGCATGGGAAGTATGGGAGAGAAGATAGGCACTAAGAAGATAAAATAACGTCACTGTGAGGCCAATGTTTAGGGAAAGGTGAAGAAGGACACACAATTCAAAATCACTCCTTAGACTGCTTAGCCTGATGCCACATAACCCCCTGTGTTGCCATTTGTGAATGTTTATCTAGGACTGGCCCTTGTCTGTGATGTTCAGGAAGCAGATCAGTGGTGCATTCCTGTGTTGAGAAATAACGGGCCATTACTGACTCGTTGTCTATTCATTTTAGATTGTTTCTATGGAGGATTTATAGAAACAATACCAAGGTGGCACCTAGGTGGCTATCAATGCTGTTTACAGACAATTTAGAGGAATAAACCTGCAGTTATGCCGGGGCTAGCTTCCCTTGTGGTCCTGGGGCGTAGTGTTCTAATCCTATTGTGACGCGATTGTTTCGCCATAAAGTGCTCCACAGAGGCCTGTAATTGGCGTACAGGTTCAAATTAGATTGCTGTGTATTTAGAAAGCTAGGGTCATTTCACATCAGCACCTCTCATTAAGAGGCAGGCAGCAAAGTTCTCCATTACGGGAAATCTAATGTATACATTATCTTTTTTTATGAAGACAATACCAAGAGTGTGTGCCCACTGGCACATGCACACATATATTACCCATCTTGTCTTCCATCACCACGAGGAGGAAGGTAATGTGAAAATGCAAAACACATTTCTGAGTATGGAAATTAAATATTTACCAGCAATGTATCACAGAACGCTGGCTTTGATTAGCTACAAAGGGCAGAAAGGAGAGGAAATACTGGGTGAGAAAAAGTCCAACTATTAGTTCTGTTTTCTTACAGCAATTTCATGACACAATGTTTGCCCATCTTCTCACAGCTGAGAAGACTTCAATGTTGTATCTATGTTGTAAGGTAAGCACTGGTGAAGGAGGTTGATCCAAGTGAGCTCTCAGAATGAAATGGGTGCATCCCAACATTATTATTTTCCAATTTCTCACTAAACACCATAATGGACAATCCACCTATCTGGGAAGTTCAAAGTTAGAACAATCAACACTCCAGTAGCAATAATAATATAATTTCCACTGTCCCATGTCAAAAACTGAATAAGCCTTTTCTTGAGTCTTTGCTTCATTCTGTCTGACAACCATGGAGGGAAAATGAATACTAAACAGATGTGGAAATGAGAAGGAAATTATGTGATCCAAAAAGCCTCTTAGGTGAGAAGATGAAGAAATAAAACAAAGTAAATTACAAAGGAAAAAAAAAGGACACAAGGGAGTCTGAGAAAAATCAATAAGCAAAAAGTAAAATGCAGATATACTTTGCAAACGAAAAAAAGTGAGGGAGATATGATCTGAAAGTTCAAGTGTCTCCCAAAATATATATGTTGAAATCATAATCTTTCAAGGTGATGATGTTAGGAATTGAGCCCTTTGGAAGGATAGATAATGAGTGGGATTAATATTTATATAAAAGAGACCCAGTCTGTCTTGCCAGGTAAAAAATCCAAGGAGCCATCACAACTGACCAGGAAAGAGGCTCTTGCCAGGCACTGAATTGGTTAGGGTCTTGACCATCTATAGACTTCTCTGTTGCCAGAACTGTGAAAAAAATTCAATTACTGCTACCAGCTTATAGTATTTTATACAGGAGCCCAGATTTACTAAGACAGGCTGTGGTGGGGGTTGGGGGAAGAATAAAGACACTTTCTACTTCCAAAACAAAATAAATTGATTTGCTTTCAGATAGATGAAAACCTTGTAAGAAAATAGATTGACCATGAGCCTATTTTAAGGGAAAAAAAGTCGCTTCATCACAGATGAACACACAGAATGACAGTACGAAGTTCCTGTTAGGAGCTTACTTGTACCACCTTCCCAAATATTCTGGAACCGAACCCCTGGTTCTTTAGAATTCTGCCATAAATTTGGACATCGGATCTTGAGAGTGGTGATCAAAATAAAATAAGGTCATTTAGAGTGAGTCCTGATCTCAATGGGTAAATTGGAGACAGACCTGCACAGGCAGGATGGTGCTGGAGATTGTAGACTATGCATAAAGAAAAGAGGCCTGGAGCGAGTCCTTCTCTCACGGTCCTCAGAAAGAATCAACCCTTCTGACACCTTAATCTTGAAATTCTATTTTCCAGATTTTGAGAGTATTGTTCCATGAGTACCTGGAGGACATTAAGTTTAAGGAAATAAATACAGTACAGAAAGACAAATACCACAGGATCTCACTTATACATGGAATTTTAAAGAGTCAAATTCGTAGCAATGGAGAAGGTAACCATGATCCACAGAGGCAGAGCAAACAGAGAGAAGAATAAAAAGACAGTGTTCAAGGAATACAGTTTCAATCAGAAGGAAGAAATAAGTTTTGGAGCTATATTGACTAAAAAACAATAAATACAAAACAAAATGTATATGACAATTACCTTAATCATTTTCCAATGAAACATACCAAAAATCACACCATACTTCATTAATTATGTCAATTAAAAATAGAATAAGTAAGTTCGTTCTGAGGCTTAAGCTCTAGCAATTTAGCACTCTCCTCCCATCAAACCTCCAGCTCCTTTCTTCCAGCTTTTCAAATTCCTCAGGAATGCCTCCAGGAGATTCCTTGTGTCCACCTCAGGGAAGCAGAGACTGTCTGAGCAGCAACCTGTGAGTTCTTTTCTTCTCTCTTGCTGTGTACATCAAACAGACGTAATTACCCATCGGCAAATGCTTCTGGCCTACCGTCTTTAGGGACTTTGGAGGTTCAAAGCCTGCCAGGATGAAAGAACATCCCAAGATTCTGAAGCATAACTTAACCTAAGACCAGCATCTGGGGTAACAATGTGAAGCCTTGTCCACGATGACCATGGCCACCAACCGAAGAACTTTCTTCCGTGGGGACACTGCAGCTTCTTCTCAAACAGGAACACAGTGGAAGAGCCATCTTATCCACACAGCTGGGATCAAACAGCTGGTGGATCTTTGGTGGGGCTGATCCTGAATCCCCATAATGAGCTATTGCTACATGCTCAGGATCACTAGAAAGCATCCTCACATCCAGCCCAAAGCTGACTCCTTACTAATATATACTTTCTGTGATAACGAGGAGGCCCTATAAACATGCTCCTTTGCTTGACAGTGAGCTTTGTGGCTATTTTTCCCCAGATGCCTCACCATCAAAGATTGTGTCCTTCCAAACCTTTGTCCCAGAAAGGCACTGTAGTTTTGTGAAAACAGCAACAACATAAAATTTATCTCAACCTCATCATTCAGAAAATAAGGGAAAATGGAACTAGCATCTATGTGGATTCCTTTTCTGATTGTTACATTCCTGGTGTTCTGAGGGTTCTTCTTTCCTAAATCCTCCATGTTGGGAGTGGCTCCAGGCCATCCTTTATCAGCACATTTGTCATCATCAACAGCTTTCTCAAAGGAGAATGCTCAGATAGCTCAACCCTGGGTCCTTTTAACAAATAAAGAGAATGAACATTCTACACCCCATACGAAACTGGAGCTCATTGGTGGTTTGAGAAGATTTCTTTCCTTACCCCAAAAGTTCTGTTGCATAGTGTTCCTATTAGGCGAGGCAGAACTTCCTCTGATGATAAATGATAGGTCACAGAAAGTTCATGGCCAATAGCAGAGGTAGCCCATCAGTATTAACATGAACATACACAGCACACACACACACACACACACAAAGTGAGCAAGGGGCCATCAATAATCATGTTAGGTGCTGGCGATTATTAGTGTAGTAATAGTTATTACTGTCTTCTCTCTTTGTGCTGATTTAGTCGAGAGCAACTAATAACAATGTGGGGTCAAATGTACAAACCAAATGATACGTCTCACCCAGACATATAATGCAGATTCTAATGAGCTAATAAGTGCTTTGTGTCTGTGGGTGTGTGTTTGTGGGTGTGTGTTTAACCAGGGAAAATTAAACTTGCTAGGTGGCAAGGGAGTCACTAACCACTACATTTTCTTTTCTTTATCCTGAATCATAGGCCTAGCATTAGCTCTCTTTGACACCGCAATGTAGCAGGGACTAGCAAAAGAATTCCCCTTCTAGCTGCACTTTGAATCTTCTTGAAACCTAATTCAAAGTATTGTCATTCTTTTGGAGGCCCAAGTCTATAAACTCATTCTCCAGATAGAAGTTTTGAAGCAAAACATGGGGACTTCTGAGACATAAAGGGCTCCTTAGTAATTAAGATAAAATAAGGAATCCCATACCGGCTCTCTATTACAGATCTGTGAAACAGCTCGATACTGCACTTCACTGGGCTGAAGCCCATTCGGGCCATCGAGTCGAAAACTGCTGTATTATTATTCTTTGATGTCTACAGCTTAGTAGCACAAAGCTGGTCTCTGAGCACTTACTCTCTATAAAGAAACTCCAAATGTTTGGCCTTTGGGCTGTAAATATTGTGTCACCATTGATTTTTAACATATAAAGTGTATTTTCCTGAATGTCAAGTATTTTCAAAGTGCAGGCCCTCCCAAGAGCACAAAGTAGAAGGAATTAAAGATGCCTTAAAAGCTAGAGCTACGAGCAAGCAGGAAAGAAAGGCGACGTCAGGAGGAAATAAAAGGAAGGAATGACTGTAAACAATATTTCAAGTATGCATTTTTCTTTCATGGCTTAGTTGAAAATGTTACATAAAAATATCCCATTGTAACCAAAGACATTTTAACATCAATATGGTTAGTCTCATTCATTTATAACAACAACTATGTTCTAAAGTGCTATATTTATCACTTCTCTGAAATAGTTTATAAAAATTATCTCATTCATTTTCATGTCACTTTAATTATTCTTCATAATAAATAGATGCAAAACATTTGGTAAATGAGTAAATTCTTCCAAATCCTCCACCCCACCAAACAGTCCAATTATATTCCAAAGCAATTGCTATTTGATCTTTGAACTTTCATTCAAATTAGAAAGCAAAATGACTAGAAAAATAATTCTGAGCAGTTTCTGTGTAGTAAGTCTGTTCTTAGCATGGTACTCAGTCAGATTAGAAGCAAATAAAGTGATTTTCCCCCTGGTTCTATAAGTAAGGAGAAATGTCCTATTTTGTGTCCTAGACCCTCTGTGTCCTAGCTCCTCATCAGTCTTCTGTGTCAAGTCACAATGGGTCATCAATGAGTCTTGACCTCCTGAATGCAAGTTGAGATGGCCTTGGGGACTGGAGGGAACTGGGGAGCTATTCTCTTCTTTCAGTCATCAAGTCTTCATCAGACAGATGCCACAGAAGCTAGGAAAAACCTCTTCATATAAAGCACTTCAACTGAACTGCACTTGCTCATGTATAAGGCTAAAAGAAACAGAATTTCATCACCTTTATTTTAAATTATATCCAACTGTCACTAGACCAACCTCCAAATTCTTCTTTGCTTAATAAAACTTAAAACAATGTATATCACCATATAATGGAAATAAATAGATAATTGCTAGGGCTTCAAGTATACCTTAAAAAATCCAAAGAAACAAAATTGTATGAATAGAGAGCATTTCTGGAACAAACCAGAAGAAAATTGAAGAGAATAGATTTTTGTTTGTTTGTTTTTGGTCAGTCCTGGGTCTTGAACTCTTGGTCTGGGCGCTGTCCCTCAGCTCTTCAGCTCAAGGCAAGCACTCTGCCACTTGAGCCACAGTGTCACTTCCAGTTTTCTGGTGGTTAATTGGAGATAAGAGTCTCATGGACTTTCCTGCCCAGGCTGGCTTTGAACCTCAGATCTCAGCTTCCTCAGTCGCTAAGATTACAAGCGTGAGCCAGCAATGCCTAGCTTAGAGAATGGATTTTTTTGAGCAAATGTAAACTCACTGATACAGTAGGTTGGGAGCAACTGCTAAGGCTATTTTCATCAACTTCATTTCAGTTACTAAAGTCTTCTTTTATAAAGTTCTGCTGTCTTGCTTGAGAGTCCTATGGTGGCCTTTTGTACTTCTTGTAGTCCATTCACTCTTGAGTCTCATTCTCACTCTGAATTCCTCCTACCATCACTAATTAACTAGAGAAATAGATTGATATCCATCCTACAATACTTTATTTAGCAATGTATATATGTATTCACATTGCAATCATATACTGTCTACACTTAAAACTATTTCCATTTATGTTCTCTAACAATGTTTTTCATACTGCTATCAGATTGACTATTTTAATTCTCTATAACATATAAAGGCTTTAAAAATTCAGTCCAATGTAAACCAACCATTATTAATTGAACTGCCCTCATATCCTTAGCTAAATGCCAATGTGGGCCATCAAAGGAAAAGCGAAGGAAATTACCCTTCACCAAAAAATGAAGAAACTACAGCCCCATCGTTACCACGAAGGAAAAATTACATAACCTTTGGTACATCATTTCTTTGGCCTCTGGTTTCTTTAAATGAAAATAACCAGGTTGGATGGAATTTTAGATTACTCCATTATTTTAAGTTATGTCTCCCAAGCCCATAAGATTGTGTGTATTTTTAATCATATTCTAAGTGTGTAGGAGAAATAAGGGATAGAACTAAGTGATTAAATGGCCTGTATACACAATGTGTGTATGTATGTGTGTATAGTTTTTGTTGTTGTTGACTTCAAAAGAGAAATGTAAAGTCAAACAATGAACAGATATTGTTAATGGTTATGGGACTATAATATCATACAAGAAATAAGGGATATTTAATTTTTATCTATTTTATTCAGAAAATTGACTGCCTACGTAACAAGTAGTGTGAAACATTGACAGAAATAGATTTAATGCAAAATTATGTTGATGGTACTAATTTTTCTTCCAGAAATGTCTGGACATTTGAGGTTTATATTATTAGTGTCAATAATAAAAAAAATTCCCTTTTATTTAAATAGAAATAAAACCAAGTTATAAGCCAAAATTCTATTTGCAGTGATTTACATACATATAACAGATTATAAATATAATCATATGCACATATACATGTATATACACATGTGATCAACTTGACTGGAATATGGTAATATGCATGAGTGAGATACCATGATGAAGATCCCTTTCATCAATTAATACGCACGTTAAATAGAAAAGGACATTAGAAAGTTGAAATCTATCTTTTCTGGCATGTAAGTACTAGTAAGAATGGGACAGATAAATGGGGAAAAGAAGGAGGAAAAATACAGTCAAAATGCATGTGTGTGTGTGTGTGTGTGTGTGAGTGAGTATGTGTGTGAGAGAAAGAGAGAAATGAAACAAAGCAAATTGATGAGACTGGCTTGGGAAGGAGAAGACAGAGGGGTGATTAAGATCAAGAAGCAAGGCTGGGAAGGTGGCTCAGTGGTAGAGCACTTGCCTTGCATGCATGAGGCCCTGGGTTCGATTCCTCAGCACCACATAAGCAAAAAGAAAAAAGCTGGAAGTGGCGCTGTGGCTCAAGTGGTAGAGCGCTAGCCTTGAGCTGAAGAGGAGGGACAGTGCCCAGGCCCAGAGTTCAGGCCCCATGACCGGACCCAAAAAAAAAAAAATCAAGAAGCATTGTATACATAAACAGAATTGTTAAAATGAAACTCCTTTGGATGTCAATAAAAATTAAAAATTATCTGTGTGCTGGTGGTTCATTCCTGTAATCCTAGCTACTCAGGAGGCTGAGATCTGAGGACTGCAATTTGTAGCCAGCCCAGTCCGGAAAGTCTGTGACTCTTATCTCTAATTAACTACCGAAAAGCCAAAAGTGGAACTCAAGTGGTAGAGCGCTAGCCTTGAGGGAAAAAAAAAAAAAAAAGCTTAGGAACAGTACAGTCTTCAGGCCCTGAGTTCAAGCCCAAGAACTCGAATACAGAGAGAGAGGGGGAAGGGAGGGGAAAGAGAGAATAAAATTAAAAGAAATTAAGTATTTATAAAAAAAAGTATATATGCAATAAAACTAAAGGAATCATTTCTTGGGAAATATGATAATGAATTATGTTTCTTACTCTACTTCTTGATCACATTATGATTATCTGATCATATGTTTAGCATACAGTTTAGGAATTATATTGGATAATATTGGATATTATATTGGATATTATATTATATTGGATATTATATAATTATATTGGATTATATTGGATAAAACAAGTTTAAACACATACTATTCTCCTATGACTAATCTAATTTGTTGGTTGATATTAAAAGCTAATATTCATTTATTTATTTATTTGGCCTTCAGATTGTGCCAGGCATTGTTTAAGGCACTTCTTTGACCAAAACAGAAAAACTGATCAATAGAGGTTGTCTTCATAAACTGCTTTGTTGAATGCTAACACCTTTATACAACCACTTAATGATGATAAAAATATTCTTTAAAAAATTCTTTACCTTCTGGCAACTGTGTTGCAGTATTGGGAAGGCAGATAATAAACACAAAAATTGGCAAGTGCTATTTAAAAAGTGGCAGTACCTACATTGGACTGTTTTTCCTTATAGAGGGTTTCAGCCTTGGTTATGAATAATGCATCTTGCTTCCACAAAGCATTCAGATACTGATATAATTAGACTCATTTCTGAGGTCTTTCTATAGTTCATGCATCAAATACAGGCCCTTCGGGCAACTGTGCCTGGGTCTGTAGGCATGGGATGTTAAAGAAATGAACACAGTCATGCTAACATTGCCCTCCCTACTCCCTTACCGATGTAGGATGACAGTGATTGCCCAAGGCATTCTAATTACAAAGTATTTAGTAGTCAGGATCTAGCACACACCTGCCAGAAACTTGAGAGGAGAGATTCTGCACCAGGATTTTTATCTTACACAGGAACCCAGCTGGAAGCCAAGTTCTGAAGATGCTGGTGGCAGCATAAAAACTACATGCTTTCAGAGTTTGGTTGGAAGTCTCTGGAATTCTTCCCTCAGAGAGGCAGACCTGGTTACATCAGTCACAGCCTCTCATTCCACAAAGTTCAGCCTCAGGCTTTGAAGATGAGACTGTGCTGCTGCTATAACTAGGAATAAGGGACGTGATTTACAAAGCCAGATGCCTGAACATCTCACCTGGATCTACAGCTGAAGGGTTTTCAAAACAAAGCATGTGAATTGTTTCCAAAAAACAATACCAGTGAAGAAGGCATGTACTTGTATCAGGGTATATTGTAAATCCAATGGTTTTTAAATTAAATAATAAGTAAATATTTTCCAATGGCCTCTCAAATTTAGAACTGATTAAGTCATAAGCATTAGAGTAAAACTGCACATTTCAGAGCTACATGGTGGAGTACCCATGTACAAGGTCCTGGGTTCAATTTCTGGCATCATGAAAATGGAAGACAAAAAGAAAAAAGAAAATGGAAGACAAGTGATATTGAAATGCATGCTTTCTACATAAAAATCAGGTCTCTCAATGGCTTAGAAAGATTATTATAAAAATTTTGTAAGTATTTTCTAAAGAGATGAAAACATTCAGAATTAATATGTTCACTGATGCTGCTTCTAGTTTTATGGACCAAATTCTGTATTTGCTAACATTTATTAGTATGATAGTGTATTTAAGTATTATCTATGCAAGACAACAGAGGAAAATAAAGTGAATCTGCTTCCAGACAGTCAGAAGCAAAGAGAGAAAAAGTTAAAGATATTTGTTTATTGCACATGCCTGCTGTGTTAATCTGCTAATGATAGGAGATATAAATAATTAATTGACATTTTATATGCCACTGTGCAGGTAGGAAACAGGAATATCATGTTGCCCACAATCAAGTTAATGAAGAAGAGTCATTAAAAGACCAAATGTTTTTTTAATCCCTTACAATTTAGGAAATAAAAATTCTCATATAGATTCTATTGAAATTTTATTTTTTTCACTGAATTTCTACACAGTTTTCTGTATCTTACTATGAAAATATGCTAGGAACTAGAGAAGCTTAAATATGACCAAACCCATGTACCCATCTTGTAGTATTATATCTCTGATGAAACACAGGTTTTTATATATTCCATTTTAAAGATGCTTACTGAAAAAGATGGCAAACTCTCTCTCTAGAAAATACAACTCAACATCATATAATATCATGACTTGGAAAATATACAAAAATCATTAAGAGGTGTGATTAAGTGGTGGATTAAGAGGTGTGATTCAGTGACACCCAATTTACTTGTATCTATTTATTTTGACAGTGATGGGGTTTAAACTTAGGACCTTGCAACTGCTTGCCTTGCTTGCTCAGCTGGTGCTCTATCCCTTGAGCCATGCTTCAGCTCAAATGTTTGCTGATTATTTAGTGTTGCATTTGGAGCTCCTTCCAAGACTGAACAGCAATCCCTCAGATTTCAGCCTCCTTCGTAGCTAGAATGACAGGCTTAAACCACCATTATTTTTTTGACTAGGGTCTTTATTTTCGCTTGGACTGGCCTGGGAAACAATATTCCCATTTATACTTCCTGCATAGCTAGAACATATGCATTACCATTTTTATTGGTTGAGCTGGGGGTCTCACATACTTTTTTCCCAAGGTGGCCTGGAACCACAGTCCTCTCAATCTCAGCCTCCTGAGTAGCAACCAATTACATGCATGAGCACTGTAGCTGGCTTGATCTCAGTTTTTTTCTTAAATCAACATGTTAGAATTTGATTGAAAAGAGAGAACTAATTAGAATCGTTGAAGAATTTTCTTTTTAGATTTTCAGGGTCTTATCAGTTCTAAACTAAAGTTCTGTTACTCTGTCCAGGGCATGATATAAATGAGATTTTTTTTTAAGTTAAGCATTGAATGTGGCTTTCTAACAACTCAATAAAATGTATAACTATACGACACGATCATGTTTATTTCTGATTTTTTTAGCTTACTGTACCATTTGGTTATTTTTATATGTGCGTCTTTGTGAGAGAAACATGAATAACTTTATGGCTGAGAAAAATGAAAAAGCAAGCTAATTTAAATAGGTTTTAAATTATCTGTCTGGTGAAGTAAACTCAGTTACCAGGGAATGTTTAGATATTTAGTGTTCTTCACCAGACAGAAGGGTCATTCAGGCAGCTTTTCAAAGACATGGTATTGCATCATACATGCAATAAATTAAAACGTTGTGTAAAAAGGAATTGCCTTCAGTAACAAGTCACTCTTTATAAGCTGATATAGAAATTAGTATTCTTCACAAATTTTAACTCCAACAGGCTAACAGGTCTGTTAAGCTCACCTAATAGGAAACCTCTGGTGTGGTAACCACAAGCCATCAGGACTGCAGCTCCAGTCTGGAATTTTTCCGTACCCTGAACTTGTCAGCTTTGCCCATAAGCATGGGCTGCCTTTCTTCCTGGTTATAAGAACTGACAAGAGCAACTGAGACCCAGGTACCTTCTTTCAGTCTCTTTCTGCTGCAGAGTGAAGGAGACTTTTTCCAGTATTAAGTCCATCCCCTTTAGTTTGATTGGTCCACCTTGGCCACATGCCTACAGGCTGACCCGGGACAGTTAGTGAACTACCAAGTGCTCATTGGCTTCTCAGGATGTGCCACTCAAAGGTGGATTCAGCTTTCCCTGACCTATAGGAGACAAAGGGGAGGAGCCTGCACAGAACTGGAGTCGTGGTTGGAGGAGCAGCCACCAGTCAAGATGGCCCAAATAATTGATCTTTCAGCCCTAATGCTACAAAAACATCAGAGGAGAATTTTTAATTCATAAATGTTGTGTGTATAACACCAGTTACATAGTTTGGGAGAGTCATTTTGAAGTTCTTTTGTTATTTCTGTTGGTTGTGCTACAGCTTACTTCCATTTTCTGTGACCTTCTCTTCAGTTTGGATTTTGGAGCCCTTATCCTGCCTTCTGCCGCCTCAGAGATCCGCAGTGCCACCTCGTCCACCACTGTTCATCCAACACTGCAATCATTTGACTGACTGCTAAGCTCCAGCCAACTGGCTGACTTTCTGCTTGGCCTTTTGGCTAAGAGCAAGCCCAGCATCCGCTTGGTTCCATCCAGGGAGTCTTCCCTATCCTGGCAGGAGGACAGACCTACAGGCTAATTGATAAGCATGTGTTTTTTTTTAATTAATAATGCTTCTGATTAACATGGAACCGTTTTTTTAATCTAATACAGGATATTATGAAGACTGAAAAATAGAAATATCACAAAACACAAATGATTTTAGGGGCTAGAAGATCAAGTATTAACAATGCAAGAGGAAGGAAGAGAGAGAATAACAAAATTAAGTTTTCCCTAGATCAGTGAGTAAATTTTGGAAGATACCAGTATGATCTAGGTCTATTTTTATTGGGAAAGACAATGAAACTATTGGTAGATAAAAGAAACAACTAAACCTAAACTATGGCCACATCTGACAATGACCATTTATAATCACTACAGTTTTAGAACACTAAATAAGTGCAATGGAAGTGTGTAATTACAACTTTTTTTCTGATGGATGTAGTTACAGGAGGATGACAGTTGCTCAATTGTCTGCTATTGACCCTATATGCTTGGATTGGCTCAGAGAACAGAGCTTATGTTTGCTTTTGATGACTCAAAATGATGACATTTCCATTAAAATTTAAAATGTGTGGATGTTTCAGTGAATTAAGTCATTTATGTTCTCCACTAGGTCTGCCTATTTTGTTAATAATCTTTAGAAGATGATTAAGTAGCCTGGTCCAATCTTACAAAGCAATTGTTTAAAAATAAAAATGAATGGGGCAGAAATTATAATATCATCTGCCTTAAAGCATAGATTTGCAACATAATACAAAGAATATTGCTATTAAACACTAAACAGGGCTGGGAATGTGGTTAGTGATAGAGTGCTTGCCCAGCATGCATGAAGCCCTAGGTTTGATTCCTCAATATCACTTAAATAGAAAAGGCTGGATATGGTGCTGTGGCTCAAGTGGTAGAGTGCTAGCCTTGAGCAAAAGAAGCTCAAGGACAGTGCCCAGGACCTGAGTTCAAGCCCCAGGACTGGCAAAATAAAAACAAACCCCTAAACACTGAAAAAATAGGATATATACAATTATTCCCAAGTATTCCTTATAATGTTTTAAAATTCCTAGGTTCTTTCTTAATAATGTTTCACTTTTTGGGTCCAACAATTATTAGGTGTTAATACTCAGTAGCTGGACCCAGAAGAGTACATTAAAAGAACTGAGTTCCAGCCCCACAACTAAAAGAAAACAAACTACTTACAAAGGAATCTGGTCTGCAAGGACCAGAGAAGAGCACATACTTTTCATGGCATTTCCCCTAGCTTAAAGAATGAAAAGAAATCCCTCATTCCCTGCATTACACTTCCATAGCCAAATAAATAGCTAGATAAATAAATAAATAAAATAATTTTTATTGTGCCATTCTTTCTTGAGGTATTTGAAAGGCATCCATACTTTCAAATAACAGTGCACCACATCATTTATATTAACCCACCAATATTAATAGAGTTAGTAGAGATACTTAAAATGCAAAAAGATTCCCCAACTTATTGGAGAGTGAAAATTCCCCAAAGTCAAAACTTGTATCTATCAGACCTGAAGAAATATTAAACACATTAATATGACCAATGATAATCTAATAGCAGAAATTTTATATGAGTCAATTCATTTATCCTTCATGCCAACTCTAGGATAAATATACTAATCTCCACTGTACAGGTTAACAAACAGATGTAGAGGGATTACTGACCTCCTGTTGTCTGTCCTTTTTCTAAAACAGATACTCTGGCACAGCTAGCTACTGACTGGCACACAGAGCAGTCACATGATGGAAAAGAACTTCTGAAAGACTGGAAGCAACTGCGATACTCTACAGTTCAGTAATAGAGAAACTGAGACAGTTTGAAAGCTCACATTACATAATGCATGCTACGGAGCCAGAGATTTCAAGTAAGATTTAACAAACAGCTCTGGCAAGGAGCCCCTCTCTCTAGCCTGGTATATCATAGTTAGTGCTTGACTTAAGGAAGGCAGTGCTTCTAGAATCCTGGGTGCTTAGTGAGGACAAAGACTTTGGGCAAAATAATTACATGAATTAACTGTTGAAGTGTAAAATAATAGTAATTATGAGGAACGTGAGTGATGATGATAAAAAAAATTTTTTAACAAAAATTCCAGGAAAGTTCTTACAGAATTGTGAATTGTGGTATGACATTTAAAACATGATCTCAAAAAGAGAAATCACAAAGAAATTAAGTGATATGTCTGGCTACATAAGAATTAAAATGAAGAAGGAAAGGTAAGATAAAAAGTGATCATTTAAGGGGAGAGGGAAGTGGGAGAAAATTGAGGGAGGAGGTAAGAAGCTCAACAAGAAATACTACCTTATATATGTAACTGTAACCTCTCTGTACATCACCTTGACAATAAAATTAAATTTATGAAAGTGATAATTTAGTTGAACTACATACAAAATAAAAAAGAAATGGATTATCAGAATAAATAATAAGCAACAGGTATGGCAGAGAAATGGTTAATATCCTTAATATAGAAAGAAGTTCTTGAAATGGTGAAGAGGATAAAATATCCAATTCCCTCCAATACACACATATCACACAAGCTTACTAACCACCCAAACAGGCAAAAAAAAGTATTATAAATAATAGAAATACAATGTTTGGACTTTTACAGTGCTGGGGACTGAACCTAGGGCCTTGTATTTGTTAGGCAAGTACTTTACCACTGAGCTATCTGTCAGTCTTATTATTTTAAAATACTCATTTTTCAAAAATAATAACCTCTAAAAGTACAATACCAATTGCTTGATAAAAACAGCTGGGCCCAGTGGCTCATGTCTGTAATCCTAGCTACTTAAGAGGCTGAGATCTGGAGGATGGAAGTTTGAGGCCATACTAGGAAGAAATATTCACTAGACTCCATTTCCAAAATAACTGTCAGAAAACAAGGCTGGTGGTATGGTTCACGTGGTAGAGCACCAGCATAGCAAATGACAAGGCCATGAGAAAAAGAAAAAGAAAAGAAGGAACAGAGAATAGTATTTTTAATTTTTTTTTGTTTTCATGAAATTTTAGGGATTACAAGTGCTCTACCACTTAGCTATATTCGCCGCCAAGAAATAGTATAAGTTTGAAAACTCATTCTCACCTTCACACTTAAAGATAGCATTAAACTCGTTTTATGATGTTTTTCACTCTTCAACAAGCATAACATTGAATTGGTAATTTTATAAGCAAGCAATTTAAGAACACAACACATAGATTAATCTCAGTTCTATACCTTGGATATTAAGCATCCTTCAAAGCCTCACATAGCAGACGTAGTCCTCAGAATATTAATAACACTAAATGACATTCATACACCCACTAGTGATTCTAAAGCACTTATTGTGAGATGGTGAAACCTTTCAGAAGCCTATAATCCTAGCTACTCAGGAGGCTGAGAGCTGAGCATTGTGCTTTGAAGCCAGGTTAGGAAGGAAAGTCCGTAAGACTCTTATCTCCATTTAATAAGACAAAAAGCCCAAAGTAGTGGCTCAAATGGTACACCACTAGCCTTGACCAAAAAAAGAGTGTGCCCAGGCCCAGAGTTCAAGCTTACAAAAAAAGAGAGTGGGAGGGAGTTGGTGAGGTGTCTCCTTAGGTCATCAGAGATGTGCCACTGAAGAGGATCTAGAGATTCTAGAGTTTTTTGTCTCCCTCTTTTGCTCTTTGACCATGAGATAAGTGATTTTTCTTTGCTATATATTCTCTACTATTGTCAGAGATATAGGGAGAAGGCAATGTGAAGACAGAGATTCGAATGATGCATCTATAAGCTAAAGAAGGCCAAGGATTTCTGTAAGCCACCAGAAGCTAAAATGCAACAGAAAATTTTTCCCCAGAACCTTGGGAGGTTTTGGAAAACAGGAAGAGAGAGCACAGAGAGAATAACTTTCTGTTGTCACTTTGCTATAGCAGTAATTTAAGAAAATGTTGAGGATTTGGTTGCTGACTTATGCTTCTATCTAACTTTATTTGACACTTGTAAATACCAATGTGCAAATCATTTTCTAACATTTCCTGAAAGTAATAGAAAAGATGACGTGTTCTAAGGAGGACCTTTTTTTTCCCCTAGAAATTCATACTGTCTTTGAAATGAAGATTCCTGATATAAGAATTTCAAGGAAAGTCAGCCCTATGAATGACAAAAAGATTTTGCTGTCTAATAGATACTAACATGAGGAAAGGAAATCTACAGTGCAGATTCTACCTTATTTGACTTTAGAAGTCAAATAAGAGACCAAAGATAGAGACCAAAGATAGAATATTACATTCCTTCATTTATATAATTAAGCTATTCAGCTCTATCTAATTCTAGCCTGTTTTCTACCCCCTACTGAAAGCCAAAATAAAGGAACTTCAAATATTTTAGAATGATTTTGGCAATTAGTTTCTTCTTCTTTTTCTAAAGTCCTTTAAGGGTAAATCTTCCAAAGGAGATAATCTTTGAGTCCCAGACCAATTAAGTGTTCTGCTGAGTTTAAGCAGCAACAGTTTTGGACCTTTGGAAAATGTTAATACCAGCACTAAAATTTATTCTGTTAATTGCTCTAATAATCAATAAGTAATTTTCATTCTAAACTAGGTTCTTTATGTGACTTAAATAAACCAACTAAAGATCATTTACATCTCAATAACAATTCCTAATAATGTCACATCATTAAATTCTACCCTGGTTCTTAATAACACTGGTTAGTGACCAATAAAGGGACTTATTACCTTGGTCAGGTCCTCAGGGACAGAGAGAAGCGATAGATGAAGGATTTTCTTGTTGCACCAGGATACTGAGTAAGCTTTCCTTCTCTTGGGACTTTTGTCACAATTTAGTTGCAGACTGGCTTTCTCTCTCCCTTCACATCTCTTCATCTTTGCCCTTTTCCTTTTCTTCTTTCTTCATTTTCATCCCCCATCCTGTATTTCCTTCCATATTAGCTTTTAAATGAATAGTTTTGATGGAAGTTTTGGCAAATGATTCATACAAAATCATCTTAATCCTACTTCTTATTACAAATGATTAATAGAAAAAAGCAAAATGGAACTGGAGGTATGGCTCTTATAGAGTGCTGGGGGGGGGGAGGGAGAGAGAAATGCAAAATATTTCTTCAAAACTTCTGTACCAGTTGGGCACCACTAGGAACACAAACCTGTAATCTTAGCTATTCAGAAGGCTGAGATCTGATGTTGGTGATTCAAAGCCAGCCCAGGCAGAAAAGCCTATGAGACTCTTATCTACAATTAACCACCAAAAGCCAAAAGTGGTTAAAGTGGTAAAGTGATAGAGTGCCAGCCTTGAGCAAAAAAGCTCAGGAACAATGCCCAGGTCATGAGTTCAAGTCCCAGTAGTGGCATAAAAACAAACAAATAATAAATAAAACTTCTGTTCCATGGACAAGTTTCTTTACAAAGAAACGATCAACAGATTCCCAGACACATGGGAATTATTTATGTATGTAGGTAGATATAGATTTCCTCTTTGGATATTATTTCTACAAAATATATTGGATGACTATATCTCCAGGGGAATTATTTACATTGACCAAATTAAATAATTTGCTTTTGTTGTTCTGTGCTATAGAGTTGCAGTGATCTGTTAAATAATTTGTATCTGTGAAAAGTGTTTCTGTGGCTAGAATGTGTATAACTTAAACAGGAAAAATTATTAGTATTTTGAAATATATTTTAACAATGCTTTTGTGATACCATCACATTTACTGATGATATTGAAATTTTTATGTTAATTAAACAACCCCTAACCACTCAGTACATTTCAGATATGTACACTTTGTAATTACCTCCATTATTGAAATAGCTGGCTTGATTTATCCATGCCTCAGTAACAATGTAGCTTCTGTTATTTTTGTCTTTAGAAAAACATAGGTCCCAGCGAGGGAATATAAAACTATTACTGTAAATTAAATATTAAAGCTAACTTATTTTTGCATAAGAATGCTGTCAAATAATGGTGATAACTGTTGCTAAGATAGAAGCTATGTTTTGGGTTGTTGTTATTTTTCTTTTTGGAAGCACAAATTAAAATCCAATTTTGAGTTCTTTTGGTAGATTGCACGTAGTTAGTGGGTATGGTTTTACTGATGTCAGTAGCTTAAGGGAAAGCTATTATAGTCTTAGTTTGGCGATTAAGAAATACAACATTTGTTGAAGGGCTAGGCCTTTTAGTCTAGAATGGATTATCACTTGATCCTTCCTTAAGCATTTTTATACAGGAGTGCATTATCCTTGGAGCCACCGTCGGCTCCATGCCTCATTAGCTTGGGTGTTAGATAAATCAAAGGCAGCCTCGGAGACAAAGATAAGCAAACTGCAGGCCAGCAAGATGATGATGTATGGATCCAGGAGGCTAATAGGAAAGTATTGACAGGAAAATGGTGTGCTTATCCTGCAATCACTGCATATTGCAATGAGAGCTCCCCAAAGCAGATGGGATACACTTCAGGGAATGCTGCAGCTACAAGACTGCTAGGCAGAAATGGATCCTTGGGTTTTAAATTCGAACAAGAAGTTTGTTTCTTTTTAGCGGCCTTTAAGTACATTACAGTCTGTAATAGCACAGGCCCCAGCAAACTCTCAAAAGAGAATGTCATATCAAAAAAGCAAGTATTGGAATTATTTTCATCCCAGAAGATTTTTTTTGCCAATATGACATTTACATAGCAAGGAAATTGATAATCACTCTTGCTTTTCAGGCTTAAAACTGTTCAGTCGGTCTTCATACGTGATGAAGTCGGCTTCCATTATAGAATCTGCCTTAAGAGTCTTCACTACATTATAAAGTTTGCTTCTTTCTGTTTCTATGGGATTAAAAGGAACATCACGGGAGCAAATTTTAAAATGGAAACACACACACACATTAGATGTCATGTTCTGGAGTTTAAAAATATTTTTCTGCTTCTCATCCATAATTAATATCTTTAAGCTAAATTAACCCTTAAAGATTATATATATCTTTATTTTTTAATTTTGCTCCCTTATTTTGCCTCATTTTTCTTCTAGAAATTATTCATGTTGTGCATTTCTTAAGGCAATCGAATCATCTGTAAGGTCTAAAAACTGAGTGTAGCAAAAATTACATTATGACAACCCTACCCATTAGAATCTCACATTCAGAAAAACAGTCACTAATTCTCATCTGTTCTGAGCCTACCAGGGAACTACTGGGGGCGAAAGGTTAACCCACAGAGTTGATTTTCTATGTCATGATGCATTCCCCAATCACCTCTTTCCTGTCTCAAAGCAGAACTTCCTAGATGGCAGCAGCTAACCCTTTGAAAAAGAGAATTGGCTCCGGGCTCTATGATTCACTTCCTCTATTGCCAGGACCATGAAAACCAAAAGTATTCATCTAAATGAAAGCCAGGAGTTGGGTGGACCCTGCTACCCCACAAAAGCTGGCTAGTTCTCTGCATGGTGCCCACACTGGCGTATATGCCACAGTAGTGACAGAAGTGGGTGGCTTTGGTCCCAGCTCACTGTATTACAAGGATAAGTGAAGATCTGGCTGCCATCAGAAAGTGAGCTTCAAGAATAAAAAATCATAAGAAAACAGTCCTGCAAATTAGAGACCATAATCTATGGTGGTTAATGTGTTCATTTTGCAGTTGCTGGAGTGTTCAATGTCATTATCTAAAAGCCAAGAATTTTGTGTATTTAAGGCATTCAAGTACCTTATCTCTTAAACTGTACATATAAATTCAGAATAACTAGTATTATTGAATTAGATATTATATTTTATTTCATGATAGATTTTTTCCCTTTAGATTTCTCTATCTCTTAGTCATAATCAAATAGAGACATTAAATATAATTGCATTTGAGGGTTGTGAATTAAGAATAAGTAAAATTCCAATGCCAAGTCTGTATTTTACAGATGAGAAAAGGGTCCCTCTACCTGCAAATAAAAGCACTGGCCAAAGTTCAAACAACTCGTAGAGTAGAATTAGATGCTTAGGTCTGCTGACAACTTTGACTCTAACTTGCTGTCTTCTGAGTCAGCACTGTAAAGAAACCAGTTTAACAACAACAACAACAACAAAAAGGGAATTAATCACAGATGAAAACATAGATTTCTCTACTGTAATTTAATCAGGACAAAGAAATGCAGGATGAAGTCCCTACTCCAGTGCACATGATGGGCCACACAGAGGCTCATCACCCTGAGGCACTCAGGCCTGGCACTCTGGGGAGCTGAGTTTACTTTGGCAGAGAAGAAACTGTCCTTGCGTGTTGGCCAGGTAAACTAGTTTCTCTCTTTCCTGCTTACTTTCACTCTCCTCACCCCTTTCTCTTCCAGAAATTCTGATTATAAATTTTTAAATAAATATTAAAGTTTTTATTAGGCAAGATATCATAAACTTTTCAAAGGATTACATGTAAAACAGTGTTTCTTATACTTTGAAGTGATAAAATTACTATAAAATATTTTCATGTCAACTGATTTCCCACTTTATCACTATTTGTAAAAACTTAAGGTATCTTAAACTGAGATAAAGGTCATAGAGTGTCAAGTTTTGCTCTTGATCTTTTGCTAAAACTTAGCTTGGTTGGACACATTTTTTTCCCTTTTCTCGTTTGCCTTCTCCCTCCTACTTCTCTTCTCTTCTCTTGATCTCTCTTTCTGTCTCATGTCTCTGTCTCTCCCTGTGCCACTGTCTCTGTCTCTGTCTCTTTTTCTGTGTCTGTGTGTGTGTGTCTCTCTCTCTGTCTCTCTCTGTCTCTGTCTCTCTGTCTCTCTCTCTCTCCCCTTCCCAGGCAGAAATAATCAATTGGAGGATCAGAATTCACTGCAGATACACTGGTCAGATTTCTTTCTTCCTTTTCTTCCTTTTAAAACTACATTCTGTTTAGTAAACAAACTTAATTACGATTTAAATGTACTGCAGACAAGACTTTTAAAACCATAGTTTATTATGCTACATGCAAATCTTGGAGTTACCAAAAACATTGTTTTAAATATCATAGCCAGAAATGTACAAGAACTTCTATCACGTCTGTAGCATTTGGTGTTAGAAATAATATCCTGCATCTTGAGCTGGGTACTCAAGAGACTACGAGGAAATCAGAAAACCAGCTAAAGCAAATCCAGGCATCTTTTACTAAAGGAAAGAAGGAAGAAGCAGAGTACCCTAACTGTGCCACCTCGTCTATGCCTTCTGCCTACCAGTTATCATTCTTAGTAATTCTCATTGGTTTTATTTCACTCTTTGAAAACCTACCCTGTAAACCCAACTGGTGCCCTCTTCATCACACTCTGCCTTTGTTCTGCTGGGCAGCCTGCTTCCCTTGCACTACCCATTAGCCCAGGGAACATTGTGATTAATGCACACTCTCTGTGCCCCAGCCAGCCGCCTGGCCCCTGGCTGCTCCCTGCGGCTGGTCTGGAGCAGTCACCAGTGTCCCTGTGCCTTTAACGGGCTTTCTTTTATCTGCCTGCCTGGAGCCTGCAGCTGGGTCTTCTCATGGCCTGACCCACCACCGCCTCCTGCACCCCGGGACGCAGGCAGGGTGCGTTCATTACTCATCTGTGACAATAACCCATCGAGTAAGATGTAGAACTCAATTCCAGCAGAAAGACCTATAATGTTGGAGTCAGAAGGTTATCGCTGAGGGACCTGCACCTTGCTCCCTGCCTCTCTTATCGAGAGCTTTACAGGCTCTGCTGGGGCCAGCATCTTGTAAAGCTGAGGGTGGCAGATTTGGCCTCAGATTAACATACATCTTCCTAAGTAGGAGTACATTTAATTAAAAAGTAAGCCTGAGTTAATTTTTTTTGTTACTGTAGTATAGGGAAATAAGAAATGTACATTGAACAATCTGGGTAGGTGGTAGAAAGAAAAGGAAAATAGATTCCTGGCCGTTTCTGTCCCTGGCTGTCTCTCACTGTCTGTACTCGCAGTGCAGGCAAATTGATCAGAAGATCCCAGGCTGACTTTAGGGTCCAGCATGCTGTTGAACCCCATTTCACCCTATTCTGCCTTTTCTATTTTCCTTTGAAGGGTACTGTGTTTGAACTAGTGTCTAAAGTTTTGCTATGCACATCATCAAGCAGAGTATCTACTTGCCCTTGGAAATTCTGAGTTGATAATCATTAGAAAATAAATAAAAATCTCAACTGGAAAAGAGGAGAGATTATGATGGGGAGGGCCATCCCAGAAATGTTTCTTTTTACTATGTAATCATCTTCTATAACCATTTCAAACACAGTATTAAAGTTAAATATGTAACTATCAGAATCACTTCAGTTTCACTCCACTGGATAGATATTCATCAGATCACAATAAGGAACCAGACATGAGGGGAAAAAATTCATTAAAACAGTTAAGAAAATTCAAGGCATGAACAGACTGTCCCTGGAAAACATTCATTCACTTCAATATTGGAAAGTGGCTTAAAATATTTTTTCAGTGATTTTAGAAGGCTTATTCATCTAGAGGTATTTCTGTAACACCAAATTTTAAAATATTGGGGAAAAATGAGAAAATGACTAAAGAAAATTTTAATTAATAATCTAATGCTAAATGTATTATTTCTACTTATTGTAATGTCTCTATATTGTCTCTACAGATGACAATAGCACTATCATCCTGAAGTTTTACAAAGGCTTAAACTACATTTTCAGAAGGTCAGCATCTTTTCTAAAAGGCATAGTCTTCCACAGACTTTCTGTCCCTTGGTTCTGCACTCTAAAACACTTCATAACTTCTCTACTATCATTTCTATCAGTCAGATGTGAGCCAATTTTGTTATAAATATCTCCCAATATATTACAGACAGCACTATTCCTCCATGTCCCTCTCTCTCTTAAAAAGAGCACTAGGAAAAAGTGTACAAATGTTTGCCTAGAAAATATATTCACTGCTGGTAGAAAATGAAAATTAAAATCAGTATAGACACAATAGAAATCAGTATGGAGTTGACTCATAAAAAATGAGCTGAAACTCTGTATGATCCACATACCCCTTCTGGATGAATGCTGAAAGAATCAAAGTCAGCTTATTATAGAGATATACAGATATTTTCAAACTGTGTTTTGTCACAGTACCATTCACCATCAAGATATGGAATCAGCCTAGGTGCCCATCAGTGGATGGATAGACAAAGAAAATGTAGTTTCTTTGCACCACGCAGTCTCACTCAGTGACTATGGAGAATGAAATTATATAGTTTGCTGAAAACTGGATAGAACTGAAGATCATCATGCTATGTTCAATAAGCCAATCCCACAAAGACACGTAGAGCATGTTTTCTCTCATTTGTGGGAGTCAGGGGGATCATGAACACAGGGGGGAATTACTTAGGAGGGGGAGAAAAAGCAAAAAAGAGGAAGAAAGAGGGAGACAAGAGAAAGAATGGAGGGCTGGGTTACATGATCAAAGCACATTGCATGCAATGGAAATGTCATGCAATCTCATACTAATATGTGCCAAGGTATAAAAAAGAAGATGAGAGACTTGAAATCACTATGCATTGCCATAGATAAAGCGCTACTTATTTCTCAAATACACTTGGCAGCAGAATTCTTTCCATGGGACATCTGCCAGTGGCAGCATCCTGTAGCACACTTGGAGAAGACTGTATCTTTGCCTTTTCTGAATGACATGTTAGAGGGCTTTGCTTGTATAGCAAATTCCCACAGAGTCTTGAAGCCTACTTCAAGCAAGATAAAGCAATGAAGAGCAAATTCAATAAAATATATAAAAGTGTTATTGGTCTGTAGAGAGTGCTCCCTCCACAGCAGTCATCTGATCCTGTTTCACAAACACTCATTACCTTGCCTTGTAATAGCTATTTGACACAAATGTTTCTCTCCACTTATTTTTCAGAAGATAACCAATTCTTTCTTCTTTTTCTCTACAAAGGGCAGAAGAATGAATTAGTTATCTATCTCTCATTCCTTCTTCTATCCTTTTATCCTAGTACCCTACCAAGTGTGGATTAACAAATATGTGTTGAGGGAGTTGTTCAACTAGTAACATGAAGTTGCTTTTGCATACTAAAATACAGAATATTTCTATGAATAAAATAGCACTAATACTTGTCCTTTACCACCTTCAAGAAACTAAATCCTATTAGGACAAAAAAAACCTCAACAATTATGTCAACTGTTATCAAGGTAATTTTGTGCCAGGTATTGTGCATCTACACATAATATCCCTGTAGTCTTCATAAGAGTTCTCGGAAGAAATTGTTATTGTCTTTCTAATAATTAGATCAATAATACTCATATATAGCTCACAAGATAAATAAGAATGCTGAAGCTAGAGCAGCTAAAGAGTGTCCTCACATGGGGAAAGCATGAGAGAACAATGGAAGAGGTGACATTGACTCAAACCCTGACTTGTGCAATTAAAGGCCTTTGTGCAATTACTTAATTACATATAAAATACATACTATGTATAAGTTATAAAATATACTATGTATAACATATAAAATATGTAGTATGTATATGTACATTGTACTATGTATAATATATAATAGTGTACATAAGTTATTGTAAATTGGTATAATATTCATATAATATTAAGTATTACATATAGAGAGAATGTATGTCCATAGTCACACAGAGACCATAAGAGGGAGCACAGAGATTTGAATCCAGGCTTGTCTGAGTCCATACTCATACACGAGCTGCATTATTAGCTGTGCTCTACTGAAATGTGTAAGAGAACTAGAATTGTGTGATTCTTTCCTTCTGAATGGATCTTCAGTGAAGAAAAAAGAAAGAAGAAAGAAGGAAAGAAGGGAGGAAAGAAGAGTCATAGTTTCTCTAAGATTCAATTTTCTTATTATAATAGGTATTGAATACTTACTTTGTTATTAACACAATTATAAATCATTTTCATCCCTCCTTTTAGAGCTGTACTGTCTGAAAGGAACAGTTTGAACCTGATGCTTTCCAGTCTCTACGCCCCACTAATGCTCAGATCCCCTTGAGACCAGCTTCCAATACTCTTTACATCTGTGCCATCACATTCTACACTGACCTACTTGTCAAATTACTTTCCCCAATTTTCATTTTTATTTCTTCTGCAATATTCACAATTATTTGTAAAGTAATGTTTATTAGGGATATTTCCTCTTACACTTTTATTTTAATTCCTATTGGCTGTACAAATTTAAACATTACAAGAAAAATGTTAAGGAAAAAATTAAAACACCCAGCTGTTAGTGGTCCATGCCTATAGTCTTAGCTATGGAGGAGGCTAAGATTGGGAGGATCTCAGTTCCAGGTCAGCCTTGGTCAAAAAGTTAACGAGACAATCTCAAAGAAAAGTCTGGGCATGGTGTATGTACCAATCATCTTAGCTGTGGTGGGAAGCATAAACAGGAAGCTGGTGATCCTGTCCAGCTTAGGATAAAGTGAGACCCTATAACCAAGAAACCAGGGCTAGAGGAATGGTTTAAGTGATAGAGCTTCAACCCAGCGAATGAAACACCCTGAGTTCAAATCTTAGTACTTCTGAAAAAAATTACACCCATTATTAAAAAATAAAACTTTTAGCTGGGTACTGGTGGCTCATTCCTGTAATCCTAGCTACTCAGGAGGCTGAGATCTAAGAATTACAGCTCAAAAATAGACCAGGCAGACTTTGAGAAGTACAAGTTGTCATGTAAAAAATGAACTTTACAACTTTGGTATGTGTGGGGTGGCGGGGAGGCTGGGAAGGGATGTGAAGGGTAAACAAAGGAGGAGGCTGCAATGCTTGATAAGAAATGTACTCATTATCTTGCCTCTGTACATAGTATGTTCACAAAAAATAAAAATTAAAAAAAAGGAAAAAAATAGTCCAGGCAGGAAAGTCCATGAGACTCTTATCTCCAATATACCACCAGAAAACTGGAAGTAACACTCTAGCTTTGAGCTGAAGAGCTGAGGGACTTTGTCCAGGCCCAGAGTTCAAGCCCCACCAATGATAAACATACGTACATACATACATACATACATACATACATACATCTGTTGACATTCTTAGCTTAATGCCTTTCACTGCACTTAAGTAATTAGTTTATGTAAATACAAATTTCAGATGACTTTATAAAGTTAGAATAATTCACTTTAGAAACACTTTAAAATTTTATTCTGAACCAAAGGTTTAATGGTCATGTACCATAATCAATTTGACTTTTCCAGTTTATTTAGAATGCAAATGTTGTGCTAATGATTCTTGTATATGCATCTTTTTCTGACCTTTGACCATGAAATATTGTTCTTAATTTAAAAAATATTAGTATGGTTAGATTCTTAATATCATATGCTCTTGAATTTCCATATGATAGCCAATAGTCATTAAATTAAATTAAATTAAATTTAAGAAAATTAAGATGCACCCTGACAGTGATCTGGGCTATATTGGAAGCAATTGATAACCACAGACACAGGTCATCAAGAGCCTTACAGAAGTCTCTAGTGAATAGGGACGGATCAAGAGTGACCCAGAAGGAAGAAGATATCAATTGCATTTCTGTTTGATCCAGAAAAGAAGGCACAGATAAGGAACTAATGGCCTACTCAAAGCAACACAGATTATATAACTAAGAAGACAGAGGGAAGATACCAAAAAAAATCAACTTCCAAGTTTAATGCAAAAATTCAGGACTTTTCTTTTTACTGATGTACTTATTATCTTATTCTTGAGAGAATATCTCCTCAAACAAAGAAAACTTTTCTCAATTAGGCTGAGAAAGACTTTGTTTAAATGTCTGAAATAGGGGCTGGGAAGGTGGCTCAGTGGTAGAATGCTTGCCTTGCATGCATGAGGCCCTGGGTTTGATTCCTCAGCACCACATAAGCAGAAAAAGCCAGAAGTGGCACCGTGGCTCAAGAGGTAGAGCCTTGAGCTGAAGAGCTGAGGGACAGCACCCAAGCCCAGAATTCAGGCCCCACAACCAACCAAAAAAAAATGTCTGAAAGACAGTCAATGCACTTTCATCTTGTAGAGGTCTTGAGAACACCCAGAAGCGGCAGGCTCTTCTGCAGAATACAGGGCACATTAGCTGGCTTTTGGACAGAAGAGCTGAGCGTGAGCGGAAACTCAGAAGAGACAGCAAGAAAATCCTATCTTTCAACTTGGAAAAAATTATATTAAGTGAAGTAAGCCAGGCCCAAAGAAACATAGGTCCCATGTATAAGTTTAAGACAAGCAGAAAAGGTCAAAAGCTATGTACTTATGACCATCTAAGATGACGTTAAGTGAAATGAACCCCATGATAGGGACACAAATGGTTATTTCTTCCCTGCCATTGTTTTTAACCTATTTATAATGTACTATGTGATTTTTTTGTTTTGTTTTTTTGTTTTGGTTATCCCTCACGGTATAACCCTTATTTTCACTGTACTTGATTCTGGTGCCCTGCATCTTGTATATACATTTCTCTAATTTGGGGAGGGGAAGGGAAAAAACAAAATGCTTAAATAAGGATACAGGTTGACCCATTGTAACAATGAGATGTACAAGACAGTATGCTGGAAATGAACTTTACAACTTCGGTGATTGGTGGAGGAATAGTTGTAGAGGTGGAGAAGGAAGGGATGGTAGGGGAAAAACAAAGGAGGGGGCAACAATGCTAGACAGGAAATGTACTCATTGCCTTACTCATGTAACTGTAACCCCTCTGTACAGTAATGTATTTATAAGGTACCATGTGATTTTTTGTTGCTTTGTATATCCCTCCCCCACAGTATAATGCCTGTTTTCGCTGTATTTGATGTTGGTATAATTTGTGGAAGGGAAGGGAAAAAACAAATTGTTTAAATAGGGATACAGGTGAACCCATTGCAACAATGAGTGTACAAGATGCTATGTCCAAAAACAAACTTTACAAGTTAGGTGGGGGGTTAGGGAGGAGTGTAGTTGAGGTGGGAAGGAAGGGATTGTAGGGGAAAAACAAAGGAGGCAACAATGCTGAATAAGAAATGTACTTATTACCTTGCTGTGTAACTATAATCCCTTTGTACAGTCTTTTCACAATAAAAACTTAATTTTAAAAATCCTATTGTTCAGTTATAGAGGTAGGGTCAAGCAAGAGAGCCATCAGTGACTATGAAGCTTAAAATGCCTAAATTAGGCCCATGATCTCATAGTATGTGTATTTCTCAGAATAAATCTCAGGATAAAGATGAAAGAAGGAAAGAAAGAAAGAAAGAAAGAAAGAAAGAAAGAAAGAAAGAAAGAAAGAAAGAAAGAAAGAAAGAAAGAAAGAAAGAAGGAAGGAAGGAAGGAAGGAAGGAAAGAAAGAAAAAAGAAAGAAAGAAGCAAAGAGAGAGAGGGAAAAAAGGAAGGAAGGAAGGAAGGAAGGATTGCTAGACTGTGTACTGCTATTGTGCTGGATCCCAGGTATCGATCCACCTCTAGCCCAACTGAACGTGGGCCATTTATAAGGGCCATCTTCACTGCCAGATACTATATAAATGAGAAAAATGAATATGAAATAGGAGAAAGTTCTGGACTTCATATGCCTTGAATCTTTGCACAAAATCATTTACTTACTCTAAAAGGCCACATCTCCTCTTTCTGAGAATACTTATAAACCTTGGGAAAACCTGTAACACCGGATGGCTGGAGGAGAGCCAAGGACTCTTGAAAGTCAGGGTTCCCTTACAGACTCACAAGAGAACATGAAAAGTAGACTATGACTTTCACTAAATTGTCAGCAAGGAACTGGGAGAAGTACAAAGGCCAGAGCTGTAAAAAAGAGAAATCCATCTGAGGATAACTTTCATCAAATCCTCACCCAGCCTACACACACTTATTTCACTTTTTAAACCTTGAGGAGTCTTCTTTTCTCTTCTTCTCAAAGTCAGGACCTGAAAATGAACGATTGGAACACATGGGATAAAGTATTAAGATTACTAAACCAGGAAGTATGTATCTATGAGTTTTATTGAGCACCAATGTGTGAAAGATTTGGATAGTTTAGATAAGGTCTTTTACACCCTGTGTTAAGCATGGCTGAATATTAAGAAGAAGCCTCAACTACAAACATTTGTGCAACTTCTAGTACCACAGAGGCCATTTTTAAGTTAAAGAGTTAAGAGCAAAAACATAAGTCGATATTTGAGTTTGGATTAAAAAATATGACTTTTAATAAAAATATAAATAACTATCCTATTGGAGTTGCTAAATTACTGGGATATTACCACAGAAGACTGTCTGGCTTATTCTAAGAAGAAAATATATCTGTAAAATGAAGAAAGAGAACATCCAAAGACTGAAATGTGAATCTCTGGTCCCAGCTGTGCCTAAAGTAAAATAGTACTCCCAGATTTTCCAGTTAGGTCTATTCATAAAGTCTCTTTGGATCTTTAAATCACTAAACTAATAGTGCTACATAAAGCCCTCCTCAAAAAGAAATAAATAGGAAGTGGGTCTGTGACTCAAGTGGTAGAGTGCTCACCTTGAGTTGAAGAGTGCAGGGACAGCACCCAAGCCCCAACTGACAAAAAAAAAAGAAAAGATATAAATAAAGCTATATTCTTCTGTATTTGTCCAAAGTATCTATGAGATCTAACAGGTGAAATAGAGAATGTACTTAAAGATAGTTGAAAATATTTGTCTCTTCTAGAAGGAGAAATCAGCACAGTACTTAGGAGAAAGTTCCAATTTCATATCACCTGAGTTTAAATCTTGGTTCCACTAATGGCTAGCTGGTGACCTTGCACACATTATGTAACTTCTCTGTGCTTCACGTTCCTCCTGTATAAGACAGGAGATAATAATAGAACTGACTCATAGGGTTGTTATAACAATTTAATGAGTTAATGCCTTAAGACATTAGAACTGCACCTGGCATACTGTAGCACTCAATAAATCTTACAATTATTATGCACTCACAGGTTAGAGTATAATCATATTGCTCCACATCTTTCTCACAGTTTGTGGTCAGTGTTTTGGATTTTAGCCATTCTACTAGGCATGTAGAAATATCTCATTTTTATTTTAATTTGCAATTCGATAATGACATATGATGTTGAGTATCTTTTCGTATGCTTATTTATTATATTCCTATCTCCTTCAGTGAGATATCTGTAATCTTTTCATCAATTTAAAAACTGATGTTTTGGTATGTTTTAGATACACATCTATCCTGGGTAGAATTAAGATATAATTTCTTCCAATCTGTGGCTCACCTTTCCATTCTTTCAACAGTGCCTTTGGTGGGTGAGGAGGAAGCTTTATGCTAGATGTTGAACTCAGATCTTCACACATGCTGGGCTGACACTCTATAACTTGAACCATGCTTCCAGACCTGTTTTTTTCCACTGGTTATTTTTAAAATGGATTCTCATTTTTCTGCCTGGGTATGCACCTGAGCTGACCCACCTACATATCTACACATCTTCCCATAGTTGTTAGGATGTGGAGAGTCAAGAATTTCATTCAATACTGGTAGGGATACACAATGAAACAGCCCCCTGAAAAAATAATTTCGCAATTTCCTACATATCTTTTTTTTTTTTTTTGGTCTGTCATGGGGCTTGAACTCTGGGCTTGGGCACTGTCCCTGCGCTCTTCAGCTCAAGGCAAGCGCTCTACCACTTGAGCCACAAAGCTTTTTTTTTGGGGGGGAGGTCCGGTCGTGGGGCCTGAACTCTGGGCCTGGGCGCTGTCCCTCAGCTCTTCAGCTCAAGGCTAGAGCTCTACCACTTGAACCACAGCGCCACTTCCGGCTTTTTTCTTTTTGCTTATGTGGTGCTGAGGAATCAAACCCAGGGCCTCGAGCATGCAAGGCAAGCGCTCTACCACTGAGCCACCTTCCCAGCCCCACAAAGCTTTTTATATATATTTACCACTTGATATAGCGAATACACTCTTAGGTAATTATTAAGAGTTAAAAACACAAAAATGTAGCCAGGTGCTGGTGGGTCACGCTTGTAATATTAGCTACTCAGGAGACTGAGATCAGGATCGTGGTTCAAAGCCAGCCCGGGCAGGAAAGTCTGTGAGACTTTTATCTCCAATAAAACACTAGAAAACCAGAAGTGGTGCTGTGGCTCAAGCAGTAGAGCACTCAACTTGAGCTGAAGAGTGCAGGGACAGCGCCCAAGCCCAGAGTTCAAGCCCCATTACCGACCAAAAAAAAAAAAAAACCACACAAAAACGTGAGCAAGAATATTTATAGAAGTTTTAATTATAATAATCCAAAATTGGAAACAAGGAAGATATCTCTTAACAGGTGAATGAATAAATGAACTAGATACCATCAATAAAATGTTATTTTGTGCAAGCAGCATGGGCTCAGGCTGCAGACATATCAGAAGGAACCTCAAGTGCATATTGCTAAGTGAAAAGAAGCCAGTCTGAAAGATTACATATTGTGTGACTCCAAATGTATGGCATTATAGAAAAAGAACTAATGTGGCAACTGTAAAATGAACCAGTAGTTACCAGGAAGTGTGTGTGTGTGTGTGTGTGTGTGTGTGTGTGTGTGTGTGTGTGTGTGTGTGTGTTAGGGAAAAGGATTTTCAGATCACTAGAACTTTTCTGATACCACGAAAGTAGATGCATGCTTTTGTAAAACCCATAGAAACATCTCCTTACACAAGTAATATATGCTAAATATCCAAAAACTCATAGAAAAGGAAGAATAAGCTCCAAAGTAAAAAAATTAATAATGAATCAAAATTAGTATATAAGTTGTAACAAATGTATCGCATGGAAGAAATATATGGAAAACTCTGTGCTTTTATTTTTATTTTGGGGGGGTTTAAACTCAGGACTTAGTGTTTGCTAGGCAAGTGCTGGACCATGCCTATTTTATTTAAATTATTTTTCAGCTAGGGTCTCAGGTTTTTGCCTGGAGTAAGGAGGTTTGGGATCTAGATTCTTCTCTCTATGTAACTGAGATGACAGGTGTGCATCACTGTGGTCTGTTTTGTTAAAAATGGAGGTCTCCATAACTGTTTTGTTGTTGTTGTTGTTGTTGCTGCTGCTGCTGGTGGTGGTTTGTGTGGGCTGGCCTCAGTCTACATTACTGGCATTGTCCACTTGCTGCATAGTCAGAAATAGAGGCATGTATCACCCCGCAAAATATGTCTGTTAATAAAAGCATCCGTCTGATTCCTGAGTAGTATGAAAAGTCTGGTTGGATTTATTTGGTGATATTATCCAGTTGAATAGTGAATATTTCACAGGAAGAATATCATGTAAAACACCATGATAATTGAACAAATCAACCCTTTGCTTTGAACATCCCCCTACACACACACACACAAACATGCATATAATCCATGGCCCAATTAAGCCTTAGTGAAGACAATTAGGAAAGAAAATCACACAAAAGGGGAAGAACAGATGTCCTTTTTGTAACCTGGTAAGGTATAACTCAGCTTAAAAAGGCATCATGTTCTATGTTTGCTAGCTAGCTCATGCTTACCATGCAACTGAGTGTATACTCTTCACAAGTTATTTATAGTAAATCATGCACAGGTATATAACATACTTTCAATAAAGTCATCTGCAGCTGCCTTTAAGTTTGGACTATCCTATCAGAGTCACACAACTAATGAGAATAAATGGGGTCAGCTCTAAAGAGAGGAAGTCATTCTGGGGATGTAAGGCTGGAAGAACACTATCGATTGATGCGCTATTGGTCAGAGGGCCCTACTCAGAAGTCATCAATGGTTAAATGTCAGCCTTGGGGGCATATTGAGCAGTGGTCCTCCAGGGGCCAGTCCTGCACCTGGTGCTATGTAATGTTTCTACAAGTAACTCCAATGATGGCTTTTACATGTGCTTCTTATATTTGAGCAAACGTAATAATTCATAGTCTACCTGAGCTGATGGAAAAATAAGGAGATGGCAAAAACAGTAGGTTATACAGAGAGAAAGTGTAAGGATATATATTTTAGAAAATTAAATTCCCCACATATCATGTAATAGCCCTGCTACAAAATCTTCGCCCGGGCCTTTGCTTAGTTTCTTTGGCTGACCTGTCTCTGCACAGACCTTAGTTCACTCTCTTTTTCTCTCAGTAAAACCATATAAGATATTCCTTGCTGTATTAAACCCCATCGATGGGCCTGAAATTTGTCACAACTGGAAAAATAAAAAAACAAAAAACAAAAAAACAAACAACAACAACAACAAAACCACTTCAATAACCCTGACACGTAAACTAACAAATCTTTAGCCCCCACATAACTCTTAGCTGAGAGTAAGAGGGGATGTAGTGGACTCAAGGAAACCAATTAAAATGCACATATATTCCAGGAAGTAATATGAGAGCTCTTAAAGAAATTAAAAGGAGAAATCCTAAAAAGACCCAGACATACTGAGGTATAGAACATTTCAACTGTCTGAGACTGTTAGAAGGGTGGGCAGGGGAAGACAGAGAGGAATAGGGGCCATCACCTCCCATGAGAAAGAGTCCACTAAATGAAAAACATTAGAGAGAGAGAGAGAGAAAAGAGGAAGGAAGGAAGGAAAACATTAGAGAGAGAGAGAGAGAAAAGAGAAAAGAGGAAGGAAGGAAGGAAGGAAGGAGGGAGGGAGGGAGGGAGGAAGGAAGGAAGAGAGAGAGAAAGAGGGAGGGAAGGAGAGAGAAGGGAAGGGAAGGGAAGGGAAGGGAAGGGAAGGGAAGGGAAGGGAAGGGAAGGGAAGGGAAGTCCCTGCACTCAGGAAGCTAAGGCAAGAGGATCATGATTCGAGAATCAAAGCCAGCCTAAGCTACATAACAAGACCTTGTCTCAAATAAATGAATAAACAAACCATGAGAAACAGAAAAGGGAAAAAAAAGAAAAAAAGAAAAGGAGAAAAGAAAGTGAATAAAGCCCATAGAATGAAATATTTGTAAATCATACGTTGTAATAAAGGACTAATACTCAGAATACATTTTTAAATGTTTACAAGTCATCAATAATAAAAATGAAAGAAAGTGGTTGCCAGTGACTCACACCTGTAATCCTAGCTACTCAGGAGGCTGAGATCTAAGGAACGCAGTTTGAGGGCAGCCTGGGCAGAAAAGTCTCCACAAGACTCTTATCTCCAATTAACTACTCAAAAGCCGGAAGTGGTTCTGTGGCTTAAAGTTGTAGAGTGTTAGCAGGAGTGATAGAGCTCAGGAACAGCATCCAGGCCCTGAGTTCAAGAACCATGACCGACAGAAAACAAAAAGTCAATTAGAAATGATCAAGAGTTTTGAAGAAACATTTATCCATAGAATTTGCAAGTAGATGAGCATTATTAGTAATAAGGGAGATGTAAGCTACAACCCTAATGAGAATCTTCACACACAAAAAAACCTGTAAACAAAATAATGACAAGTGTTGACAAGAATGCACTATGCCACAATACTGTGAAATTTGCGAAATTTGTGTAATCACTTAATCACAATAAAAAATTGTCATTAAAAAAGAATGCAGGGGCTGGGAAGGTGGCTCAGTGGTAGAGCGCTTGCCTTGCATGCTCGAGGCCCTGGGTTCGATTCCTCAGCACCACATAAGCAGAAAGAAAAAAGTCAGAAGTGGCGCTGTGGCTCAAGTGGTAGAGCTCTAGCCTTGAGCTGAAGAGCTGAGGGACAGCGCCCAGGCCCAGAGTTCAGGCCCCACGACCGGACCAAAAAAAAAAAAAAAAGAATGCAGAGAAATTGGACCCCTCATACTTCTGGAGCAAAGTAAGAAAGTATGGTTACTTTGCAAAACCTTCTTAAAGATGTGAAACATAAATGTATCCTATCACTCAGTCAACAATTCTACTCCTAGGAATCACACCAAATAAAAACTTAAATATAGATATTCATAGCAGTTCTATTCCTAACAACCAAAATATGGTAATATCCAAATGCCCATTAATTGGCAAACAGATGAACATGTAATAATCATATAATGGAATAATGTTGGTAGTTAAAAATTACTGTAGCTGCAACAAAGACTGCAAAACTTTAATTCTAAAAACAAACACAGACACAAACAACACATATCCCATAATCCCATGCATGTACAACGTCCAAAACAGGCAAACAATAGAGAAACCAAATAGCTTAGTGCTATCTTAGGGCTGAGAGTGAGAATAGGGAATAATTATGACTAGGTATGTGTTTCTTTTCAAAGTCAGGGAAATATTATAAAACTATACTGTGATGATTGTATAAACACACTAAAATCCATGGTCCATGAACTTGTATAATTAAATGGATGAAATGATATATGAATCAGATCTAAGTAAAAATTTTTATTTATTATTATCATCTTTAAATAGTCATAGAAAGGAGGTGCCATTTAACAAAATAGTTTTTGAACACAATATATCTTGATCATTTTTTTAAAATTTCCCTTAAATGAAACAACAAGCCATAAATTAGGAAAAAAGACTCAATGTATATCCAACAGGACTTAACTCCTGTGACATGCCTGACTGCAATCCCAAAAGAGTGAGTGAAATAGGAATCTTTGCCTTAAAAAAAGAAGAAATGTGATATTTCAAAAAATATTTTGGTGTGCATCATCAACGTGACATAATAGAGCTAAAGTAGAAATTATAATTATAAATGGCAGCTAGAGAGCTAGAAGACTTGGATGAAAGTCCCTTATTACATGAGTATACTTAGAAAACAAACCACCCTCCACATCAGTTGCTTTCTAATTGTGGCACCTCCAAAGGCAGCAACAAGAGAAAGAGAGACTGAAGTTCAAATAACAAGACATGGTGCCAAAAGATGAAGGAGAAAGGAAGCACATCATTTCAAAGTGGTTCGAGGAGAAGGTCTCCAAGCAGAAGTGATACCATGGTAATTTCTTTGCAAATTCAGAACATGAAAGATAAGAGCCACATGGTAGGCTGCTGTGGATAGACAATAGCAGCATGAAAGAAGGTTCATCGCCCTGCACAACACCCTCCTGTGCGTTCTGATTGTTGGGGAGACATCCAAGGGCTTTCTTCATAAAGCTTTCATTCCAGTTTTGTACATTCTCAAGAGCTGGCATCTTGCCCTTTTTGTGCTCACACACCAAATATTTTCTCTACTTCGGGGTGCAATGTCTCCCAGTCTGCACCTGCTGAAGTCCTACCCAACCATCAAAGCCTAGTTTACAGGACCATTTTCTTTCCTGCATCATTTCTTCGCATCCTCTTACTGGAGGTGAGTTGCTGTTGTCTTCCCACAGCACTTTGTATGTTTGTTCTGGCATGTAGCCATCTTTACGTGACAGCTCTCTGTGCAACTCTCTTATTTTCTTAAATTCTTCTAGGTTACAGCTCCAATTACTCTTCATATTTCTAACTAGTATGTGTGTAGAAAAGGCTAAGTTTTCTATGTGTTCTGAAAGAAACTTCCAAGGTAAGACATAAAGATTCTACATTGAAACAAGTAGTCACACTTACCCTATCTAGATCTCAGATCAGGTAATTCCTAATAACTATGCCCAAAGGAATCAACTCAAATTACCAAATTAAAAGTCATAAGAGGTAAATTGTTTCTATATACTTAGTGCAATTATCCAACAGGCAATAGTGCTTAAATATAAAGGTAGTCTTTTAATGAGAGATAGGTCTTGATACCAAGGACTATAAGTAACCCTTATTTGCAATAAGTAGTATATGTCTGAGACAAGCAGAAACAGTCAGATAAGTTGATGTTAGGTGAAATGAACCCCAAGATAAGGACTCAAGTGGTTTTTCTTTCTTACTATTTAGTTTCTAACATATTTATAAGATAATTTCTTTGTTGCTTTGTATGTCCCTCCCCTATGGTATAACCCCTGTTTTCACTGTATTTGGTGTTGGTATAATTTGTGGAGGGGAAGGGAAAAAGCAAATTGTTTAAATAGGGATACAGGTGGACCCATTGCAACAATGAGATGTACAAGATGTTATGTCGAAAAACAATGGGAAGGGATGGGAAGGGAGGAGGCAACAATGCTTGATAAGAATGTACTCACTGGGCTGGGAAGGTGGCTCAGTGGTAGAGTGCTTGCCTTGCATGCATGAGGCCCTGGGTTCGATTCCTCAGCACCACATAAACAGAAAAAGTCGGAAGTGGAGCTGTGGCTCAAGCGGTAGAGTGCTCGCCTTGAGCTGAAGAGCTGAGGGACAGCGCCTAGGCCCAGAGTTCAGGTCCACGACCGGCAAAAAAAAAAAAAAGAAAGAAATGTACTCATTACCTTGCCCATGTAATTGTAACCCCTCTGTATGGTATTTTCAAAGTTATAAAAAATGAAAGACAAAGAAATAACTGGAAACATTACACTAAAGAAAGAAAGAAAGAAAAACCACCAAAAAACTCTTGTTTCCATATCATGGATATCATTTCGATTAGCATCATTTTATGTGGTCATATTTACAATGTTCATTATTTTTCTCCTCTGGTTTACTCCCCATGGTCACTGTTTCTGATTTTGGTACCCTTTGTCTTGAATACAAGTTTATCTGATTTGGAAAGGGGAAGGGGTATCATAGGAACAGTGGGACAAAGGGTGAACCAATGCAATAGCAATACTCACTAGATACTATGTTGGAAATGGACTTCACAACTTGGCAGGGAGGGGAGTCAGTGGGAGGAGGGAAAGTGGGAGAACAAAATGGGAGAGAGTAACACTGTTCAAAAAGAAGTGTACTCAGTACCTTACTTACATAATTGTAAGTACAATACCTTTACAATAAAATACTTTAAGTTAAAAAGTGATTAAAAAATAAAAAGGCCAGGTGCTATAATCATGCCAGTAATCCTAGCTACTCAGGAGGCTGAGTAAAGTCTGTGACTCTTTATCTCCAGTTAACCACCAAAAAGCCAAAAGGAGAATTGTGGCTCAAGTGGTAGAGACTATCCTTGGGCAAAAAAGCTCAGAGACAGCGTCTGAGTTCAAGACCCATGTTATAAAAAAAAAAAGGATTTAAATTCTGACACTGTTGAGATTTATTACTATGAAAAAATGGAAGTGAATTTGGAAAGGATAAGAAACAAGAGAAAATGAGATCATATTCATATTCCTTCATGTTGTAATCAAGAGAGACAAAAGACAATAATAAATAGAAAACAAACTATAATAAAAATTACCTAGAAAAACATTTGTTAAGTGAATTAAGTCAGGCCCAGACAGACAGAGGCTGCATGTTTTACCTCATATGTAGAAGCTAGAATTAGTTTATAAACATATAAGCAAATATATTTGTACTATGTGTAGACACATGTATTAACTGAAACACAGTAGATTCAGGGGAGAATTCAAGTATAATTCCTTTGAAAGGCAAAGTCAAAGTTAAACAACGGGGGAGAGGGTAAAGGGGTAAAGAAATGAAGAGGAAAAGATTGGGAGAGGGCAGTCAAAATTCAATATTAAATTTAAATACAAAATTTTAAAAGTGAGGGAAAGGAGTTAAGAGGGATGGGTGAGGATGTTGAAAGTGGTGGCACTGATCAAGATGCAGTGTCTCCATAAACTGTACTGTTAAAGAGCACCTCCTTTGTAAATACTTCAAGAAAATTGTTATGAGAAAATAAGTACAAAAAATAATGAAATGGGATCTCACTGTGTTATCCAGGCTGATCTCAGCTTCCTGAACTCAAGTGATCTTTCTGCCTCCGTTTCCAGAGTACTGATAATATGGGTGCCACCACACCAGCAATAAAAAGATTCTTCAGGGATAAATATTTATTGATTCAATCACTCAAGCAAACAACTGACCAAAAGACAGTGTACTGTAAGCCCAATAACTGGTAGTAGATGTTGGGGGAATTTCAAACAACTTTTCATAAGGAGTTACAGATGTATCCAAATGTGTATGAAAATTTTTAGAGGTGGGGAGAGCCTGATTTTAGATTTGAGTGGACAGAGTAGAACCCCAAGTGAATCTAGGGTCCACTCCACCCTTGCAGTATAGTGGTGAGTATCCCAGAAAAGGCCTCAAGAAGAGGCACCCCTAGATCTGGACCTGATAACTCTATTTTTTAAATTTTATTTAATTGTAAAGATGCTGTACAGAGGGGTTATAGTTACATGAGTAAGGTAATGAGTACATTTCTTGTCCAGCACTGTTACCCCTCCTTTGTTTTTCTCCTACTATTCCTTCCCTCCCCACCTCCCTCACTCCCCTCCCAAGATGTAAAGTTCATTTCCAACATAGTGTCTTGTGAGTATCCTTGTTGCAATGGGTCATCCTGTGTCCTTGCTTCAGCATTTTGTTATTGCTCTTCCCCTCCCCAAACCAGATAAATGTATATACAAGATGCAGGGTACCAAAGGGGATCCATCATTGGGTTGTAGGATTGGAGGATGCAGCAGCAGGGAGGAAAAAGGTGGGAGAACCGGAGGAATATCACAAAACCATGTGTCCTGCAGATGGCAAGTACATCAGAATGTCTGGAATCCAGGGTATAAGGTAAGAGGCTTGCTAAAATGAAAACTCTGAACTTCAGGCAATGTGGATTCTGAAGAGCTTTAGGATGAATGTTTGCATTTCAGAAGAACCCTTTCTCAGAGGGAAAGAGGAAGATGAATTAGAAGGAAGCAAGACAAGAGAAAGACTAGAGAAAGGGATGTAATTAGGAGGTTTTTGTCAGTCTAGACTTGACAGAGGCCTGATGTGCAGTAGTGAGACAGAACAGAGATATATTTAGGAAGCTGATTCAACAAGGCATGGTGATTAATGGCAAGTGGTGAGGAAGAGACAAGGAGTCAGGTTTAGGGCTAAGGCAACTGGGGCATGTCATTTCATGTGATAGGAAAAATGGAAGGAGTGGCAAATGGGAAGATGATGAATTCTATTTCAGACCTCTTAGGTTTTAAGAAAATGTGAGACATCCAAGTGGCAATTTCCAATAGGCAGTTGGATTAATGTGTCTGGAGATGAGAGAGAGGTAAGGCTGGAATTAGACATTAACGAGTCAGCTTTACATATTGGCTCATTTGGGCCATTAGAGTAGGTGACATTTCCAAGTTCAATGTGTAGAGTTTGAAGAGAACTGAAACTTGGAAGAAATCTCAGGAAATTCCAGACTTTAAACAACATCCAACAAAACTGAAGAGAGAACTTCAAATGAGATGCTTCTCCAAATTTAGCCCATGTTGGCTCATGTCAATATTTTTTCTCACCTAATCTAAGTCTAGTAGAACCATTCATGACCTTTGCCAGTACTCAAGTATCATTGAAAAATCCTTCGACCATTTTTTTTTTCTAAAGCATCATTACCACTGGAGTAAAGTATCAAGAATGTCACAAACTTCCAAAACAGCAGCCAGGCAGAGATTTAGGCTTATATGTGAGACTTGAATAGGAGTAAAATAAAAAGAATACAAGGCTATATAAAACATAGAATTTGTTTCACCACTCTCTCTACTTTTGTTGGCTAGAATTTTTCTAAAGAAACAAAAAGAGAACATTTGAGATCAAGAACACAAGAGATGAAAACCATTCGGTCAACTAAATATGACCAACTAGACTGAGAGACAGGATGCTTGAGGAGATAAAGTATAAAGTTGTTAAAATGTCAGCTCTAGAGAGAAACTCTTATATGTGAAACATAACTATCATTTGATTATGTTGGACTGTTTCCTTAACTTCTCTCTATAATTTAAATTACATTTTAAATTACATGATTTTAATCCATACTACATCCTGATATAGTAGATGTAATCATTCCTATTTCACAGATGAGAAAATGTGATTCAAAAAAATTTCAAGTTCATGTAATTGGTAAAGTCAAGAAATGGTTCATTTTCATAAAAGTATAGTCAAGTTGCATTCTACTTAGTTTCATTGACAATTAGAAGAAAAAGTCTTCTAGTAACAACCCACACAAATGTATTTTGGGGAAAAAAGAGAAGTTTTTTTTTTTCCTTCTTTTGGCTTCTTTTTTCCAGATAGTAGCAGGATGCTCACAGAAAACAAGTAAATATTCAAAAGTTCTTTTCTATTTCTCACTCACTGAGACAACACTGCTTAAAAACACAACCCCATACCAAGGTTTATCTTCACAGTTCCCCACAATGTCAGCTCTTATTTTAGCATGGCAGTTCTGAGGCTTCTATGTTTCTTTTGCTCTGAGTGCTATGTCTCTTCTAGTTTTCAAGGGTCCATTTTTGTCTTCTCACTATGGCAGAGATAGTATTACCTCTCAGAGAAACTGAAGCTGTTAACACCAAACTGTGCAGGTGTGAGGCAAGCCACAGTCAGACTTACCATACTACAAACAGAACACACCCAAGGCTCTCTGGAAATCCCAAGGGCCAGGGACCCACCTAGAGCCAAACATCTGTCTGCATGGATCTTAAATTGAGGTATTAAAACACTAAGTGGTCAGGTGTACAGCATCTGTAGTCAAGCAAACATTTGCTCTACTCTACCTTGTTGCCCGAGGTTAGATTATATTTTTATTTTATAAAGTTAATCATTTAATTAATAATCTGTGAACCATAGTAGTCAAGACATATTTCTTATACTACATCGTCAGCTCTTAATTATTCACAGCATAAAAAATGTATGTCTAATGGTCTTTCAGAGCCAAAACAATAGTGAAAGTTTTTCAAACTATAACAGGTCATTTCTAGCTGCCTGGTAGGAAATTGTTTGCTGGGGACTATTTATTACAAAGGACACAAATTTGGCCCTTGAAAAATGCAGATTAAAAAACAGATGGATTTTTATCTATTCATTCAAAATGGGGGGGAGGGGCCAAGTAATTTGTGTTTTTGTGTATCTCTAATGGAAGACAATAAACTGATTGAGAGGGTATTTTGTTTTTTAAGAAAAGAAAGCAGGCTAAATCAGCGGCCATCCTTTTACATGCCAGCTGACCTCAGATGGAAATTTAGAGCTAGATTTAAAGGGCTTTGTTTACAGACAATTTAAAACCACATAAATTTAAATTGTCAAAGAAGAAATGGTTTCCAAAGCTTCTGACAGCCACATACCCCCCTCCTCAGCCCTATACAGGAAAGGCCCAGAGGCAAATACAAAGCCACCAACCCAAATGCCTGTGGAGTTTGCCAGGAAGCCAGCTCCTGCTGCTTCTGCTGTGTGTGACTGCTGTTGCAAAACCAAATCTTACACAGCTTCAAACGTAGGTTCTTTGAGTGCTGATCAAACAGCAAGAAGGGGACAGACTACCAGGAAAGGGGTGGCTGCACAAAATTAGACCCCAAAGTACAGAATTCTTGCAGTTAGGGTTTTAGACAGTCACTATGATCGACCCTTTTGTGTGCTTTCCAATATTTGTATGTGGAAATGGAACTTGGAAAATTGAGGGTGGGCTTGGGAGAGAATGATGAAAGGGGTGACATTGATCAAGAAGCCTGGGACTCATGTTGAGTTGCTGTTTTACAACTACTGGAAGATAGTTTTAAAACCAAAGAAGTAGGTACTTATCCTTTAAAGGAAATATACATATGTGTATGTATACATATATAAATATATAAATATATATATATATATGAAAGCAAATACAAATGATCATGTTTGTTTTCTTATCTGTGTGTTTCACTTGGTTCCATCAGACATCAGACAAATGGACATGGCATCAGGAAGTGCTCCATAGGCAAAAACAAAAAAAACCCACAAAACCACCCTTGTGTGTTTGCCATAATATTTGGTGCTGATGTTGATGAATAAGTAATGATGTGTAGGTGTTGATAACATTTATACATGTTCCTGATTGGTTCTGACACAGGTGCTCCATAGAGGATGAGGTTTACAAGCTGAAAATGGTCAGGAGAAAGCCATGGTTTCAGGCTGTCCCTCACAGATGCGGGATTTTGCACCTGTGTTTGAAGTTGCTTTCATTTACTTTCTCTGCAGAAAAGCCAGACATGATGTTCAAACTGGGAGCACCTGTGTTTGGGGCCAAGTTGGACAATTTTGTGGCCTGGATGTGATCTCTTATGTTTGTTATTTAAACTTAACAAGAAAACTTTCCTTTTCCCCCATGGAGTATTGAAAATTGGGGTTAAATCACGGAATCATAAAGACACATATTTATCTTACTATAAAACTAAACATATGCAAAATGTTATATGGCTGTGTACACTATTCAAGCACTGAGGTGATAAAAGACAAACGATGATAAAAATTGGATGGAGGCTAACACTTTGCTTATAGATGGAAATCGGTTTAAATGACAAGTTTCCTGTGAGTGCTGCAACATTTAGACACTGGAATCAGCTCTAATTTGATGCAGTCTTCTTATAGTCTAAGTTAAAGGCAAACATTGAACATCATCTATAGCTAAATTAAAATCTGCAAAAAAATTTTCTCTAATAAACTGTCAACAATATTGATAGATTCTTCACTCACTACTTAATTGGGTTAAGAACATTAAGAATTCTCCAGTTAAAAATAATAAGTCTTTTGCAACCGTAACTAATCTTTCATTCCCTAAGGTTTGGCCAGTGACAACTGGAGGCAAATCAAGAAGAATTTATCACTTGGAATCATGACCACAAGTCTCATTAAAAAAATTTCAAGGAGAACAATTAAATGGCATGCTTCAATTCTTTGGACTTAGAGTTGCTAAAGCTGAGGACTAAGAATCTGCAATATGTAAATATGTCAGTAGCTTTATTTTTTTAGTCAAATTTGTAATATAGGATATATTTCAAAATGGACCATTATAATTTTTATTGCAGTGTAAATGCAGGGAAAATTGATACACTTAGCTATTTTCAAAGAAATAAAGGACAGCTCTCCTACTCAAATTCTATTGGTAAATTACACTGATCAGCCACAGCATTCTGAGAAACAGATTCATTATTCAGCCCTTAAAAGCAGCCAGTGTCCATCAAGTGTAATGTGATAAATATTGTGTGGTTGGTAACATCAAGAGGCATAGGCAGATAAAAATATTATAGTAATAACAGCTTTCTACAAAAAATGCTACAGAACATTTTCAGATGAGTATTTGTTGTATTTTCTTATCAATTAGGTAAGCCTTTGATTTTTAATTCGCTACCCTCTGGCACCAAGGAGATGCCTTTTCTTTTCTTTAAACAAAGGATTATTCTTCCTCAAAAGGGGTTTGTCTAGTTCTTTTATTGTTTTATGTCACACAAGGGAAAAATGCTTTGAGATATCACTACTGAATTTAACAGGGAGGAGAGTTTACTGCTATATAATCATTAGTCAATGCAGTAGCTGAAACCTGAAACAAAAGAAAACAAACTACAAACAGGCAAGCATCCCCTGAAGGCACATCAGAACACCAGAGAGGGGCGGCATGGATTTCAAACAAGGTTGCCCAAGCATGTGCTAAATATTGCTGCTCTTGACTTTAAACTGCACACCAAGGAATACAGCTTCACCTTCTATTCTGAAACAATACAGAGAAGCAGGGAGGGGGCATGATGAAGGATTTCGCAGATGCACTGTACTCCAACTCTGTGGCAACTTTGTGAAAATTGTATTTCAAACCTAGTTTAAAAAAATCTTTTCATAGAAAGAATCCTATCACAGAGCTATTTAAAAGGGGATGTTTAAACTGCAAGTGTCTCTTTTTATTTTAATCTTGAGCTATGCTTTGTTACTTCAAACCCACTAGCACCCTATACAGTTAGTTACAGGTCTGTATCCTGTATAGCTGTATCTTCTTAGACGTCTTGGAAAAGAGTTTCAGAAGATTATTGTCTTCAAACAAACTGATAATCTTCCAACCAGGTTCTTAATGATGGGATATTAAAACCTATCTAAGTTCCTATTGCAGGCTAATGAGGACACATTGCTTTATGAAAACAAACACAAAACCTATGAACAAGAAAGAGTATAAAAGTCATAATGCCACTTATAAAAGTAGGGAAGATGCATACAGAAGATGTTTTACAGAAATTAATCCATATATTGAAAGAGTGTAATAGTGCTTTCTACAATACAATTATCTTTTGTAACAAACTTTTAATCTAAAATATGTTGTTAAATTATTACTTTGTGTGTTTTCTGTGCATGTGTGATTTCTTTTGTCACTAATAACTCATTCTGGTAGAGTTTTTGTGACAAATTGGTGGAATATAAGAGAAGTAATGTTAATCTTGTAACATAGAAACTAAGTTAAATTGGTTGCTACTTATTTTTAAGAACCTATGTCAAAAGCAGAAAAGGTCAGATAAGATGATATTGAGCGAAATGAACCCCAAGATAAGGACACAAGTGGTTTTATCTTTCTTTCTTGTTTCTAATGTATTTATAAGAAACCACATGATTTTTTTTGTTGCTTTGTATCTTCCTCCCCCATGGTATAACCCCTGTTTTCATTGTATTTGGTATTGGTATAATTTGGGGAATGGAAGGGAAAAAACAAATTGTTTATTGCTATGTCGAAGAACGGACTTTACAATTTAGGTGGGGGGAAAGCGGGGAATATAGTCTTGGAGGTGGGAGGGAATTGATGGTAGGGGTAAAACAAAGGAGGAGACAACAATGCTTGATAAGAAATGTATTCATTACCTTGCTCATGCGATTGTAGCCCTTCTGTACAGTATTTTCACAATTAAAAACTTATTTTAAAAAAAGAACCTAGATCAAGACAGAATTAATCAGCAGCAAAAATGTGTTTTTACTATACATATCTGAATCTTATGTATACTTGCTCCTTCTGTTCTTCAACCTCCCAAATGATGCTTACTTTAAAAGAAATATTTTTCAAGTCACCGCAGGCCATTTAGATATCATGTAGCTAATGTAACAAAACATAAATTTCTAAATTGCATTGATTTTCTTGGGTTTTGATGCTATATGACAAGAACCCAATAGGACAGAGAATTACAAAAAACTTAATGTTATTAAGTACACTGCCCAAATAAGCAATCTAAAATTCTTGATAAGATAAAATAATGTCACTAGTGATAATGTTGATTACGATTTAAACTCAGATTTGGTTTCCACAGTAGCATGTCTTGTCTGGGCTTGAGATTCTCCTCCTAGTTGGTTTACATAAAAATACATCATATGCATGTATGGAAACATTACAATTCAAGTCCTTTGTATAATTAATATAAGCTAATGAAAATTTAAGGATGTAACATATATCTTAGAACACCATATTACATTTGGTAGAAGAAAATTTTATACAGTTATAGGGAAATAACCTGGTAAAACAAATTGACATATAAAATAGTTTTAAGCTGGTAATGATGGCTCACACATATAATGTTATCTACTGGAGATGTAGAGATCTGAGAACTGAGGTTCAAAGCCAGCCCAGGCAGGAAAGTCAGTGAGACTCTTATCTCCAATTAAACATCAAAAAGCTGGAAATGGAGCTGTGGCTCAAAGTGGTAGAGTGCTAGCCTTGGAAACAAAAAGCTTATGGACAGGGCCTAAGGCCTGACTTAAAGCCCCAGGACTGTCACAAATAAAAAGAAAGAAACAAAAGAAAACATAACTTTAAGTTTCTTTTCTTTTCTTTCTTTTTTTTTTTTCTGGTACTGGGGATCGAACCCAGGATGTTGCACTTGCTAGGCAAGCACTTTGCCACTGAGCTACATCTCAGCCCCAACTTTAAGTTTCTTAACTTATAATTATTTTCAATAATTAGCATAGCTCCTAGACCAACCATCCCCAAATACAAACCTTTTGCTTGGCTTAATAAAAGTTTATTCAGTGAACTGAGTCATATCATTGATGAATGTCTTTTGCCCAAGAAGGGATGGAAATCAAGACAGAGAAAAAATTATTGAAATTTAGAAAGACTCAGAAGACTTAAAGGAGAGTAATGTTTCCCTAAAATAATTAATGATAAATACAGATTTTCCCACTTTAGAATGTTTTGGTATAAAGATTTTCAGTAATTTATGTGTGTCTGGGAGTGGTGCCTGTACTATGGCATGAACTCAGGGTTAAAGTAACACTGTTATTTAGCTTTTTCACTCAAAGCTAGCACCCTAACCACTTTCGCCACAGCCACAGCCCTACTTTTGGCTCTTTGTGCTGGTTAATTGGAGACAAGAGTCACATGGATTTTCTTGCATGGGCTGGCTTTGCACTGCAGCCCTCACACCTCAGCCTCCTGAGTACTAAGATCACAGGCATGAGCCACTAGTGCCCAGCACCAGAAACATTTTATAGTACAGACACCAGCTAACAATTATGATTTGGATATTAGAACTTAGTAAAAGAAAATAACTATTAGAAACATAGTTACTCAAATCTGTCTTGTTTCTCTTTCCAACATGGATGTTGACATGGTAGTAGACATGAACAAAAGGTTGATAACAGATCCATGTACACTTAGCTGTTCCATATAAATATTTCAAATACCTTCATGTACTACATTAGTCTTCAACCTAAAGCAAGAATTTTTGCCTTAATTACTTGGATTGCTAAAATTCCATCATATCTAAATACCCCTGGTTACACCTACTGATAAAAATGTTCACATAAAAGAGTTCAATTATTGTTTGATTGATTATCTAGACAAAATGTATTCTGTATCACAAAATTCAAATTAGGACTTCTACAAATAAAATCAAAATCAACTTTATGGCCAAAAGCATTTTTTTCTTTTATATGCCAAATATTTTAGTTTTCAAAGTGTCCTTAAAAGACCATAAAAGCATTATTACAATGCCTGCAAATCTGAACATATATATATATATATATGTAAATGATGTGGGATGAGAGATATTTCATCTTTCATACAGTTATTTGACAGTGATGAATTTAATTCATTCTATCACATTGAATGATACATTTATATTCAGTATGTAGTTTAAAATTTCATAAATGATTAAAGTCCCTGTCGTTTTAATTATAATATGCAGAGAGCAGCCAGAACTTATTTGCAAAGAATAATGTACAAGTCAATAAATTTGGTGAGTTCTCCTGACAACATATAAATAATGACTTTAGAAGTATAACTACCTGTAGTTGAAACTAAATAACAAAGGTCCATGTTTGGTTTGTTATGAACTAGCTAGCTGACCAATTTTCTTCCTATAGAAGCTCTTCAGAGTTAAAATTTGCTTCATTAAATTGAAAACAAAACAATACTATGGCATTATATTACTAGGGAACAGATTCAGCCTAGAATCCTACCTTAAATAATTCAATCCTGTTGTGTTCCTACCTACTTTATTTTGATCACTGAAAAGCACTTTGAGCACCCTTGTCCCTCCTAAGGTCTAAATAGAAGTGATCAATGTGAAAGGCAGCTCTCCTCATCTGCCAAGATGGCCCAATGCTCTGTGCATGTTGCTCCCTCCCCTACAACCCTTCCTTTTGCCCTTAAATCTGGAGTCGTTTCCACTGGAGGCACGGAGAAAAAGTCCATTTCCATCTACTTAATCATTTCGCAAGCATTTATTGAATGACAGCCCTGTGCCTGGCACCCCTTCACACGGATAGGTAGCAAGGCCTCTTGCAACTTCTGTTCCAGTGCCTTCCTCCCTACCTCAGAATTCCATTTCAGTACAAGACACTAAAATATCCTAACAAAGAAAACAGCACTTTCTTAGGTCCTTCTTTAAAGAATAATCACAATAAACTGATTATTGTATGCTATTAGTGATTAACAACAGTACAGAATGACACCATTCTTCCCAAGTACATGTGAAACTATCCATCAGGCTTCTTGCTAAGTTTATGGGAAGCTTTATCTGTACTGCAGCTGCAGGATTACGTCTATGTTTCTATTGCCTCTGAACTTTTGCATATTTCTATTTCTCAGGGAAAAAAAAGAAGGAAGGAAAAAGAGATGAAAGGAAGGAAAGAAGGAGGGAGGAAGAGAGCAAGGGAACATAGGAGAAATATATACCATAAATCTTTACTGTGTGAATTGTGTCCATAGACAGGGGATGCTTTAACATCTCAAAGGCCACAGGGAATATACAAGAGAAAATTTGTCTCTGTAATTTCCTAAAGAAAGCCTATACCCATGTTGATACATCTCACTTTTCGTTTTTCTTTCCTCCTAACCCTATAGCTCTTTACTCCAATGCCTCCCTGTCCTCCCACCCCAGCCCAACACCACCACCACTGAAAGAAGAAATCCTTGTGCCTAACAACTATAATACAAAATGACTGCTAACCTACTACAAAAATAAGTGAATTAACCACCACTCTTAAGCCGAGTGCCTGATAGAAACGTTGAAAGAGTTTTCACAGAGATGGCTGCGGCTGGGTGGTCGCCTAATGAACTGCCACCTAGAATCTCTCAGGGTTAATAATCCACCTGTCTTGAAAGTAGCAGTCATATTTATCTTTGAAGCCTATCCCAATACTTACACTCTTGATGAAGTTCTTACTGTGCCAAAGGAACTTACTAACAAAGCCACTGAGTCAATTTAACCTAGGGAAACTGGACCCAGTAGACTAGGCTATCAGAGTTTTGTGTTGAGATAATTACTGCACTAAAGAGAGCATATGGGCTGTCAGGGCTGGCACATGGCCTACACCAGCTGTTACCTGGGCGCTTTGGAAAACCTACTGAACAGCATTTTGGACACAGCACAACTCTGTGTAAGTTTTCCAAGGCTTCTACTGGGAGTTCTTCATAATAAATTTATTTCCTATATAAGGGAGTATTGCACCCAGTAACGTAACTGGAACAAGCATGTTAAATTTTTCTGGCAGATGTAATATCATTGGCTACACACAGGAAAAAAAAAATCTGGAGTATAAATAGGCACAAAGCCTGCAAAGTCAGGAATAATAAAAGCATGAACTCAAATAAGTCTCCCTGTCTTAAATTTTTTTGTTTTATTTGATACAGTGAAAGGGTTTTTTTAAGCCAATTGATATAAAAGATCTGGCATATAAGACATCTATCATTGTGCCCAGCACATAGTAAATGAGAGGTATTATTATTGTCATCGTTGTTGTTGTTGTTGTTATGTCTATCTAGTTAGTATATTCAGAGTTCCTGACCTGTCACAAAGTAGACCATCCTCCCTGCCCCACAAGGGGGACTGAACTAAGGACCTTGCACTTACTAGGCACGCAACTCTACAATGGAATTACATTCTCAACCTGGACCATTTTTCTCTCATTGCTATTAAGATAGTCTGATCTCAGGAAAACATTTCTCCAAGAATGGATATCAGAGTGACAACCAACAAATGTCATAAGGACAACAAGTTGCATTTATATGCAACATATTTCCTCCTGAATTACTCAAACCCAGGATTTGTGACTTACATTATTGGAATTTCACCACCTCTGAAATTACCATGCAGCCACATACCACAGGTCTTGAAAGATCTGAAGGTAAACCCAAGATTAACAAGGTGGGGAAATAGGATGTTCCACTTAGGGTTCATATATGGCTTTTAATTATTGAGCTCAAAAATCCATTGGTAATGTTATCACGTGCTAGTAAACTTGGTTAAAAAATGATTCTTCTTTTCCCTATAAGAATATTAGGGAGAGTATCTGGACAGTTGCGGGGAGAAGATCTCACATTACTTGAATGTCATTAAAATATTAACTCAATAGAATCTCAGCAGATAGTAAAGCTGGATTTTATTTTCAAAATGAAAACTCTGTCTCCTCTTTGGAAATGAAATAGAATGAAGACAAGGGCCAGCTTCTTTCTACCTGGTGAGGAAGAAAAATCAGTTTCACGTCAAGGAAGTAATTCAAAGCCAAGCCTACTTACAAAACAGGTCTTGCTCAAGGTTTTCTTTGGAATGAGACCCCCGCATTTAGTCATGATGAAGGGCATTTACTGTTAGAAAACACACAGCAGGAATTCCAAACCATGCAAGCACCAGGTCCAGCTTCTTTGGTCTTAATTCCAAGAGGAGAGTTGAATTGGAAGCTCAGACAAAGAAAGTCATGTTTCAGTGAAATGCGTGCCTGTCCAACTCGGAGAAATTTAGTCGTTAGATTTAAATTTTTAAAAATGTATGCCTTAACACCCATTCAGGACATTTAGAAAATCTACCACATTACATCACAGTAAATGCCGCACCACCACATTATATTTTGCAAGCTTTAGCAAATAAAAAAATCCCCCAGAAGAATCTTAATTCTTATCTATGGAAAACATTAAACTGCTAAGCGCTAACAACTGGAATTAGTCCTTAAATCTCTAATGAGAATAATAAAACATGAGTGCAGTTTGTGCTGTAACTTGATAAGGCCTGAATTTACTTGCTGTTAGGAAAAGTCACTGATCTAGCAGTATGCCTTCTTACTCCCTGAGGTACGGGGAAACAATATCTGTCCTCTAGGAACCTTCTCTGCGGTAAGCACTTCTTATCTGAGCTATCAGAGGACAGAGATAGCTGGCTAATATCTACTAACAGCAGCTTTATGAGATGATCCATTACTGATTTAAATCAATCTCAAAGCAGGTAGTTCTTAACCCTTTCTGAGCAGACCTGACCCCCACACCCACCCTTGAAACTCTCCTTTTCCCAAAAGTTCTAGGCAAGAATCTAACTGACATAAAACCCACTTGCTAGGCCCTCTTCAAAGCATCTTAGAAAAAAAAAACAAAAACAGAAAAAAACCTTGCTGTTCTGTGAAGACTGTAGACTAGAGATAACTGAGCAAAAATTGAAATACAGTTTTAGTTCTCATTCTCAGTTCCATGTTCACACAGTAGAGATACAGGCAGGCGCTTAATGAAGCTATTAGCAATTTGCAAAGACTCAACAACTTGCTGTGAGGAATGGGAACATGAGACAACTCTGTTTCTAAACACTTGGGGGATTTTGTTTAAGACATACTTGCTGGGAAGTAAGTCCTACTGTTTATGGGCACAGATCAGCATAAATGTAAACGAAGAAGTGTTTATAAACAAATTAAACCCAGCATTTCAGGAAGTAAGATAGTAGGGGCATCAGATATCAGAGTATGAACCATTTATAACATTAGGGATTTATATGTTCAAAATATGTAAAATTATCTTAGTACTTGGATAGATAAATGCTAAAGATAGACTTCAGGTTTACATGTATTTTATATACCTTCATATGAATAGAGATACAAAATAATACATTTTTGGTGTGTGGAGGGTCCTAAAATATTATATTTTATTTCACAGACTTTACAAAGTGAAAACCGAGGCTTGAGAAGTTCAATAACTTATCCAAGGTCACAGGTTGAGATGTTGATAGACTTGAACTCTCCTAACATCTGCTAATGTGTTTTCTACTATCCTTTGCTGCTTTTAAACAGAAGTCTTTGTAAATATGTAAAACTCCACATACATATGAGCTTTTCATGCTTTCTGGTTATCAGAACTAATTCAAACTATATGAGCAAAAAACAGTGCTCATGTATTAAATATTTAAGATTAGTTATGTTGACTTTGAGTGGAAGTTTTATCTCCATATCAATTAGGTTTTAATATATTCATCTTTTCACTCTGTATCAAGAGTGTAAAGTATCAAAGTCAGACAAATGCAGAAAGAAAGAAAAATCTGGTCCAGCTACTCAGGAATTTGTAAACTATCTCTTTCTCTCTCTCTCTTTTTCTCTCTCTCTCTTTTCCTCATATGTTGTTTGCTTTCAGAAAGTAGGATAACTATTCATTCATTTCCACTGATACTATTGTTAGTTCTCATATTGTGTGACCTCACCAAAGTTAGTGAGAACACTCAGAATTATCATTTCACTTTCATGCAATAAAGTTAATGACAATACATGAAGCACAATGCTTCTCTTACTTTGTAAAACAAGGATGTGCCCTTTTTAATTTTTCTATTTCAACATGTAAACACTTTAATGCAAATTCTTTTTTTGAAGTTGATGAAAAGCTCTATCAGTTAGTTGCATTCAACCCCTTATGTGATAAAGAATTGATTTTTTTTAATTGTATTGTCTGGAAATGTAGACACCCATAAGCCAAAAAGAAAAGTGCTCTTCCCCAACTATTCTGCCAGAAATGCACTTTCTCCTTCTCCTTCGCCTCTGCTATTTGTTTCTCCTTTAGCTCCCAGGCTGTTTCCCCGGCTCATGTCCAAATGCAGAAGAGCAGCGACCACCTAGACAACTACAACGTCGGCCTCCCTGGGGAGAGGCACGTGGGACTTCTGTTCATTCCTTTCATGTAGAAATGGCATGTAGGATATTTTGTGATTCATTTTTTTCTTTTTGATAAGATATGAAAGAGATATCAAAAGAAATTCACAGATATTTCCATTTTCTCAGAATGAGATGAAGTATAGGAGCTTCTATTCGTGAAACTTTTTTTTCCCTGACATTCTGGGTTCACAAAGTAAGGAAATTATTTTTACTGCTCTTCCTGTTTGATACCTAAAAATAAGATGAGGTCCTCGTGCATTTTTAACACTTTCAGACTAAATTCCCTAGGTCAATTACTTAGTTAATGGAAGAACACCATCTAGAAATTATAGTTTCAGTAATTTTTTGGCTGACAAATTAATAGGATTTTTTAAAAAACAACAGCAATATACAAGGGCAAATATCTGTATTGTGTCTCTAAATTAAGACACACTAGTTTCATGAACAATGTAACACTGTAGGAGTATATTTGCTGTCTTAGATATATAGTTAGCATGAAAAAAATGAACATTTTAATGCACCATACATAAATATCTAAGTATGTTTCCACAGGCTGCAAGTCTGTAGAAGGTGTCAGCAGCTCTCTATTTTTCACACTTTCTAAAAAATTTTCAAATGTTGAGGTCATTCCTAAGATTTGAAGGAGAGACAGTTCTATGTCTTATATGCTATCATCAAATCACTTTGTCCCAAGTGCCCCAGAATTCCTTGGCTCTTCAGTGATTTTATTCATTTAAATTCCTACATGTTTTAGCCAACTTATCAAACTACCACTTTAAAGAGAATGAGGATCAGCGAATGTAGTGCCAAACATCTAGTATTTATTCAGGGGCCCAAAGCCACCATTCTTCATTCCTGTCTTATTATTTTGCAATCCTTAATTCTCTTATAGAAGAATATAAACCTGATAAGAATATATTTAAGCCAAGGTAGCATCTGACTATGCAATCTTTGTAACCACTCTGTATATGATTGTAAAACGCACCCTGACAGCATTTTCCTTGTTTATAAATAACCTAGCATCACATTTCAGAAAGTGTTTGGTCAAACTATCACTGATTAATTTTACCAAGAAAAAAAAAAGAAGAAAAATTGAAGGGAAAAAAAGAAGAAAAAAAAATAAAACAAAACAGTCTAGTCAGGTGGCAACAGGACAACTCCAAAGCATTTTAAAACAGATACTAACTTAACATACTTCTGCACTAGATAAGTGTTAGCCCAGAAATTCAGAAGGCCTTTTAAAAAAAAAAGACAATTTGGAAAATTTTTATAAAGCCCAAATACAGTATCACACTTTGCTTGTCCTCAATTCAGTTGTAATATCAAGGCTATTAGACAGAGCTCTCTGAATACCTGTATACCAAAAATAAATTTTTAAAGAATTTCCTTTTTGCTTATTATTTACACTCCGTTGGAAATCTGGTTTGAATAAAATATGTATTTTCCTCTTAGTTTCATATTATTTTTCCCAACCCTAAACAAGTATTATTCGTACATTCGCTCAGAATGGAAAGTAAGTAATAATACAGTGAAAGCTCCATGTAAAATCAAGCCCAATACCGGCAGCGTAATAATGATGTCATTAAGACTCCTGGCTGAATGGGATTCAGACAGAACTGTTGTATAGCTGCAGACATAAATCTGAAAGAACTTTTTGGCTACATTCTCAGACTTACCTTGAGAGATATTTAGGAGCTCCAGCAAAATGAGTTGAGAGAAATGCACTCAAAAGAAGGTAGTAGGCAGACTGCAGACAGAGATGTAGGCCCTACAGATGCTTCCTTCTCAGATACAGGAGGAAACAGTTTGTTAAATGGATGGAGACAGAGAAACAATCTGAAGAAGAAGAAAACAGAAAACAAATAAACCTTAATTCTAGCACAAATAAATGAGAGAAAGGCAATTGTGGGGCTGCTCAAAGCCTTTTTGCCTAGCTGAATGAAAGCAATCCCTAAGACTGAATGGGTAATGAGATCCTGGCTCCTGAGATTTTAGCTTTCTTAATCATGTTCATAATTAATTCAAGAACATTGATAATTTCATTACATTCTTTTTGTCTTATCAATAAATGATGTGCCTGCACTTTTGGTCCTGTGTACAGGGAGAGGAAGGATGCTTTGGGTAAGATAGCATAGGAAGAGTGGATATATATGATCCAAAAAGGTGAAGTGGTAATTATTATCCTTGACCAGCCTTCTATTATCAGAACACGATGACAAGCAGCTACAAATAATTAATAAGCTTTTTATGCAGAAATGCAAAGCCTTTGAAGAAAAAGATGCTGCAAGTAGAATTCCTTACTGAAGATTATGTACATAGCACAACAGACTCCTACAGAGATACCATTTGCAATGGAAGTCACTAACATGCCTGCATCGCAGGTACAAGAAGAAAAATCAATAACTGGGGTTTTTTTCATCTGATTTTTAAGAACTTTTCTTTATCTTAATGTTTTATTAAAAGAAAATTTGGTGTCCTTCCGATTGTCTGCCTAAAGTCCTTCCCAGGATAAACATACAAAGATGTGAAATTGAACTCAGGAAAACCTTCTTTTTTAAACCAAGATGGAATGCTCTGTCATTATCTGTCAGTCATCATCAAAGGGATCCTTTTCAATTACAATTTCTTGTTCACTCCCATGTAAATTTTCACAAAAAGATTGCCCATTACTTTCACTACCCATTTTCAAGGGTTTGGAAAACAGTGTTTAATGTCATAGAATAGTATGAAAGAGAAACTCTTTCTCGAGTCTCCCAAACAATTTAGATAATTAAAATAATATTTGAATGCATTAAAATATTAGACTGCATTAAAACTCGGTCAGGTAGGAAGAGCTACAACCACAGAATTCTCTTAATTGGTTGCAAGAATCCCATTCAGTGAGGTAGCAAACAATCTGTGCTTGTGTACATTAGTGATACACAAACTGGCTTTTTTTTTAAGTCGACCAATATGGTGGGAGAAGATTTCAGCAGTGGAAACTATTCCATAAAAGTGTCTCTGAACTAATTGTGTTATTAAAGATAAAAAACAACTCATGTGATGTTAAGCACTATTCATGTTGGCACTTTGATCTGATTACTAAACAAAATAGTCTTTGAGAAGACACTGCAGAATCACTTAGTAAAGCAAGCTGTTGCCCATGACATTGATATATGGGCCAGAGATGATGTATACAGTGGGTGGATTTATCAGTAAATCACTCTATTTACTTCCCCAAGGAAAAAGACCTGTCCCTGAAAGAGAATTCTTTGTTAGAACCACCAGTAAGGGATTGATATTGGCAAAACATTCAATTTGGATGTACTCTTGTAGAAGACTCATAAAACAATAATTTAATAAGTTAACAGACTAACACTTTGCACCCTGGCAACATACAATTGTCAAGAGAACATTAAGCACTTTTAATTAATTAATCCCATCAAATTATTTATTTGGGAACTCCATTATGGAGGCTCTAGCCACTGGCAACCTATTTCTGGACTAACAAAAAAGGGTTAAAAAAAGATTTGAGAAATTCTTAATCTCTCAAAATAACATATTCTGAACATGCAAAATATCAACCCTAACAGACTGTTAGGTAAAAAATAATTAAAACACAGTTAAATTTAAATCTGAGAGTTCAATTTCTACATTCTCCATCAATTTGTCAGTTTTGTCAGTTTTGCTTTTTAAAGTTCCAGATAAGAAGTAGCCCTGCAAGTCAAAAATGCCAAACAATATTCCAAATTAACACTGATCCAACTGAACTGCAGAGATGGAGCCTAGAATTGTATGTACTTCCTGTACAGTTTCATAAAAGAAGTAATATTAGGAAGGTAACAAACATGAATGGTGGGTTGCAACTTCAATTATAAAATGCATTTCAAATTCTATTTCTGTTGCATATTTACCATCAGCCTAAGTCTCTCTGCTAGGGAGCTCCAAACTTAGGAACAGGACCAAGACATGCTCTTAATTGTGAACAAGATTGGACTTCATCTATTTCTTCCCTAAGTCTGTACTTTTACTGTCCCATCCCTATGGGTAGCATTACCATTTAACTGCTTATGCAAGGAAACAGCAAGTAATGTCTTTGAGACACCTCTCAAATTTTTCACCAATATCCAATCAATCATCAAGTTGGAATTCTTTGACCTGCCAAATGTCTCTGTACCTGACTATATCACTCCATTCACAAAGCCAGAATCCTTGTTTGAGCTATCACTATTAGTTTTTTTTTAAATGTTCTGCTTCTCAGCACACCTATGTCTTGCTGACCTACTGCTATCATCATTTCCAAATGCAAATCTGATCATGGCATTCCCCCACTTGCTCTTTGGATTTCATGCATGGCCTTTTGGGTGGTTCCTGCTTATCCCTCTTTTGAGCAATATGAGCAGAGTCCATCAGTGTTTATATTTTTAACAGGTATAGTCTATTCTTGAAAAAGCCTGTGTTGCTCCTTTCTTCTCATTAGTGTAAAATTCTGATCTTGAATACAACAATTTTATCAACTCAGATAAATGTTCACTTCTTTCTGCTTAATGCATGTGTTTGATTCTGCATAGGAAGGTGAAAGAAAGTTTCTAGAACTGAGAAATCTAAATCAAGTGACTCAAATAGACCTCATATAAATATATTAAATTTTAGTGAGCTTGGTCACATTTTTTATTTTATGTTTCTTGCTCTCTAAAAATTTTTTTCAAAGGAAAAGTGTCTTGTTTTTTATATATCAGAAATTTTATGTAATCACAATACCATAGCAATCAGGAAGAATTAAATGTTAAGGACATAGAAAAGTGAATATACTTTAATTAGTCCATAAATCTCTTGAAATAACAATTAAGTTGATCTCATAAGATTTCACATTATATTTCTACCCTGATATTTTGTAAGAAAGATTAAATTTGGATAACAAATTGTTAACTAGGGCACAGACATTCGTAGTATGTTTTGCATAGGTTATGGTAAGTCATAGGTTTGGAAAGTTAAAGTGGTCTTGAAATTCCCTTATCAGGAAGAATTCACTTACTGCTGATTTCAAATCAACAGTCTAATTGCAAAACACCATTGTCTTCACAGAATTAAATGAGGAGAGAGAAAAGAGACAAAGACACCAAGAATTAGAGGACAATTAAAAAAGCTATAATTCGATCAGTGCAGGGGAAACAATAGCCAGGGGCCGCTCGAGAGCTGAGCCTGGTGGACCGTGCAAGAACAGCTGCTCTCTTCTTCCACAAGGACAGATCAGCAAAGTTCAGGCTGGTATTTTAGTCTATTATTTGATAAAGGAGTTGTTCAAAATCTAAAATTTTATTTTCCAAGAGCATGGGCACTTAGAAGAATATTTTAGAACATGACAATATTTATGTGATGACTTAGACATAAGAAAATATTAAAATTCTGTCCTTTTGCTTCTGTTCTTTGCAACTTCAGCTAATCCATCTATTTTACAGCTGAGTTTGAGAATTTCCTCTTCTCTCTCCTTGGAGATTAAGGGAGGATCCATAAAAATTAAAACATAGTTATTGTTACAAAAAAAGATTGTTTTTCCTGACTGGCTTTCCTTCATGAGAATTAATACCCACGTGTAGATTTAGTATCATTTAGATTATGAACTAACTGTCCTATGAATACAGGTAAATATTCTACAGAAGTGAATTTCTTCAGAATAGTATCAAAATGCCTTATGTCAATCTTTTTATGTATATATATATTTATTGTAAAAATGGTGTACCGAGGGGTTACAGTTACATGAGTAATGAGTACATTTCCTAGGGAGCATTGTTACCTCCTTCTTTGTTTTCCCCCTACCATCACTTCCCTCCCCAACTCCCCAACTGCTCCCATCCCCTCCCCACCCCGACATTGTAGAGTTCATTTTCAACATAGTGTCCTGTACATCTCATCATCACAATGGGTCAGCCTGCATCCCCACTTAAGCATTCCCCAACATCCCTTCCCCTCCCCAAATTACAAAAATGTATATACAAGGTGCAGTACACGGGCATCTAATCTAGGGGTTATACAATGGGGAAAGAACATACAAAAGAAACAAAAGAATCACATAGTGCATTGTAGGTACATTGATAACACTAGCAATTAAGAAAAAACCACTTGTAAAAAATAAATAAATAAATAAGAAAAAACCACTTATGTCCCTGTCTTGGGGTACGTTCTGCTTAACATTATCTCATATGGTCATATGTACATAGCCTTTGACCTTCTCTGCTTGTCCTAGACATGTACTAATCATTGCAAACAAGGGAAACCATGGGACCTATGTTTCTTTGGGCCTGGCTTACTTCACTTAATATAATTTTTTCCAAGTCTTTCCATTTCCTAACAAATGGGGCAATGTCATTCTTTCTGACAGAGGTATAGAATTCCGTTGTGTGTGTGTGTGTGTGTGTGTGTGTGTGTGTGTGTGTGTACATATATATACATATATATATATATATATATCACATTTTCTTGATCCATTCATCTACTGCGGGACATTGGGGCTGGTTCCATATCTTGCGATAAACATGGTTGTGCTGGTATGACCTTGTTTGTGATCATTTGGTTAAATGCCCAAAAGTGGGATTGTTGGCTTTTCCCCTTTTGATCCGTAATGCAGTTTTGTGTGTGTGTGTGTGTGTGTGTGTGTGTGTATGCGCACATGCGCGTGTGTGCACATGTGTACTTTTTAAGGAGTACAGTTGTAAACACTTTTCTTAATCTGAAATGGTATATATGTATTCTGAAATGGTATGTGTATATATATATAGTACTTGCCCTTAATGAGGTGGAGCAACATTTGTGATTGTTCAGCACTTCTGCTCTGTAAGATTCTAGCCTCAAAAACAAGTACATCTTATCAGCTCCATATTGTACACACATGAGGCAGGGGAAGTTGTTTTGCTGGGCTACAGGGCTTGTGGCATGGGCAGAAGGGCACCTTTATCTGAGGCTCCTTTGCAGAGAAAGTGAGACTATCTGAAGTCCTGGAGCCTCTCCTGTAGGCCTGGGGCTTGATTATTAGGTAGGGCACTAACTAAACAGGGTAACAGAGGTAACAGAGTTACAGGGTAACAGAGCAGACCACCATCCCAAGTCTCTTACAGAGGTGGAGGTTTGCATAGGAGTAAGTAGAGGAAAAAAAGCATAGGCCGTTAATTGTGGAGGGATTTGTTCCCCAGGAAAACATGCCGATTCTTTTTTTTTTTTTTTGGTCGGCCGTGGGGCTTGAACTCTGGGCCTGGGCGCTGTCCCTCAGCTCTTCAGCTCAAGGCCAGCACTCTACCACTTGAGCCACAGCGCCACTTCCGGCTTTTTGGTGGTTTATTGGAGATAGGAGTCTCACGTCTCTCCTGCCCGGGCTGGCTTTGAACCGCGATCCTCAGATCTCAGCCTCCTGAGTAGCTAGAATTACAGGCGTGAGCCACCAGCGCCCGGCTAAAACATGCCGATTCTTGAAACATCATTATACTGGCATAACAGGAAGAAGGTGCAATAGCCAGCTAATAGATACAGGTCCCAGGTGTTGCTAAACACCTAATGCTCAGGGTACCCCTTCCCCCAATAAAAAATTTTCCAGCCCAATGTGTCAACAAGATCAAGACTGTAGGAATGGTGGTTCAAGGTAAGGCCTCTCTGGATACTTTTCTTTTCCAATTTCTCTCTGTCTTGCCAAGAAAGTTAGCAGAATTTTTTTGGGGGCGGGGGAGAGTCGGGTCGTGGGGCTTGAACTCTGGGCCTGGGCGCTGTCCCTCAGCTCTTCAGCTCAAGGCGAGCGCTCAGCCACTTGAGCCACAGCGCCACTTCCAATTTTTTTCTTTAGCAGAATTTTTTTCTTCATTGTTTTCTCATGTAGGCATCTGGAAGGCCCAAACAGGTAAACCGAGTTCTAGTCCCATTCCTTTTCTGTAAATGCCTACTTGGAGGCCTTCTAAGAAGGCCATGGACATGGAGTCTGGAGTCATAGAGATCTGGTTTGATTTCTAGCTTAGCCATTTACAAGTGATGGACCCTAAGCAAATAATTTTTCTCACTTAAGCTTCCATTCTGTGAAATTAACACATAATAGTATTATCTCTCCTTCTCCCTCCCCTTACTTGTCTTTTGAACAGCTAAATCTGATTTGTGTCTCCGTATTTCCCTGCCATGGGGCAGCCACTCCCGTTTTCAGTCTAAATCATTCAGTGATTCTTCCCCCTGAGTCCAGGTGTAGGTTTATGATTAGGCTTGATCTATTAGAATACTCCATCTTTCTGGCCACAGTAATTGGTTTGGAGATGAAGACACAGAGCCCAAAACAAGCCAACAAAATCCATCCCAGAGCTCTTGCTAGAGATGTCAGAAAACTGGTATTTTCTTTTACTGGAATGATTTTCTGACGATGATGAAAAATGAACACTACCAGGAATCTGGCTATGCACAAAGCCAACCCAGAGAGAAGCAAAGCCATGAGATGCAAAGAGCAACAGGGAGACAGACAGATTCCTGGCAGCACAGGCACAGGGTAAACACCTGAATTCAGCCAGCTCTGCAGCAAACTCTGCTTGAGCTATTTGATTACATATGCTAACGTTTTGCTTTTTTAACTTAAAACTATGTGAAGAATTTTTCATCATTTTTCAAACACAAAAAAAGTCATAATCTCTTATTTTGTTTTGTGTTTTGCTGTTAGTGTCTACACACTAACAGCAAAGTTTGACACCAAACTTTGATAGCTAATATATAAATCTTTTCATGGTATTCACTTGTGTGAAGGCTCCAGGTAGCCAGTGGAGAAAAATGTAGACTTTACACCATGATACCAGATAATAAAAATAGCATAGTAGTAGTGATATTAGTAATAACAACAACAGTAATAATAATAAAGGAAATGTGCTTTGCAGCATCTCTAGACCTATCTCTATTCAACAGCAAAATAAAATTTCTTATTGTGACATCAATTCCAGGTCATTCATGCCATGCCTTTGCAAGTACCATCTTCTTGCCTTGGCATGCATGTTCTGAACTTATTCTGCAAGACTCCAATCAAATTTGAATAGTTTTAAACAGTGTTTCCATAACACTTCTAGGTGGAATTAGCCACAATCTCATTAAGATATTAAGCAGAATTAGCCACAATCACAGTTAGGATATGCCATTATTTAGCTAAGATATGGAACCAACCCAGATGCCCCTCAGTAGATGAATGCATCAAGAAAATGTAATATATATACATGTATATATATATATATATACATACATACATACATACACACATACACAGACACACACACACACAATGGCATTCTATGCCTCCATCAAAAAGAATGACATGGCCCCATTTGTTAGGAAATGGAAAGACTCGGAAAAAATTATATTAAGTGAAGTAAGCCAGGCCCAAAGAAACATAGGTCCCATGGTTTCCTGTATTTGCAATAACTAGTATATGTCTGGGACAAGTAGAAAAGGTCAAAAGCTATGTACACATGACCAGATAAGATGATGCTAAGCAAAATGAACCCCAAGACAGGGATACAAGAGGTTTTTATCTTTCTTGTTTCTAACATATTTATAAGGTACCATGTGATTTTTTTGGTTGTTTTGTATGTCCCTCCCCCATGGTGTAACCCCTGTTTTCACTGTATTTGATGTCGGTATAATTTGGGGAGGGGAAGGGAAAAAACAAATTGTTTAAATAGGGATAGAGGTTGACCATTGTAACAATAAAATGTACAAGATGTTATGTCAAAAAATGAACCTTACAATGGGGGGGGCGGGGAGTGTAGTTGTGGAGGTGGGAAGGAAGGGATGGTAGGGGAAAAACAAAGGAGGAGGCAACAATGCTTGATAAAAAATGTATTCATTACCTTGCTCATGTAACTGTAACCTTCTATACAGTATTTTCACAATAAAAACCTTATTTTAAAAAGAGAAAACAGGGGCTGGGAAGGTGGCTCAGTGGTAGAGTGCTTGCCTTGCATGCCTGAGGCCCTGGGTTCGATTCCTCAGCACCACATAGGCAAAAAGAAAAAAGCTGGAAGTGGCGCTGTGGCTCAAGTGGTAGAGCGCTAGCCTTGAGCTGAAGAGCTGAGGGACAGCACCCAGGCCCCATGACCG
>NW_012267217.1:2131198-2217280 GCF_000151885.1 Dipodomys ordii
CCCCAAATTATACCAACATCAAATACAGTGAAAACAGGGGTTATACCGTGGGGGAGGGACATACAAAGCAACAAAAAAAATTACATGGTACCTTATAAATATGTTAGAAACAATAGCAAGAAAGAAAAAACCACTTGTGTCCCTATCTTGGGGTTCATTTTGCTTAACATCATCTTATCTGGCCTTTCCTGCTTGTCCCATAGTAATCAAAACAGCTTGGTACTGGCACAAGAACAGACCTTAGACCAATGGAATAGAATTAAAAACTCAGAAATGAACCCACAGACCTATAGCCACCTAATCTTCGATAAGGGAGCTTAAAAAAAAATAGCATGGAAGAAAGACAGCCTCTCCAGTAAATGGTGCTGACAAAATTGGTAATCACCTGTAGAAAACTAAAGCTAGATCCTTATATCTCACCCTGCACCAGAATCAACTCCAAATGGACCTTGGAGTCAACGCAAACACCCTGAAAACATTACAGGATGGAATAGGAGAAACCCTAGGTCTCCTTGGCACAGGATGAAATTTTCTTAATAGAGACCCAGAAACACACAAATCAAAGAAAGGCTGGACAAATGGGATTGCATGAAGCTTCAGAGCTTCTGTATGGCAAAAGACATAGCTAGCAAGATCAACAGAAAGCCCATGGATTGGGAGAAGATCTCAGCCAAACTTTCTAAAGGGAACTGGATGACTCCATTGCCTTACCTGTTCAGTATTTGTACATAATATCTGCTCATTAACTAACATTTAGTTCTATCTCGGGTTAAATGGAAGCTCCTTCTATGAGCCAATCGTTGCATAGAAGGGAGGAACAATAATGAAGTTAGAATCTTCCAGCCATGGTTTTAAATATATATTTGATTCCTGGCTAAAAATGAATGAATGAATATTTAAAAACTAGAGACAAGTCTTCCAACAAGGACAGATGACAAAAACAAAACAAAACAAAAACACAGTTTGTACCAGCCTCTCTTGGTCTGTAAGTCTAAAACATGCAAACTAATCTCCTCACCTCTAAGACTCTTTATTCCCTGAAAGAAAGCAGCAAGCAATTGTTCTGAGTGGGAAGGCTTCATTACTTCCCTTGCATGCGCAGCAACGTGTATGCCTTTGTGCCTTTACCTAATCTCTTATCTCTTTACACTCTGGCTTGCTTCACCTTGAGAACTGTATGGAAGATCAGGGAGGGTGAGGATCATCCCCATTTCCTCTAGTAGCTAGCAAACAATGAATATTGCTTTTCTTTAAGTCTAGGAACAATTGTAAGATTGATAGTTCTCAAACCACTGAAAAGGAAGATATGATGACTGTTAAACCACGCCATCAACTGTCCCACGGTGTCTAATATATACTAGTTTGCTGTCAGAAAGGATGAATTTTTCAAAAAGAAATGAACTCTTTATCTGACTTATGTAATCATAACCCCTTTGTACATCACCATTACATAGCAATAAATAATTTAAAAGAAAAAAAGAGTAAAGGATGGAATGTAGCTGTCAACAGAGGTAGAATACTTTAAATTGTCCAAGTTCTAGCACTTTGGAGTACACTTTTTTTTATCACATTCCAGTGTTTTCTCTATTTTGATAAAGGGAAAGATTATTTATATTAATTTTATAAGCAAATGTGATCAATTTCTTCCACCCAGAGTACTTTATTAATCAGTATTTCATTAACATTAACAAAAACTAAGCTCTAAGTATCTAAACTGGATATTATGGAAAAGAGGAGCATTGTGGGGTATAATCTTGTCTGGTGATACATCTCAGGCTATCAGAACACTGTCTACTTTGGCTTTTAATTTTCATAACTGTTGAGGCTTTGGAGAGAAGAATTAATGACAGAAGACTATCTTCACCTTAAATGGTGTCTATAATAAGAGGAGCTTTATTGTTTAGTTTCCTTATATCTAAGATAATAATCTAAGAGGTACAGCAGGTCCTTCCATCCTTGTATTCTTCTTACAGACCATTGTACCATGTGGTAGCTAATAGACCTATAAAAACACCCAACTAATTAGACTCTAATTCCTTTGAGAAATGGATAACATAAAACTAGAAGGTGCAACGGAGGAAACTTAGAGATGAAGTGGAAAGAAAAAACACAAAGGAGTCATTGAGGTGAACAGAGAATCATCGAGAAATTGTCCAAGTTGTTAGATAAAGCTAAGAAATGTTTAAACCTTAGGGCTGATAGAATGAAAGTAGGAAAGAATGGGAAGGAAAGCAATGGTCAGTGTCTATTCATTCTGAGGTGGGCATGGACCAGAGAGGCACAGACTACGCACCAACAAATTCCATTGTAGTCAAAGGAGGATACATCATCACTTTAAGTGATAATTTGTTATTTATAGTTATTTTTTATTTTACAGGGTGAGAAATTTTCTCATTAAATGTATAAATTAATGTGATGGATTTCTCCTACATAGAATCTTTAATTTCACCAATCCTTCCTCCACAGGGGAAAAGTTTTCCCTACCTGAATTTAACATTATAGGGGGAAAATGGAGCAATATGGGGTATAATCTTGTCTTGATGATGGACAGCAAGTGATGGACAGTGAGGGTTATTAATATAGTACCTAGGAGAGAAGACAGCTCAGCTGCGCCCTCTCTGGGCAATTTTGGCATAGCAACCACCAGATTTCACAGTCAATCCTTGCTGCCTCTTATTGAGATACTATCACTTTCAAACTAAATTACTGAGTTTCTGCCTTCATTATCTACTGCCAAGTGAGTAAGATCCTGATTCTTCTGGATGGTTGTGAGAGCTAGCATTTGTGACCAAAAAACAAAAAATAGTTCAAATCCTTTTGGGAAAAAGGCATAACATGAGGAAATATCCCAGTTCATCGACAATGTTTGTTAAGTGAGGATCTTCATGCCCAACGAGTTGCTAGTGAGACAAAATGAATAAGACAATTCCAGTTCTCAGGACACAGTTTAGTAGAAGCTCAGATAGATAATCATCATCAGAAGAGACAATTTAATAACTGCTGCAATAGAAGGAAAAATGAAGTAGAACTCATTTTGCCTTTAGGAACCAGAGAAAGTTTAATTAGCTCATGCCTGGACACTTCAGAGGCTTCGAAAGAAACAGGACATGTAGTTGGGTGATGAATAGGAATTAGACCTTTTATAGCTAGAAATAAAAGAAGTTACTTTGAAGAAGTGAAAGTTTCTACAATCTACCTGAAATCAAAACCACTGAGTTCTGACTTACCAAAGAAAAATAAGCATAACAATACAAATTAAAACTACATCTATCCAAATTACTCAAAAAATAGTGATAACAACCAATACTGGCTATGACAGAGCCAACACAGATCTCTCCTGAGTTACTGATTATAATATGAATATTATCTATGTATATAATATGAAATAGTACAGCCACTCTGAGGAACAGCTTAGCAGTTTCTAAAAAAATTAAACATGTAATTTCAACATGCTATAAGCCAGAGAATTGCACTGTCTCAAACATTTCTGATAAATGAAAACTTTGTAAACAAATGCTCATAAGCAGCCTTACTTATAATAAATAACCACAAGTGACATTATTCCATATCCTTCTAAGAACAAACAGTTAAACTATGATATGGGAAATGCTACTCAGCAGTAAAAAGGAGTCCTGTACACCATTGGTAAATACAGCAACTTAGGTAACTGCAGAAAATCATGATGAATGAAAATATTCCAGTCTCAAAGACTATATATATATTGTGTGATTCTGTTTATGTAATATTTTTAAATGACTAGACCTTAAAACCTGGGGGAAAGATCAGAGATTGCAAAAAATTAGTGATTAGGAGTGGTGGTGATGAAATGTGTACATTTTTGTAGTAGATAATACCTAATAGTGGGTAATATGCAAACATGCATAAATGATCAAAATTGATAGAAATAAGCACACATATATACAAAGATAAAGTTGGGAAAATCCAAATAAAATCAGTAGATTGTGTCCTTGTTGGGACCTGGGTTGTGATACTCTACAGTAAAGTTGTAAGTAGAAGTGTGGCTCAAGTGACACCAGCCTTGAGCTTTAAAACCTAAGTGACACTATTGTACACAGCCATGAGTTCAAGCCCCAGTGCCAGCATACAATATAAAAAAAAGTTTTGAAATTGACTGAAGTGTACTATTTTTGCCACATACAACTCACCAATTACTACAATTTCACCTAAGAAACTACTATGAATCTGTATTATGAAATATTTGAAGTTTGTTTTTTTTTAACAATTTGGTAACGTTTTTCATTCTTTTTATTCTGTAAGGATTTCTGAGTGCATACTGATTTGGGTGGAGTTTGAAGGTGTGTCCAAAGGTTGGTATGCTGAAAGAACCATGCTGGGAGGTGGTGGCACCTTTAAGAAGTGGGGACAGAAGGAGGTAATTGGATCAGTGAGGCCCTTCCCTCAAGAGGGATTAATGCTAATATTATTGAGTGAAGGGCAAATTTTTCTAAAGCAAGGTTATCTCGTGCCTTTGGCCCCTTCTGCAAGTGGCCATTACCCATCTTCTTCTCCACTGTGGGCCCCTCCCTATAGGGCCAGACCTACAGGGACTTCCTGATCTTGAACAAACTATGAATGACAACCCAGGAGACCACTCACCCTATTGCCTCTAAAACTTAGAGAGAAAAAAGATTTCTTTTGTTTTGTTTGGTAAAGTACCTATCCTCCAGCATTTTGGTGTAGCAGCAGAAAATGGACTAAGACAGTGCATAATTGCAATTGCAGCTAGATATTTCCAATAAACAATTTCCTATGCTGTGTGTAGTTCCTCCAGTTGGGGTCAATCCTTCATTTAGCTGATCTGTTATAATAGTGGTACATTATTTGCAATCTATTCACATGCTTAGAAGACTTTAATACACATTTCTGACACCTCCAGGCTACAAAATTTGTCCTTGTCCCTAGTTTTTCTGGCAGCCAAGTATGACCATGGGAACAAGTAAATTCAAAGCAATAAATCATAGGCAATACTATCTTGCCCAAACTCATCAGTTCCTCCATATTGTATTTTCTAATCAGATATAAGAATCCAGTAGATGACCCTACAGCCCAAGCAAACAGTGTGAGCACTCAAATCTATAAATGATAACGCAGAAGCCCACTCACTATTGAGAAGTAAACTTATGTTATGGTACACCATTGAATTTATTTGTGTTCAGTGGTACGTATGCTTATCTCTACACTGGAGATGTCAGACACCATAATGGACACCTATTCTCCTCCTCAGATGTGGTAGGAAAGCCTAGAATCTCATTCTCAAGTTTCAAGTATCCCTAGAAGACTGGAGAAGAGACTGGCGAAGTCAGATGAGACAAAGATCTAACGTAGTTTCTTTTGTCCACACGTTTTTTTATGACAAGGAGATTTCATTTTCCTGTCTCGATCTGCATTCCACACATTCAGATCAGAACTCCCCCGCTCCTGGTCTCTCTCTTTTTCCCTTCCCCTTCCCTAACCAATCCTCATGAGATGCTTTTCTCAGTTACTTCATTGCCTACTCTTAAGCACATTTATACTTTCTTTTAATTTGTAAGTTAAAAACACATTTAGCTTACTATAACCTCACTTATCTGAGTATAATTTAATACTAAATTTAATAAGTTTCATTAAATAAATATTTCTCTAAAAAAATTACAGCAAAAAATCTGGCTAGAGCTTATATTTAGACACCCTCATTATTTTTTTAGAAAAATACCACCAGACACTTACTACTGTACTATGAAATTGTATAAATAATTAAAATCAAACCTCAAACATCAAAACAAATGACCTAAATACTTTTCATGATACATTATCCTCTTACTTCGTGGGTGGATTTGCTTACTAGATAATTTGCAAAGCAGAAATTATTCTTCAAAAATGTGTCACTGGGTCACATGAGTACATTTTTGACTGTGGAATTCTGGGAAACTGTTTGCATAAGAAATTGACATGTCTTCTCTAAGTCTTACCTAAGTGTTCACAAGGATCAAATTCTTAGATCCCAAGAGAAAAATATACTGACCTTGTTTAATTTACACTTTAATAAAAATGCCTTCTTAAAAAAAATAGTTTGTCAGCCGGGCGCCAGTGCTCATGTCTGTAATCCTAGCTACTTAAGAGGCTGAGATCTGAGGATCACAGTTCAAAGCCAGCCCAGGCAGGAAAGTCCACAAGACTCTTATCTCCAATAAACCACTCAGAAAACCAGAAGTGGCGCTGTGACTCAAGTGGTAGAGTGCTCACCTTGAGCTGAAGAGCTGAGGGACTGTGCCCAAACCTAGAGTTCAAGCCCCAGGACTGACACACACACACAAAAGTTTGTCTACCACGTAGTATCACCTTATAGAAACATTTTTAGTGCTGGGCACTGTTGGCTCATACCTGTAACTCTAGCGAGGAGGCTGAGATCTGAGAATCCAAAGATTCAGCTCATAGCCAGCCTGGGCAGGAAAGTCCATGAGACTTTTATTTTTAATTAACTACCGAAATAGCTGGAAGTGGTAGAGCACTAGCATTGAGCAACATAGCTTAGGAACTGCACCAGACCCTGAGTTCAAGCCTCAGGACTGGCACGTACACTAAAAATTAGACATATTTATATTAGTTTTTTTGATTGATATGGATAGATATACTATAATAATATTGATAACTGGAAAAAATGTAAGAGCATATGGTTTAACACCTCTAATCACTCCCAAAGAAACCATCTCTACCAGGTAATGTGTCCAACAAGGCTCACTTTACATTCTGTCCTTGATGAGAATCTTGGCTTCTGATTGACCAATGATACTTTTCATAACTAGAAATAATTTCTATGTTCTTATAAGATCTTAGAGGCTAAACCATGAGTTTTGCTAAAAGCAAATTCTTTATTTGATTTTTATCCTTGAGACTTAAATTTGTATATATGAACTGAGTTGAGTGGCACTTGACTAGACTTTTTCCACTTGAATTCTCATATTTAACTTTTCAACTTCTCATACTGAAGTTTATTTCATCTTTGGTATAATGTGAGACTCAAAATTGCTGCTTTTCCACTTGACTATTTTTGTCGCTTCCCATTTATCTGTACAGAATCTTAATCACACATAATATTTTTTCAGAGAGTGGCTCTGTTTTCTAGTTATTTTCTGTATGGTGTTTAATTTATATCACTGCTAAAAATCAGTCAAGAACTAGCAAAGAACAGCCTCAAGATGACAGAGGGTTAATAGTCCACAAGCATAATTCTGTGTGTGTGTGTGTGTGTGTGTGTGTGTGTGTGAAAATACCGTACAGAGGGGTTACAATTACATGGGCAAGATAATGAGTACATTTCTTATCAAGCATTGTTGTCACCTCCTTTGTTTCCCCTTCCCATCCCTTCCCATCTTCCCCCCATCTCCCTCAACCCAATGCCCCCCACCCACCAAAGTTGTAAAGTTCGTTTTTCGACATAACGTCTTGTACATCTCATTGTTGCAATGGGTCCACCTATATCCCTATTTAAACAACTTGCTTTTTCCCTTCCTCTCCACAAATTATACCAACATCAAATGCATTGAAAACAGGGGTTATACCATGGGGGAGGGACATACAAAGCAACAAAGAAATCATCTTATAAATATGTCAGAAACAATCTCAAGGAAGAAAAAACATTTGAATCCTTATCTTGAAGTTCATTTCTTCTAACATCAACTTAATCTGACCTTTTCTGCTTGTCTCTAACATATACTAGTTATTACAAATAAGGGAAACCATGGGACCTATGTTTCTTTGGGCCTGGCTTACTTCACTTAATATAATTTTTTTCCAAGTCTTTCCATTTCCTAACAAATGGGGCAATGTCATTTTTTCTGATGAAGGCATAGAATTCCATCACAAGCATAATTCTTACTCAAGTTATAAGTTCACTGTGAGTCAGTAGGGGGCTCTATTCACTATAGTGATTTATAAGCCTAGGATGGCTCAAGACCCATATTACCTATGCTTCTAGGATCAGGGAAGCTTTATTGGAGTCTATACATGGATATCACTCCTACTCTGTAATATTTTTGTTCGATTTTACACATTAAAAAATACATATAAGACGGTGGTAAAAAATACTTTGAAAAATTATTTTTTGGGGGCTGGAAAGGTGGCTCAGTGGTAGAGTGCTTGCCTTGCATGCATGAGGCCCTGGGTTTGATTCCTCAGCACCACATAACCAGAAAAAAAAAAGCCGGAAGTGGCACTGTGGCTCAAGTGGTAGAGCACTAGCCTTGAGCTGAAGAGCTGAGGGACAGCACCCAGGCCCAGAGTTCAGGCCCCATGATGGGACCCAAAGAAAAAAAAAAAAGAAAAAGATAAATTATTTTTTTCTTGTGATGTTCTAAGGATTATCTATATGGGTTTCTGGGGTTTTACTCTGTTTTATGCATGATGTATATTTCTCACCCTGATAATCTCTTTCTCTTTCGTTTATGGGTTTGTTTGTTTTTTATTTTGTACTGATACTATGGCTTGAAATAAGGACTTCACACTCTCACTTGGCCTTTTTGTTCAGGGCTAATACTCTACCATTGAAGCCAACACTTCTCTGTCTGGCTTTTTGCTGCTTAATTGGACATGAGACTCATAGACTTTTCTGTCCCAGTTGGTTTCAAAACCAGGAACCTCAAATCTCACACTCCTGAGTAACTAGCCACCAGCTCCCAGTTCCAATTTCATTTATGTTCAAATCAATATAAAATTACATGACACATAATATATGCATGGAAGTAGTTATTAGAAGTTTCATTTCTAAATTTATACATCTGTGTTTGTTAGGCGTTCATCCCTTTTTAAACTACTGAGATTCATTTTCTCGTCACACTGGACTTTGTAATTCACTAGTTTCTACAATTTTCTTTTTCTCATTTTCATCTTTTTATGTGTGAGGTACTCTTTATGTTCAATTCAATACTTCATTTGTGCTTTTTTTTTATAACTATGTTTACTAGTATCCTTTCAGATACACCATACATTTAGATGTATAATATTCTCATATTTGAGTCTGAAGTAATCAATAACTGCCTTGCTGATTTCTATGTTAACCAGATTGTAGGCGAGCACTGTTTATCTTTTAATGGTTGAACCTTTCTATTTGGTTAAATTAATTTTGTCATGCTGGGATCGAACCAAGAAATTTCCACATACTAAGCATATTTGTTATCACTGAGCTTCCTGCCTAGCCCTCTATTTAAATTTTTCAAAGAAAAAAATATATTCTTCATTATATTATGGTAAAAGAAGTTGGCTTGTAAAATCTTACAAATCATAGTTTCTAAATTCTCTAAAATTTTACTAAGGACTCCTGTGCAAATGTATGTATATAGATAGGTAAGTATATATCTGTGGTAGAGGGGGAGGAGTTAATCCTTACCTAGTAACTAAATATGTTCTCAAAGTCTAGGAAAACTAGATGCTGGTATGTATAGACAGAAACTGCCTCTCTTTTGGCCAATGGAAAAGACAGTAGCTGATAATGTCTCCATTATCTTCCCTACTTTTTTTCCTCTAAGAGGTAAGTAAAGAGTCAGCCTGATCTTCATCCTTTTTACCAGCTGTGCTGGTCAGGTTCAAATGTGTAATCAACAAAATAGTTATTTAATCTCTTGCTTCCAAACCACCAATGGCAAATCAGTTCACATGGTGAACTTTGCCATACCATTAAGTATTCACTTAAATTGTCTGAAATACTCAAATATTCATAGTTTTTGATATTCTTTTGAATAAGAATACTTTTATTATTACCTTAATTTTAAAATATAGGCATTTGAACTCACTTTGCCTCACATTTTAGAGTCAATCAGTATTTTCTTCTTTAATTTTTCTTTCCTCGAGACATTTCCATCCCTTATGAGACATTTTAGAAGTTTCAAAGAGCCTATCTTTTCTTAAAGATGGTGAGCTGATTGTGGGCATTTTTATGGGAAATTAAGAAACCAGGGTTCATCAATATCTGACCACAGAACATAGGCAAGTTTTTAAAAAATGAAAGATAGAACAAATAGAGAGACACGTAGATTTTATTTACTTGCACTTCCAAATTTTCACAGCTAAGAGGAGTAATTACACAAATAAACAAAATATAGCCAGGGCTTAGCACATGATAAGAAACACTGTTTAGCCTCTGAATAATGTTTAACAGTGTCTTAGTAAAATTCAGGACGTGGGATGAAATGAGCCAGTTCATCTTTCAATATTAGAGGTGGTGACTTTTTGTACAAATTCAAATTCTTAATCGCTAAGGCTACTAAAGGATATCCAGCGGTAATAATTTTAGTTAAAGGTTATATTAAAACTTTAAAAGCAACTGCTAAAAAGCAACTACTTAAAAGTCTTCATTTTGAAGGTTAAAACTGTCATAATCTTTTTGTAAACTATTAATTTTGTGTAAGTTAAAAATCTTGCAAGAGACGCTGGGAAGGTGGCTCAGTGGTAGAGTGCTCGCCTTTCATGCATGAGGCCCTGGGTTCGATTCCTCAGCACCACATAAGCAAAAAACAAAAAGCGGGAAGTGGCACTGTGGCTCAAGTGGTAGAGCACTAGCCTTGAGCTGAAGAGCTGAGGGACAGTGCCCAGGCCCAGAGTTCAAGCCCCACAACCAGACCCAAAAAAATAATAATCTTGCTAGATTGAAACTACCTGAGATATATTTACCACATAAGTGTCTAACTAACCATTTATTAATATGCACATACTAAAGAAAATGAGAGTCTTAATCAAAATATGTAATCTTAATAGAAACTTAGTAGAGGAGTGGGAATCACACATTTTATGACTAAAGACAGAAATTTGCCTAGAAAAACCACAGGATAGCTGTAATTCTTTCAGCACTAGCCCCTAGGTAGACTGAAACTCTCACATCTAAAAATTTTAAAACATGCACACAATATTAACCTCTCAACATGCTTAGGATTATTCTCTTTTTGGCAATAGATAGTATACATTTTGGTTTTGTTTTGTTGTTTTGGAGATACTGGAGTTTCAACTCAGACTCTCACACTTGTTAGGCAAACACTCTCCTACTTAATCCATGCCCCCAGACATTTTTGCATTATTTATTCTTCAGATCAGGTCTTTTGTTTTTGCTTGGTTGCCCATGGACCTCTCTCCTCCTACTTCTATCTCTCAAGTACCTAGAATTGCACACATGTACCATCACATCCCGCCTGTTCTTTGAGATAGGGTCTTGCTAGCTATTTTTGCCTGGGTTGGCTTTGAGCTTCAGAGCTACCTCTACCTTCTAGAGATAGAGGATTTGTGCTCTCTTGAAGTTATGATTTCATCTCAAACCCCCAAAGCCTCTTTCAGCACCTGCCATATGCGAATCATGGTAACAGAGGCTGTGGACAAGACATTGTTTCTGCTTTTAGAGTCCCACTCTTCAACATTAGATGTAGTCCCCAACACCAAACACCAACAACTCTAAAGAAATCATTCCAGAGGAATGTTACAATAGAAATCCCTAACAAATTTCTATGACATTTCACAAAAGAACAAGAGAAATTCCATCTCACGAGACCTGATCGAAAAATCATGATTCACATTAGGGCAGGAAGGCCGGGAAAGATATTATTTGGCACAAAAACATGCACAATGCTGTTGATGACTAAGTACCTCTACCAGGAGGACCATCTAGCAAGACTGGGAGGAACTTGATGTAGCCAAAAAAAAAGGGGGGGTAGTCCAAGATTCTGGGCCACCATACTGTTCAGCCCATTGATCTTTTTTTCCTGGGAAACACGCAGTTAATGTTGACTTCGCTTCCTTCACCCAGTGAGTCTTAGAAGACCAAAGGCAAAGTTGGCTTCCAACAAATAGGGTCAGCCTGATAGAAAACTTTGCATATAGAGGAAGCTCTGAATCCACCTGGAGAAAGATTCCTACAATAGCCAGACCTGCCTCCCCTTTAAAGACAGGCAACCATTTTCTATATGGGATAAAATGCCATACAGATCAAATGCTTTACAGATCAAATGACTTCAAGCATGTGTGAGAGCTTTTCAGGCCATAAAATCGCACATAAATGTCAGGTGCTGATATTACCATAATAAGCCTCAGTGAACAGAAACACAGGAAGCATGGAAGTTAGGAGCTGCTTGCCCACCTCCACCCCACGCTCCGAGACCTCCACGTGCATTCAAAGGAGTTGGTGGCCTTTTACCCATTTGAAAATTTGAAACTTTTAAACAGAACTATTTCTTCCAAAAAAAAGAGAAATATTTCTTCAACGTAGGGACTTCATATACTAACTCCTTGCTTTTTCCTATAACATAATTTTTTAGCAGTGTTCTTTATATCAATTCTCTTGTATTAAAAACAAGTGTTGATTAAAAAGTGAAATTTGCTATTCTCAGCATAGGTTAAAAAAATCATACTCCTATTAAGAAATATAAGGCAGACTTATTATATACAATGAAAATAAAACAAAAAAGCCATAAACATCACAAAGAGCCGGGTGCTGGTGGCTCACGCCTGCAATCCTAGCTACTCTGGAGGCTGAGATCTGAGGATCATGGTTTGAAGCCAGCCCGGCAAAGAAGTTCCTTTTATTCCCAACTAATGACTCAAAATCCAGAAGTGGCACTGTGGCTCAAGTGGTAAGGCACTAGACTTGAGCACAAAGCAGCTCAAGGACAGAGCCCAAGCCCCAAGTTCAAGCCCTACAACTGGCAAAAAAAAAAAAAAAGTCTCACAGAGAAGGTTGCTTTGCAAAGACTCAGACTGTACAAGTACAATATGACAGAGATCAGATGACAGTAGTCACAGAGCCAACTCACAGCATGATGGGAATGAACAAAAATCCCTGTGATTTTAATTCAAAGTTTTGGGTGAATTATTACCTGAGGCAAATTGAATCTTTCCATGGAAGTCTTCTTCTCAAACCCTTATATGAATATAGATCACCTGGGAACTTTAAATCTGAGAATATGTTGGGAAATAAAGCAACCATGAGGGTCCAGTTTTATGAGATCCAGTCTGGTACCAATGAACCACAGGCAAGTATTCTTCCATTCAGCTACATCATGCCATTCGGACCTTATTTTGGCTTATAATCATGGTCTTTTTCACCATTTACTTTTTTAGCTATTATATTAATTTGGTAGAAAGCACTACACACTGGGTGGCTTAAGCTCTCATTTTTCTCACAATTATTTTCTCCTGATTCAGTTTTCCATGAGTGTGTGGAGGGACGGAGTGCCTGCTGAGCTCAGTCTCCTGGTTTGTAGATTGCAAGGTTACGCTTGGGTTCTTTCTTGTGTGTACCAGGGTCCTAATGTGCTCTCATATGGACCTCAATATACTAAACTAAGGCCCACTCCTCCCCCACAAAACTCCATTTAGCCTTAATTATCTCTTTAAAGCCCTTTCTTCAGAATATAGCCACTTACAGAAATACTGGGTTAATCTGAGCACCAGTGGCTTGGTTATTGAAATCCTAACTACTTAGGAGGCTGAGATCTCAGGATCATGTTCAAAGCCAGCTGGGCAGGAAAGTCCATGAAACTCATCTCCAGTTTGCCAAAAAAAAGCCAGAAGTGGAGCTGTGGTTCAAGTGGTAGAGCCCTATCCTTGAGCAAAAAAAAAAAAAAAAAAGACTAGGGGACTGCACTCATGAGTTTAAGTCTCAGTAGCTGCATTAAAAAAAAAAGTACTGGATTAGAAGTTGGAATACAAATCTCGAGATACCAATATATAGCCTGTACTAGCTATTATGGAATGCTTCAACAGCAAATTAGGAGAATTGCGCTGAAACTTTACATGACGAATTGTATTTTGTCAGCCAAGGATTTGTGTCCAGGCTGGTCAACTTGGGAGTATACACCTTTCATAAATAGAATGCACTGCTCATATGATACATTTTGAGTACATTGATTTGTTTATTTAAAGAATGCTTCATTATTGCCAGATAAGCAAAATCTACTTCTTCCAACACACACACACACACACACACACACACACTCACACACTCACACTCACTCACTGGAATTTCAATCTTTAACATAAAGAGAGCACAGCTCCTTGTTCATTTGGGGAGAGAGTGTGATTATCCAGAATGAACTCAGAATCGGTCCCTTCTTCTCTGTGGCATGAAAACAGATCCTCTGTTTCTAGGGTGATCCTCCTGCAGCATGTATCTTTCCAGTCCAATACTGCAGGTGCTGGAACACTCCTCCTAAATCTAAGTAAGCCATAGCACTGTTGTATCCAGAAAAGGAAACAAAAGGCCTCTCTTGCCCCTGCCTTTCTCTCAGGCTGACAATAAATAATAATCCACGGTATTGATGTAGCACCTTTCTCAAAGGAGCTCAGAGTGCTTTCCAGACATTACCTCACAGCATTCTCGTGATTCTAACCTGAGAAGTGGCTCCTGAAAGTATGGCCCTACTCAATCACCACAAGAAATCTAGAAACCAGTGGGTAATATATATTCCTTTAAGGATAAACATGGGGCTACTTAAATACCACTAAGGGGCTTTTTCTCCCTCCTTCCCAGAGTGCTTAGGTAATACAGGCAATAAGCATTTTTGACTGGACAATTACACGCTCTTTGGGCATTGTAGATGTCTGTGTGGAGATAAAAGATGGATGTACTCAGTACGCTTGATTCGTACCACCATGCACGTTAGAAAACTACCCACCAGCCCATTACATACTTCCTATTTGGCCTGTGAGGTATTTGAAAGAGCTCCTACAGTAGCAGCACACTCGCGAGGGCCCTTGGCAATGATGGAAATGGAAGACTATATTAGCCACAAAATCCTTCACTACTCATCGGCAACCATGTCTACTCTTTTTCTTATTCCAGTGCCTGGGGAGATACACACTTTCTTGTTGAGGTCATAAGACCATCTTTTCATCTCCTGGTTTCTTTTCAAGGCTCTCTAGGGAGTAAGGCTTTATTGGATTGAAGACAGAATAATTATTTCCAAGAGAGCTTACACTGCCTCCTCGAGGCCAGTCACTGAAAAGAGCAGGTATCCAACGGGACCAGGTTCAAAATGCCATAGTTCCTTACAAGCTGTATGACCAGACAAGTGGTGTCACATCTCTACATCCTCACTGGTCATCTATAATGTAGAAATAACAATGATAACCACATCAGGGGTTAGGGAGAGTATTAACATACGTACATACAGTATGTATGTAAAGAAGTTTGCATCCTCTCTGTTACATCTGTTAAGGAGCATACCATCGTCATGCAGCAGTGACCAAAATTATCACCACTGATGATTTATCCACGACATCAGGAAAGAATGTAAGGAGAATGCAGCAGGATATTGTGAGAGAACTTAGTTCTCCAATGCTGAGTTTCTTAGCCCCATATTTACGACCAAGAAGTATACTTGAACCTGGCCATGTTCTTCACACTGAGAGAGTCTTGTTCTTATTTCTGTTTTGTTTTGCTGTGCAGAGATTTGTTTTATTTTATTTCTGCTTTATTACACAAGGTAATGTTCTCTACTAAGTGGATGAAAGACTTTGAAGTAGCATACATGACTTTAAGGAAATTTTAATTTTGAAACAAAATCATGCTGAGAAATAGCTCAATTGTCCATGTTTGCTTAAAATAAAAGAGGAACTTGCCAGGTACTGTGGCTCACATCTGTAACCCTAGCTACTCAGAAGGCTGAGATCTGAGGATCGTGGTTCAAAGCCAGCCTGGGCAGGGATGTCCGTGAGGTTCTTATCTCCAATTAAAGATCAGAAAATCAGAAGTGACACTGTGGCCTTGAGCTGAAGAGTTCAGGGACAGAGCCCAGGCCCAGAGTTCAAGCCCCATGACCAAAAAAAAAGGAACTTGAGTTCTCTTGACAAGCTGAGCAAGACTTTTTTTTTAATTCCAGGATCATACTTGGTCTAAATAATACAAAGTGGTCTATGTAATGATACATGCATATCTGAGTTAGAAACTATTACTTCCTCTGTCTTGAAAACCCTTGATGGTATTTACATTCTAAATTAAACTGAACACTGTATATTGATTTTAATATGTTAAGATGAAATTCAATTTCATGACTACTGCTAACATCATAGAGCATGTAGGATCAATGTGTTTGCTGATTTCCTGCTAACTACCAATATCTCCCCAAGGATTTGATACAAGATTTACAAGAATATTGTTTCTGAAGATGTATGCATAAATGCGCTATCAAATGAGCCTCAATTCATTGCACATTAGGCATTGGAAGATTCATATGCTGCATTTTAATCAGCCTGGCATAAATGCTGACATGTGCTTTTGAGAGTTCACAGTAGTCAGTCTACCTACTAGGGCTCAATGCTTGTCCCAAAGAGCAGAGGCCCACAAGAGACCTCCGTGCTGCTGCTCTCCAAACTCACTGTCTTTTCAAATAGACAACTCACTGTCTTTTTGGTTAAGATAAAACTATGTGGGCTCAGGATGCGAATGCTGCTATGGCAGAAAGCCCAATGGCTAATTAGTATGTGTGTGTATGTATGTGTGTGTGTGTGTGAGAGAGAGAGAGAGAGAGAAAGAGAGACAGACAGAGAGACAGACACAGAGACAGACACAGAGAGAAAGAGAGAGAGCTGATCAACACTCTGATCTAGTATAGATTATGTTACCTACCAACTGATGGCATTGAGAAAAATTACCTAACAATAACTGAATGTCTCTATCTGAAAAATGGGAAACGTAATAAGTGCTTCACAGATTTCTGAAGATTGAAGGAGACAGTCCTCATCATCTGCACACTACTTGACCTTGAGAAAGTGCTCAATAAACAGTAGTTGTTACTATTAAGTAACACTCATATTCCCGGCCTTCAAACAAAAGTGCTATTTGATGCTCACAGGCAAGACACTAAGTAAAGATTTAGAAGAATGCAAATGAGAGCACAGCACATTCCCCGCTTCAGAGGGGTTTGCATTCCAGTTCGGTAGAGGGATCTACACAGCTATATGAGAAGATAATAACCCATGGCAAGGTGCCAGAATAGAGTATACTAGACAACTGAGTCCATAAGGTAAATGGATTATTTCCTGCTGTCAAGATGAGGGAAGCCCTCTTGAAAAGGATGCTATTGGTTTTTGAGTTTTGAAGAATGAATGACATTTTAATGTTCAGAGAATTGACTATGCCAAGGGATAAAAATATGAAAGCAAGAATGTGAAGCAGGGATAGCTAGACCTGCTGGTTGTTGGGAAGTATAGGTAGCAAAGCTAATGGAAAATTGTTTGGAAAGCAGGCTGGAGAATGACAGTCAAGTTTACTGAAGGCCAAGCTTAAGATTTTGGTGTTTGGTATTCAGTGGAGAGTCACTGCCATTTGCTTTACTGAGGACTAAGCTGATCTGAGCTGTGAAGCCGAAAAGTAAGCTACCCACCAACATTCCTGGGAAGGAGGCCTACCACCATTGGAACTCCATCACCTGGCTTTACTTGGGGCTCCATCATACCCTCAGAATGTGAATACTGTTATTGCTACCAGGTTACAGATGGAGAATCTAACACAGAGAGAAATCATATCAACTTCTCAGGAGCATATACTTGTCAGGAATTAGCAGAGGCAGAATTCAAACCCAGGGAGTCTGCTTGTAAACACTCAGGCTTTTGACTACTCACTAAGCTCAAATTCTCCAGAAGGTGAGAGTAGAATAAGCAGGCCAGGGGGACACAGTGATCCAAGAATATAAACTGTGTCATCGGACAGACCTGTGGTGAGCATGGGCAATATTACCTATATACAAAAGCAGAGATCTTTTCATTCGCTTGGATGACACAGGGTACTCTTGGATTGCTATGTGCTGAGCCATGCTGCCTTAAGCCAGGAATTCCCTGAACTGTGCTCTTCACAAAGACAAAGTTGGCTACATGTGAGATCTCTTTTTTCCTTAATGAAATGAGACTAATTCCTTATTCCTTCAATTACTATCTTTGTCATAATCCACAGAGCTGTCTTTCTGATCAGGACAAAAAAGTCAGTGAGCAAGGATGAGAGGAAGGACAGGGAGCTGCCCTCCTTGGATGGAAGTTGCCCTGTTTTTAGAACCCCCTCAGAGACCTTGTAAGAAAGGAAGGGTGAAAGGGGCAAGTAGGGTTGGAGTTGGTTCCAAGCAATCTTCATTCTTCATCTACACACAAGAAAGGAAGAAAGTTTGAGAGAAAGTGAAGTTTTCTGATATTAGGGCTCAATCTGAGGGCATCCTAAATAAACAGAGAGTGCCTGTGTGCAAAGTTCCTTACAAATAATTAGGCGATCACTGGGAGGAGTCTTTAGCTGATTACCACAATGTGACCTCGTAATTCACCTAGTATATAAGGGAAAATTTGAGAAAACAGCTGTTGGATTTTAAAGACTTTAGAGAGAAGCTCTGGAGCCTCAGCCCATAAGGAAGAATCTTTTCCTCGCAGGCTTTGCTGCTGAACCACTGATCATTTTACTTACTGCATTCACAAGTGGACAGAGGATTACGGCACATAAAACAGCAATTGTACATTTGGATTGCCAGGGAAATGAGACAACGAAAGATCTAAACCTAAACCAGGTACTGTTGGTTCACACTTATAATCCTAGCTACTCAGGAGGCTGAGATATGAGGATTGCAGTTCGAAGCCAGCCCAGGTAGGAAATCCCATGACATTTTATCTTCAAACCACCAGAACAAGCCAGAAGTGGAGCAGAGGCTCAAGTGGTAGAATGCCATCCTTGAGCAAAAAAACCCTTAGGGACAGTGTTCTAGGCCCTGAGGTCAAACACCCAGACTGGCTAAAAAACAATCCAAACCTACTAACAATTCCTCGGACTGCTAAATTTGTTGATGTATGCTGATCTGCAGAGAACAAGGTAAACTGGCTCAAAAGAGGTGGAGAAGAGATTATGAATCTCCCTTAAAAAGAAAACATAGGGAAGAAATCCTCTTAAAGAAAAAGCTGGATGATGTAACCAGTTACTTCCTGTAGGTCATCTCAGAAAGATACTTCAGAGATGTTGAGTAAGGCTGACTTAGATGCCTGGAGGCCCTAGAGAGAAAACGCAGAAGTTTATATTTTGATGAGTCAAACAGTGAACTTGAGTCAAACAGTGAACTTAAGATTATAAAGCAGTAGAAATGTAACTTCAGACTCCTCCACCAAACCTGGGCTGCTGCACACTCTAGGCCTAAACTTCTTTACTCCTGATGGTTTTCTTGTGAATACTCTGAGCTACATAAACACGCTTTGTCTTTCCCTATGAAGTCCTTATGATTTCCGTCAATCATTGCAAACAAATATCAGGGCTGTGTGCCAACAACTCAGGTTTACCATCATGGAGGATATTTAGAGCATTCTAGAAGAGCTATTCTCAAAGTATAGCCCAATAAGCCCAGGTCCCTGAGTCACATTTCTAGGATCCCCAAGTCTTTCATTTTCCAAATATGATATAGCATTAAGTCAGATTTTCTTTATATACTGGAATCAAAAGGCTATCTTGCAAAAGAGGTTACGTGCAATTTAATATATACCAATAAAAAGAAATTACACAACTTAAAATGAAAAGGACAAAATCTAGGTAGGGTTAACAATGCTTGACAAGAAATGTACTCATTACCCTATGTATGCAACTGTAACCCCTTCGTACATCACCTTGACAATAAAATTAAATTTAAAAAAATGAAAAGGACATCTTGTAACACATTGACTTTAGTAACAGATGTGAGATTTCCAACTGTTTATTACAATGCCAAATACCTCAAAATATTTGCAAGATGATGTAAGAAAATGATAGTCACAATTATTTTGTTTTGGCAAATAAGGTTATTTTCAAAATAATATTAACAAAGCTAATGTGATCATATTTAAGTGAAGTGGCCTACCTTAAAATCCTCCACTGTAACTGAAAATATATTTAATATCAATAGAAATACCTCATTAAAAATCAAAACAAATATTCCTTAGAGGCCTCAATAATTCTCAATGAGAGGAAAGGGAGCCTCAAAAAGTATAAGATCTGCTATTGTAAAAGGCTACTGTTTTGTTTCCCATGTTGGGTATGAGTTCATCTTGGCTAATAGGGTAAGAGTCTATATTTAATCTAAGTTATAGAAACCTGCTCTTCCAGGAAGGATGGACAGTATTTCTTCCAACAGACCAAGTACCAACCTGATAGACTTTTGGGCAAATACATTCAATGCTGTTCTCCTTAAAACTTTGGTGAAGAAATAACAAAAACATATTCATAGAAACAACCATGAATCTCAACTTCTAATGACTGTTACAACTATTTTCAGCTACGTAGCTCATCCAGTCTATATGGTCTAGTTTATTTCAAGTTTTTAAGCAACTAGAGTACAAATGTTAGCTACCAATCTAAACTTCAGTTGGTTCTTCAGGCAATGTTTTTCAGTAGTCTGTTTCTGTGTCCCCTCCCAGATTTCCTATTGTACAATCACCCAGTAAGAATGCAGCAAGCCTGAATTTTTTAAAATAAAAATGACCCCAAGATACCCTGTGTGTGTTACACTGTGTAGCTGAGTTTGAGAACTCTTAAGTTTACCTACCCTAATTCATCTTTTGTATCCCTCTTTTTTTTTTGTCTTTTCTTTTTTGGTACTGGGGATCGAACCCAGGACGTTGCGCTTGCTAGGCAAGCGCTTTGCCACTGAGCTACATCCCAGCCCTTTTGTATCCCTCTTATGAAACAGTATTCTACAGTTTTTTCATAACCCAAACATAGTCTCACTTCCAGCTTTTCATTCCTACTTTATCATTTTAGTTTTTGCAATACTTTCATTATATGTGTGTGCATATTCCCAATTTATAAAGCTTTCCCATTCACACCTATACTTCTCAATAGAGAGACTATCTCTGCATTTTGTTTCTAAGAGTATCGGATCTTTTTTTGCCACAAAACAGACATTATTTAAATTCATTCACAGTTGAGTAACAAAAATTCATCAACAACAGGATAATCAGGGCTGTTGTCATTTGATATCTGTTCTACCAAAAGTGAAAGGGGACAAATTAAGTTGCAGCTCTACCAGAGTTAGAGGTGACAATGACAGCTAAGAAGAGGTGAGCCAGTGAATATTTGCTTCTAAATGCTCCTTAGGATATCTCTCATGGTTTTTTTCCTGGAATCTTCCACTCTGGTTTTAAAGTACATATTACCCTTCTGGGAGGAAAGGGAAGATGGGCTCACGCAAGACTAAGGATATAGCATGTTATCTCAAGAATAAACTCTAGCTACCTTGGGGCCTGCGGCTTGCAAATGACACTAGATTGGAAACCATGCAATGTGGTTTTTTTCCCCCCTTTTTGTTTTTCTTAGCATACCGATTCTTATGGGAGAAATAAGAGAGCAAAGTAGAGGAAGCATCCATAAATGTGCCAGGGCAGACGAGTTATCTCCAAAAGCTTGGGTACGATGGTGGTAATAAAGGCCTTTGATTTCTTTTAAATTATTTATGCTTTGCTCATTTTTTAAGTAGGCATCTAATTTATAATAGAAACAAGAGACTTGGGAAGGAGACCATCCATTCTTCTCTCCCTGTCAGCACAGGCTTGTTTCCTGCAGAACGTTTTGGAGTGCTTTGTCTTGCAGACACTCTGTCTAAGTCTGTTCCACAAAGAGCCTAATGCACGCGCGCACGGGGGCTTAAGCAACGTGCAGAGCCCTGAGAGCAGCAGCAGTATTAATAGCACAAGTGGGCAGGATCCCAGTGACAGGACTTCACCGCTCACTCTGGAAGACAACCTCCCATTCGTATTGACTTGCGCTGGGAAAGTATTTCCTGAGACCCTTTCTAAAGTTCCCTCTTGCTCCCCATTATGCCATTACTAGTAGTGAGGGCTTTTGGCTTGTCGTTGATGGAGAGGTGGGGATGCCATCGTTTCTAAGTGCTCCTGAAAAGTGCTGACTTGGCCACCCAGGAGACAGAGGGCTTTATATATCCCCAGAAGAGGTGGAACCTAGGCAATGACCACAAGAATTTCCAGTGGGCTTGCCAACAGATTTCAAACTTGCTTTAGAAAGCTGAATTCTTGCCTTTTAGTCTCAGGAATAGATTATTTGAATTAGAAGGTGTGATGGCACAGCTAGACAGGCCCCAAATTAATTTCTCACGAATCAAAAAAACACCCAGAAGTTACTATCTTTTTGTGCATGTGTGCTAGTCTGGAGCTTGAACTCAGAGTCTGAGTGCTGTCCCTGAGCTTCTTTTGCTCAAGTCAATGCTCTACTACTTGAGTCACAGCTCTACTTTCAAAGGTTTTTTTTTTTTTTTGGTAGTTTAGTAGTGGTAAGACTTTCACAGACTTTCCTGCCCAGGCTGGCTTTGAACTGTGATCTTCAGATCTCAGCCTTCTGAGTACCTAAGATTATAGGTATAAGCCACTGGTATCAGGCAGAAGTTACTATCCTGATTGCTTAGTGTTTCATTGAATTACTCCCTAGCAACTTTGGGCTAACTGCCTCTAAGCACTCATTTGATTTTTTTTAAAATACCATCAAGTTAAAGTTTGATGGTTTTCACTTCTTAAACTAGGAGTAAAATGCTAGATATAAATTGTGGAAATGCCGTTAGCAATAAACCGAAAAACAACTTGTAGATAAATTCTCTAAGACCTAAACCTTTTCCCTCCTTACTTCCCATTTGCCTGAGGGAGAATGAAAGAGAGTTACTGAAGCTACTCAAGATTAATTACATAGAAATTCTTTGAGACAAAGAACTGAACATGATAGAAACTGTATCTAATTGTGTTGAATTCCTTTGGAAACTGTCTTTTGGAAAATTCAGAATCTTTAGCTTTATTCCAATTTTTGCACCACTTGGAACAAGCTTGCAGCTAGTAATAATAGTATTAAATTAAAAGTATAAACAATTATTAGAAATATATAGTCGGAGAAACCATTAAATTTGTTCCTTCAGCAGGTTTATTACTTTTCTGCATACTTGCATAAAAATTTGTCTTCTACCAATTTGACATAAAATGGCCAGGATCGGATTTATTCATTTTATCAATCCCATTATTTTGTACTGTCACATACTGGGACTATAATCTAGGTAGCAGGTATAGTTCCTCAAAAAGTAGACTCTACCCCTCCCTCTTTCTCACCAACCCTCCAATATTGAGCTATTATTTTGTTCGTTGAGAAATAAGCTTAGTTTTATATCAAAGGCTCTGCTGTACCTGTAGTGATTTAGAATTCAAATGTGGCTAGTTTATTTTTTTTAATACAACAATCATATATCACTGTTCACAACAAGAGTCAAGTACTTCATATAAATTCTACTCCAAAAACTGTTAGTTTCCTTTCTTGGGTCTTTTGCTTCAGAAAAATCTCTAGCTACTAAAGAAATCTCTAGCTACTTTGTCCAATCCCTGCTCCCTTAAGCACAGGCAACTGTGCCCCTTGAACTTTGGCTGGTTTGGTGATTAACTCCAGAGGGTTTTCCATCTAGTAAATATCTACATAAAGAGCAGAACACACTGACTGGACAATAGCACAGAGTGTTAACTGGTATGACGGGGCTTGCAGCATTTGTCTCATGAGTAAAAGATTCACAATCATGAGAAAGAACAAAGACATTATTATGATAATTAAACGTGTGTCTTTTAAGTTTACCCTTCACTTTCCCAGGTTGTCTTTTCTTGCTTCTTCATGTACAGTAGTAAATTATTGCTTCTGTTTTCTAGGCAAATGTCCAGAGAGCTAGACAGTTTGATTTGCTCTAAGCCCTATAGCTATGTGGTTGACAAGGGTCAACCACTCACTGACATCCTCTATCTGCTACCTCTGTATATCCCAACCAATCTTTTAATGTCCTTACTCTTTTTCATATTATAATTTTACCTCTTTTCCTTGGGGCTTCCCTTTCATTTAGGATGTTTTTTTTCCTATTCTAAGTCCTGTGTCTGCCTTGAAAACTTTCTTTTGTCTCCATCAAACATCTGTTGCCAAACATGGGGCCTCCTGTATCTGAAATAGTTCAGAATGACAATTCCATGATGTTAAATTTGAAGTATTCACTTCTACACACATTTGGAATCTGGCATTTCTCTAACAAAGAAAAGGGGAGGAGTTGAAGACATGATTCAGGTAATAGAGCATCAGCCAATGAAAGAAAGTGCCAGATACCGAGTCCCCTCAGACAAAAAGGAAGGAAGAGGAGAAGGAAGAGAAGGAAGTAAAGGAGGATGACTAAGATGTGAAGGAAGAGAAAGCATAGAAACCAATGCTTGAAGAACTTTCTGAGAGTATTAATGTCATCTGAATGAATGGGTTAATCAATCATAAAGAATGAGCAATATAGTTATACACAGTGGCTTAGGCCAGATATCCAAGACACTCAAGAGTTGGGAAAAATGGAGGATCACAGTCTGAGGCTACCCCAGAGGAGAAAAGTCAATGATCCCAGCTACATGAGAGGAACATGTAAAAGATCATTGGTCTACAGATCTGCCTTGGGCAAAACCCCAGAATCTACCTGAAAAAAAAAAAAATAGGAGATGGAGATTCTAAAGGCATGACTCTAGTGGTAGAGAGTTTACCTAGCAATTGCAAGTACCAATATCAACACAGATAAAGAGACAGTCACAAACAATGACAGACAGACAGGTAGACAGAGTTCCTGGGAAGCCTGACACTTTTAATCATAAGTACTCAAGAGGCTGAGATCTGAGGATCATGGTTCAAAGTCAACCCAGTCAGGAAAGTCATGAGACTCTTCTCCTCAACCATTAAAAAGCCAAAAGTGGAGCTATGGCTGAAGTGGTAGAGTGCAAGCTTAAGCAAAGAAAGCTGAGGGGCAGTACCCAGGCCCTAATTTCAAGCCCCATGCTGGCACAAAGAAAAACTCTCGCCAGGCACCAGTGGCTCACGCCTGTAATCCTAGCTACTCAGGAGGCTGAGATCTGAGGATCACGGTTCAAAGCCAGCCCTGACAGAAAAGTCCGTGAGACTCTTATCTCCAATAAACCACCAGAAAACTGGAAGTGGCACTGTGGCTCAAGTGGTAAGGCGCTAGCCTTGAGCTGAAGAGCTCAGGGACAGCGTCCAGGCCCAGTGTTCAAGTCCCACGACCCACCAAAGAAAAAGAAAAAGAAAAACTCTGTTGGCTATGTGCAACATCACAGCTGGGAATTTTGTGGGGTTCACCATTGTATGTTTTAATTCTTTGGGCATTGTGAGTAGGCAATTCTCCCTGAGAAATGAACAATGCTCCACCTTTAAAATTGTAGTGTTGGGGAATGATGGGTATGTGTTAAGCCACTCAAATGGAGATTCTTAGATCAGCTCTCCATTTTCTGGATCCGTATTTCTGGAGATAGCACCTAGAAATTGATAGGTTAGTTCACAGACACCAACTACTAGCCTAGACAGAGCTATATATCCCCAGAGAGTTCGCAACTACTTGTTAGGTAAATTTATTCTGTGCTTTGAAAAGACAGCCCACCAGCGAGGTTGTTAGGAATTGAATGTGGTCATCTTTATTTGTTGTCTACCAGCAAAGAGCCACACCAAGTTGATAATGCACCAAGATCCGATCTCTCCTCTTTCATCTCTGATGTCATCTGCCGAGGCATGCAAACCGCAGAAGCTACTCTTATCAATTAGCACTGGAAAACACTTTCAAAAATAGTCAGAGATGAACTTTCCCATCAGGGATTTCCTAAGGCATGCCTACATTAGAAAATAGATTATCCCCCTTCCCTTCCCCTCCCCAGCCCTAGGTCCTGACAATACATTAGAGACTCTACCACGAAAGTAAGGCCATTCCTCCAAAACCTCAGACAAAGCACTCACAGGGTACCACACAACAATAAGTCTCCAACACAGTGAATGTGGAAGTCATCACTCCAGGGAACAAGGAAGAAATGAAGGACAAGACACTCCTCACAGAGAGCTGGTTGTCCAATCATAAAGGGATGGGGCAGCTGCAATAGCATCATCAAAAGCTCTGAGGTTTAAAACTGGTGCAGCTTACTCCAGAATCATTTCTCCCCTCTCATGATTGTTATTTCAAGTTTATAATTCATATTCCCATATCAGGAAGGAATGCTAAGTGTGCTAGTAAATAGCTTTCAAGCACTATAAATGCTAAGAGCTGCTATTCTTTTGAGCCTGTTTTGGCAGAGATGGTGTAATTCAGAGCTGGCAAAGTATTATTCTTATTTCCACTAAATTTTCACTTAATAAGTAAATTAAAATTTGTTTAATCTCAATTCATTTAATTCAACATTAAATTTCATTGAAAAATTAACTTAAGAAAATTTGGTAGGCATCCTCAAGGAGTGATAAGAAAGAAGAATAGATTGTGTGTGTGTGTGGTTGGGTGGGTGGGTGCGTGTGCATGCACGCACATACACACACCAATACTGGGACTTTAACTCAGGGCCTGCGCACTATCCTTTGACTTTTTGACTCCTCAACTGGCTTTGAACCATAATAACCAAATTTCAGCCTCCTGGATAGCTAGGATTACAGGTGTGAGCCACCAGTGCTTAACTGTATAATAGACTTTTAATTCAGTCCTCTCCCAGCCTTAGTTTAAGAAAAGTAGGCAAGTGTCAAGTAAAGAAGTGTTAGCTCTGGACATTTTATGTTTTTAATTACACTGCTTAATCTTTTTTTTTTTTTTTGGTACAGTTGTGGGGCCTGAACTCTGCATCTGGGTGCTGTCCCTCAGCTCTTCAGCTCAAGGCTAGCACTCTACCACTTGAGCAACAGTGCCACTTCCGGCTTTTTTCTTTTTACTTATGTGGTACTGAGGAATCGAACCCAGGCCTCTGGCATGCAAGGCAAGCACTCTACCACTGAGCCACCTTCCCAGCCCACTACACTGCTTAATCTTTACTAACACCTCCAGCTCATGTGTGGCTATCCTCAAGGTAAAGTATTTGTTCTCCATTGAAATTCTATTTTTTTGCCAATACATTGATGATAAAAGTAAAAGGAGAATTTGTTGATGGCATTTATGCAATGAAATTTTGACTCTAAGTATTGATTGGTGCAGAGAGTTAAATAACTGGAGGAGTTGCTTAGTCTTAATTATTACGTTTTTTTTTTGGGTCCGGTCATGGGGCCTGAACTCTGGGCCTGGGTGCTGTCCCTCAGCTCTTCAGCTCAAGGCTAGCGCTCTACCACTTGAGCCACAGCACCACTTCCGGCTTTTTTTTTCTGCTTATGTGGTGCTGAGGAATCGAACCCAGGGCCTCATGCATGCAAGGCAAGTGCTCTAACACTGAGCCACCTTCCTGACCACTTAATTATTAAGTTTTTAGAAAAAATTTATGCAATTTTATTGCTTTCAAGTTGCTATAATGCTGTTTAACACTTAGACATATTTTAATTAAAGACATACTTTAATGAGTAGATGTTAGAATTTCAAAATGCCTTTCTTTTTCTTCTAAAAATGTTTTATTATTTAAAGAGTTTTAAGGGATACTCTCTGATCCTGTTTATACTATTAATTTTCTTATTATGTACCTCATTTATTGTTAACATAAAAAATAGACTTAACCTCACATATAATCATAAAGTTGCAAATTCTTGGAGGAAATTGTTGAGAGAAATTTTGGAGAGAGTTAAGTCTTATTGTCTAAAGATAACAACAAATACCTCATAAAATGTGTCCTAAAGTTCAGATTTAGAGTCTCAGAAAGCTCAGACTTACTAAAAGATTTAGAAATCTACTAAACAGATAACTCTTTCACATCTGAGAAAGGAGAAACTTACAGAGATAAGTTTAAGTATATAAAGTATAGGGCAACCAACTCCAAGTCAAATGTTTGCCAAAAACTTGTCACCCAGCTCCACTTCTCTCTGAATACTTCTCAGACCTTCCTTTTTCTGGGTCAGTTTTTATGAGGCAAAGAGAGACTAGCTGCCACCAGTTTACACTTCCATTTCAACTCATCATTCTAGTAAAAACAGAGTATGTGCCTCCTGGCAGTTACAATATAATCCCATGGAAGGCACTCATTGGTCTAATCACTATGAAGATTGCTCATCCTTAAGCCAAATGCTATGCCCAAGGAGATAAAATACGAACTCTTGTACTATGCTTTGCAAACCAGTCAGGTAGGGCCGGAGGGGGGAGTTAACTCTGAACAAAAAAAAAAGTGTGGATGCCAATTCGCAACTGCCCAGTGGTGCAGTGAAACCAAATGCAGCTAGAGTTCCTCACTCCACGAGGCCCTGGGTTCGATTCCTCATCACCACATAAGCAAAAAGAAAAAAAGCCGGAAGTGGCTCTGTGGCTCAAGTGGTAGAGCGCTAGCCTTGAGCTGAAGAGCTGAGGGACAGCACCCAGACCCAGAGTTCAGGCCCCACGAGCGGACCCAAAAAAGTTAATTTTCTGCTTTGATTTGCTTTAATGTTAGAATCCATTTGGTTGCTGTTTCTTTTTTGACACAGTTTGGAAAGTGGGAAAGGGATATATTGAAATAATATCATGATATATATCATGATATACTTGACAATATTTCTTATTTTTATTTAGAAAGCGTCAACTTATGTCTTCTCTGAACCTTGCATAAATATATGCCTCTCTGTGTGAAATTTCTTGTGGAAGAGATGTACTTAATGTCCGGCTGGTTTTGTATTTTTTTTTTCAGTCTTCAACATATGGTTCAACATGTGGCCAAAGACATGCTTAGGGTTTCTTGTTCCTCCACTCTGGGCATCTGCCTGAAGTAGGGAAACACTGATCTATGTCCCAAGTGACTTGCCCTTTAGAACCTTTTAACTCCTCTTCCAAGAGCTTCATAGAAAAGGGTCTACATTTGCCCTAAATGGTGTCTGTTTGAAAAGGGCCACCTACATGATCTTGCTGGTTTTCCCTGAGGCTGGCAAGGCATCTATTCACTAAGAGTAAAAGGGAATAAGTGCACTCCATCAGCCTCTTTCCCTTTTCTATCAAATGTAAGTGGTGTTATAATATTGATATGATCAAGACTAATGAGCCATTAATTCTAATTCAAAAAAAATGAGGTAACTGAACATGATCTTTTACAGTGCATTGATCTGATATGCCAGATGAAGGCAAGGTTACATTTCCTCTTGGAAATATGCCTGCTCTTCACAAGCAATTTTAAAATGTTCCCCATATGGACGTGCTCTTGTACGTGCCAAAAATAAATCTAATAGAAGGAGACAATGTCTAAGGAGAAAATATGCCTTCCTTTTACCATTTCTTTATCCTTCTCTCCTTGTCTCCCAGGCTCAGGCCCAGTTGCAATTCACTTTGTGGGTCGCCAAAATGTGCTTAGGCAAAGTACTGATTTCTTAATGCAAGTGTATACAAAGGTCTAGAAATGTGTACTGTCTAGAAATGTGTACCTCTGTTATCTTTCCCCCCCTACATATGACAGTGAACATCCAGAGAACTGAGTTTTAATTAGTAGCCATAAGTGCCATTTGGGGGCTTCACACGCATGTGATTTAGGTTAGAGCTTAAAATAAAGACATTTTATGCTGCCATATTTAAGAGAAAGCTTACTCTGCCTACTTGAATCTGCAAAAAATGTCTTGAATCTTTAGATTATCTGAGTGCATTTTAGATACAGAATACAATTCTCATAAAACACTTAGAAGGAACACATGAACAACATATTGTTATTCAAAAACAATAGGAGAAAGAAAGAAGAAAGAAAAAGGAAGGCGGAAGGAGGAAGAAAAGGAGGGGGGAGGGAGGAAAGAAGAAGGGAGGAAGAGGGAGGGAGAAAGGAAGGTAGGAAGGAGGAAGGAAAGAAGGAGGGAGGAAGAGGGAGGGAGAAAGGAAGGTAGGAAGAAGGAAGGAGGAAGGAAAGAAGGGGGAGGGAGGAAAGAAGGGAGGGAGAGGGAGGGGGAAGGGAGGAAAGAAGGAAGGAAGGAAGGAAGGAAGGAAGAAAGGAAGGAAGGAAGAAAGGAAGGAAGGAAGGAAGGAAGGAAGGAAAGAAGGAAGGAATATATATACAGGGCATCATTTCAGAGATCCTGGTTCTAATGCCTAAGACAAGTATAGTGCAGAATGCTAATCCCATGAAAACTGTGTTAAATGACAGTCACATCTGCTCTCCAGGGCGTTTTGATAAAACTATCTTTGCACATATTTGAATAGCAACTTGAATATGTACATTGTCATGAGCTGAACTGTATTTGCCAAAATTCATAGGCTGAAATCCTAATCCCCAGTAGGTCAGCATGGAACTCTGTTTGGATATAGAGTCGTTAAAGAGGTAATTAAGTTAAAATGAGATGTGAGGCTAGACCTTGATCCAATATAACTTAAGTCTTTGTAAGAAGAGGGGATTAAGACACAGCCGTGCGCAAGGGGACAGTGCCATCAACAAACCAAGGAGAGAGTGCTCCAAAGCACTAGACCTCATGGCACCTTGATCTTGCATGTTAGCCTTCACAAACAGGAGAAAATAATCTTCTGTTATTTAAATCATCCAATATGTAGTAGGTTATTCTAGTAAGCAAAAAAAAAACACCAAAAAAATAAGATAGTTATAGAACCCTAAATCTCTTAGGGAGATTATCTTTAAAAGTAAGCATAACATTTTCGAAGTTCCATTCTTGAATGCAGTGATATATCATCCTTTTCCTTAAGGTAGGAAGGGTCTTGTCAATAGTTTGTTTGTTTATATTTTGGTCTGAGACAAGAACTAGGACTCAGTACCTGACATATTTGCTCATCTGGCTAGCATTCTACCAAATGAGTGATGCCTCCAACCCAGGAAAAATCTAGTCTTCAATGATCAATTCTACCTTTGAGAGAAAAATATCCAAGAGAAATGAATCTCAATTACCCATGAAGTTTGAAAGGGGATTTTTAGAGAATCGACATGTATCAGTAATTTGGCATTTCCTTTGAGTGATCAGCAGTATTCAAGGAACATTAACTTAGAATAAAATCTTCTCCCAGTCCAGAAATCCTCTTCATTAAGAGAGTAGACAAAAAAATAGTTTTAGTATTGAATGTAGTGGGCATCCCAGGCACTCTGGTAAGAGGTCATAAAGACAGAGAGAAATCTCATTCGTTTCTATAACCAAAGAACTACATCCCATTCCTTACAGGTCTTCAGGTAAACAACAACTAATCCACAAATATGGGAACAAATGGTAGCCCCATTAGTCACATACTACCCATTTTAACTTCAGTTGGCAATTGGGGTGACCAGCTGTGTAAGCTAATTGGCTTTATCCAGAGAAAAAATAAACTCGTCTCTATCATGGGAGAATGGCAGCCACTCCAAGTTTACCTTCTACTTGGCTGTAGAGAGTGATTCCAGAAAGATGACTCCTAGTTCCTGAGTCATAAAGCTGACAAAAGGTTGATCTAGTCTTCAAAAGGATATATGCATTTCCAAAAGAAAACAAAGTATACAACCACACATTTCCTAAAGTAAATGTTCCAAGAAAAAAGCAGGTGTTTCCTAATTTTCCTGAGTGAGAACTAAACTTCTTAGGGTTAATTTGTATTTCTCTTTACCCTATCATTTGAGAGGAAAACCAGAAATAATCATGTCTTCACCAGTTCTAGAAAGCACTATCTTTTAATGAAAAGAAGAATTCAAACTTTTAACGAATCTCCCACGTATGTGGAGGCCTAAGCAAAATTTGGACTTAGGGATTACATCCCTTGAAGAGCCAGACACCACGTTGTGGCAGAACTCTCCCCAAACTCCATACTATATGCTAAATCATTTGCCTTCCATTACTACTTTACACCTCTTCCTTTGTGTGCCCCAAATTGAACTCCTGGATCTCCCCTTCAACTGCGCCATGTGTAGCCATCCCAATGTCAGTGAAGGACAACACTAAACTTCCAAATGCTCAAGCAAGAAACCCTGGCATCCTCATGGATGCTTATCTTTCCCTCATGTCAAGATATTATTATGACATATCCAAACCCCAAGGATGTGTCAATGCAGACATCATGGAACAGTAAACCAGTAAAATCTCTCCTCTCCTCCCTCCCTCCCTCCCTCCCTCTCTCTCTCTGTCTCTCTCTCTCTTTCTGTGACAAATAATTTGGTAGTCTCCTTGTTATCCTTCATATTATTTTGTCTATTCTCAACTCAAGAGACAGAGATTCCACCAATAATCTATAAATACTCTCTATTTCACTCAGAGAAGAAGCCCAAATCATCACAACTGATTCTGGTCATCTAATTGTAACTGTCTGTAGTAGGTTTAAACCTTTGCTCTTTTGTTTTTAGTATCAAACTTGGGAAAATTCCCAAAGAGTCCATCAGTCCTCAATAAATACTCATAGGAATCAATTGGTTGCTCTTTCTTTCTTTTTAGTTGTCTCCTGACTCTCAGGCACAAAGGGGATGTGGTCAGGCACACAGGATGGCCTCAATGCACAGCTTGCCAGATCGAAGGAGGCCTCGGCAGCAGCAGGTCCTGCCTGCTCCCACCAGAGAAACCACTTACCTCTTTTATGGCTCAAGTTTCCCAGTTGAAAATTCAAATTAAAATACTTTCTCTTGATGTATGCCGAAATAGATGGAACAAATCAACTTTCCAAAAGACTTAAAGAAAAGTGCCATTGCTCTCATTTTCAACAACTTCTTGCCAACAAGAAACTATAAATTTGTTGAAGGCAAAGATCATTTAGATACTGTGAATCCTTGGAACACATAGGTAACAATTGCATTTTGATTTTAGATTTGGGAAGTTGCCTGATGTTTACTGACAACAGAAGTCTCTTAAAATAACTGACTCATTTTTGCTACTAAATCTTAAACATCCTATGTGAAAGGCAAACCATCCTTCTGCTTGAAACAGACTCATATATAAACCTTAAGTAGAAATAATAGTAACACAGAACTTATCCTCAAGCCACAAAAACTAATACTTTGATTGTAATCAACATATTTGAGTTATTAGAAAAGTAGAATACAAGAGACTATTTAACTATACTGGTCAGAGTAGACATGAAGGTGATTTTACCAGGAAGTCATATTGCTTGGTTATTTGGTTGTGATATATACTATAACTTTATAGTGTGTGATATATACTGAAAGAAATATGGGCTTTGGAAGTCAATCATACAGAATAATATACAGACCTATTACTTACTAGTTGTGTGCTCTAGACCAAATTATTTAATACTTTGACCCTAAATTTTCTTATTACTCACATGGAGATAATGTTATCATGCTTGCTATGGATTGAATGTTACCTTCCCTCACAATTCATATGTTAAAGACAGTCACCAGAGGCTCATTCCTGTAATCCTTAAGCTACTTAAGGAGTCTGGGATCTAAGGGTCACAGTTCAAAGTCAGTTTGGGCAGGAAAGTCTATGAGACTCCTATCTCCAAGTAACCATCAAAAATCCAGAAGCAAAGCTGTGGCTCGAGTAGTACAGTACTAGCCTTGAGCAAAAAATCTCAGGGCAGCACCCAGGCCCTGCATTCAAGGCCTAGAACCAGCACACACACACACACACACACACACACACACACACACACAAATCATATGTTGAAATTCTGAACCCCACTGTGATGGTCCAAATGTGATTGATTTAAGGCAAAGTCCTCATGAGGAGATCAGTGCTCTAATAACTACAAATGAAAGAAGCCGTCTTCTGTGTCCATCCCTCAAGGGCACAGAAAGAAGACTGCTCTTTGAAAGCCAGGAAGATAGCCCTCACCAAGAACTCAACCCTCTACACTTTCATCTTGGTCTTGCAAGTCTCCAGAACCACAAGAAGACATTTCTGTTGTTTGAGCCACTCAATCTATGATAACTTGTTACAGTATCCAAAACTAATAAGATGAGACACTGTGGCTGAACAGAGCACAGGCTCAAGAAAGATAAGGGAGGTGCAATCAGAGGTAAGAGAAGAAAATGTTCACATAGGTGATAGATAACAAGTAAGTACATCTTGTTGGATTACTGGCTTCAGAAACAGAAAAATTAGATGAAGGAATTAGAATCTGGTTTTGCCTCCCCAAATGGAAAGTTTACTTGATGAGATTTACAGCTAATGTGTGATCTCAGGAGCGTCATAATAGCAATACTATGACTATGTTGCCTACAAAGCCTGGAGATAAAAGGACTGATTCGGTGGTGGCAAAGCTCTGCTTCATAAATGATGATGATAATAGTCTGTGACTAATAGCATATGCCTATTTATATTGCAATGTTTTAGTGTGGCCAACCTAAGCCAGACCCAGGGAGACTTGGCACAAGCTTTTATGTATGGGCTCAAGTTTGAGAGTTTATGAGGCGCAGTTAATCTTCTGAGCTTTTACTGACCTTTATTTGACAATAGAAAAACATCACATTTTAACAGCCAGGATAAACTAATTTACCAACAGGAAGGCCTACTTTCAAAACCAAATAAATAATCAAGTTTTTTTTTTCCATCAACTTCTACTAGCTCCTGAATGCTAAACCAGGGGAGCCTTTCTGCCTATATCTACACAACTTCTCAAGTTAACACTTTTCTCAAAAGAGAAATTTCATCTTCAAAGGGAATTAGAATTTATTCTGAACCTTTAGCAAAGCCTCATGATGACTTGGCCCTGTTCTATTTAAATTAATAACCCCTCATATAATCCTTTTTAGGTTGACTTTTTAAAACATAGATTGGGTTTTGTATGTCTTTTTTTAATAATGAGATCTTTTTTATTATTTTTAAGTTATGTGTTCTACATTTTTTTATTTTATTTGTGAAGATACTGTACAGAGGGGTTACAATTACATGGGCAGGATAATGCGTACATTTGGGTTTTGTATGTCTTTTATCCCACTTTTCCAGATGGAATTGAAGGGTTTCAGAAAACACAAAAATAATGATTGCATTTAATCAACTGCTCACAATAAACCTTGTCGTTGTATAAGCGCTCCATGTGCACACTATTTCATTAAAGTGTCATCAAAAACAAAGCATGAAGTATTGTCCCCGTGTCTGAGATAATGAAGCTCATCTCAGCAGCTCATAGTTGTGGCTAGAATAAACACAATTCCTACCCCCAGACAGCTCCAGAGACCACTGAAATCAGAATCTGGATGTGAGATCCAGCCTGGTGACAGATAACTGCAATGTTCAGTCAAAGTTGAGCACCACTTTTGAACATCTCGTCCCAAGCCACTCAGGTAACAAGCTGCTGGGGACGGTCTTTCGATGGCAATACCTAAGATCTTTACAACTATCTCCACAGTTCCTAAAACTTGGTCAGCAACTAGAAGAATTGGGGGGAAAAATTAATACCAACAGAGTTTCATCCCCAAAGATTCTGAACCTATAAGTATAGTTTGGGTTCCAACCACGAGCCTTCACAATCTATAGAAAAACGTAGCCAGATTTTGAAATTATTATTTCATATTATTCTTAGCAGTTAAAAAAACTCTGTAATGTTTACTTTCCTTTCCAGCTTTAAGAGTTTCTAAAAACAATCTAAGGTTCAACATGCTTTCCCACTGAATTTTTTTCTTTCCTTTAAGAGAATATGTGTAGAGTTCTTGACCTCCATCTGCTAATTAATATGATCCATTACTTTAATAATGAGCATATATTGAATATATCCTATATAATGAATACTCTCAAACATTAGAGAGGACTTAAAATTGAGAAGCTTATGACATAAATATTTCTCAGGTAATATTTTTCAACAACATATAAATCTAAAAGAGAAAAAGAGTGGCCTGAGTGAGGTTTAAGTATTTTTTGGAAGTGAGAAAGAAGAGAACATTATCAATAAGAAGCCCTCAAAGAGAAACATTTTAAAAGGTAAATATTACATACCTGGAGGACCACCACTGACCTGATTTTATTACTATAATCATTATTATTAGCTTTAGTTGTACAAAGGGATTGTAATTCAATATATCAGTATCTGAGCACAATGTATCTTGTTCAATGTCATCCCCGTAATTCTGGCCCCTCTCTCTCAACTTCCATTATTCTGCCTCAGCCCCTCAATTTTCCTAGATCCATTTTCACATATAACATATGTGATAATATATTTGTAACTGTATTCATCCATGTTTCCTCTCTTCCTACATACCTCCCCTTGTCCACATGTTCCAGCTGCTTGGTTTTCATTTTGTTAAACTATACCTTGTTCGAAGGAGTTGCACCTTTGGAATCTTCTCCTGAATCTACCATACTTCAGTTAATATTTGTGTATGCAATGCATACAACCCTATATATGTTTGCATCTAAATTTATCATTTAGATCTACTTTCTACAATTGAAAGAAAACGTGCATCCTTTTTTGCTCTGAGCTTAACTTTCTGTTACTGTGTATCAGTTCACAATATCTAAAGTTGAAAAAAAACTGAACAATACAGTATATATGTGCTATTTGGAATCATACCTTCTATATTATTATTATTGAGGTCTAGCCGTTGTCTTGCGTGTATCAAAGTTTATTTCTGTTATTTGCTTGCATGTGCCAATAGTTTGTTCCTCGCCATCCATTGTATAAAATACAGTTGGCTCTGCATACTACTTGTTTTGCATCCTCCAATTCAACCATCACCAGATCCAAACTGAAAAAAATTGCACTGCATATGTAGAGTTTTTCTTGTCATCATTCCCTGGACAGCACAGGATAATAACTATTTACATAGAATTTACATTGCATTAGGTATTAAAGGTAATCTAGAGATTGCTTAAAATATACAAGAAATGGCACCATATTTTCTGTAAAGGGTTTGAGCATCCATAGAAGGTCCTCGAATACATTCTGCATAGCAGATATGGTGAAGTGATTATCCTTTAACTAATGTATCCATTTGCCTTCTGGGAACATTTGGCTTCTTTCCAGGTATTTACCATTACCTATAAAGCTGACATGAATATTTGCATATAAGCCTTTGGATAGACACATATTTTTAAATTTTAGGTAAATAGATAGCAGGTGAATAGCTCAGTCTTGTGAGAAGTCGTTTAGTTATTTCTTTTTCACTGTTCAGGAACATTTTTGCTCAAAATATGGCATTTTTACTTATTTACATTTCATGTATCAAGTAGGAGTTAACATATACTTTACAATGTGATAAGGAAAAAGTTCAGGAAATTGGGGAGAAAAAAATAAATAAGTTTAGGAAACTAACATGAAGCCAGGGCAGAGGTTAGAACATGTATAGGAAGCCAGAACATAGGTCAGTCCAAAAATTGTATGCTGTGTAGATTTAAGCTTAATGCATTGATTTATAATTTGATTTAATTTTTGAAATGGTACAAAGTGTGAATCTACATCTTCCTTCCTTCCTTCCCCTGAAAATTTGTATGAGCATATGCAGTTGCTCCAGCAGTAAGTGCAAAAAAATTACATTTTTATGCTAAATTTCTAGACCTTTGTGAAAATTAGTGTGGGTCTAGTTCAAATTATTGTCTCATTGGCGTGATTAGTCACTGGGGATTTTTTTCCTTTTTTTTGCAAGGGGAGAGGTGGACTTGAACTCAGGCAAGTCCTCTACTACTTGGGCTACTCCCTCAGTCATCTTGATCCCCTAAACAAAGTATTGTTTTTGTTTCTGCAGTTTTACAAGCTGTCTTGAAACAAATCTCCAAACTTGTTTCTATTTTCAATGCTATTCTAGATATCCTAGGTCCTTTGCATGTCTATATAAACTTTGGAATAAGATTCTCAATTTTCAAAAAATTCTAGGAATTTGTTGAAGATTATATTAAATCCATAGATCAGTTTGAATCTGATTCTTATTCATCAGGAATATTTCTTGTTTCTTTTCTCATAATGTTGTTGGCTAGTTTTAGAAAAAAGGTTTTGTTTACTTTATAGAATCATTTGGAAAGCATTCCCTCTCTTAAATTATCTATAAAAGTTTATGTAGAATTGTACTTATACCAACTTTAAATGTTTGGTAGAATTTACCAGTAAACCTAGCTGAGTTTTATGTTTTCTTTATAGGATATTTTGTAACTGTAAATTCAATTTCTTGAATAGTTATAGGATTACTCTAGTTAACTGTGTATTCATAAGTAATATTTGATAGTTTATGTATTTAAAGAATAACTATTTTCAACTTGTGCTTCTGAATGCATTTGAGTTTATGCTTTTACACTTTTACATGGAGTTATAAATAAAGTAGTACATCATAATTTTTAAAAGAATAACTTTTTCCAAGTTATAGGGTTTTATTGGAATAAAGTTCTGAATATTCACTTATGATCTACCATTGGTTTCTCTTATCACTTATTATTTATATTATTAATTTCTCTTTTTGCATAATCAGTTTTGGCTACACATTTACCCATCCTTTCAAAATTGAGATTTTAGTTTAGTTTATTTCTCCATTGCCTTTTCTGTTTCCTAATTTGTTTCCTAATGTTAACTGTAGCGAGGTGGCCAATGGTTGGCTAATCATTTCATGGTGAGATTTATCTGTACTTCATAGAATCTGTATGAGCATTATTTTTATACTACAGGTGCAAAGCACAAGGTAATTTCCAATCTTTTCTTTCTATTATAAAAATTCATTCAGTGTTATTTTTCTTCAATAAGAAGGACCTTCACTAACATTTCTTGTAGTAGAAATCTCTTAATGAAGATTTCTTTCATCATTAATATCTCTGAAAAAGGAGTGTTTTTCTTAACATTCCAAATTTTTTGAATGTGGCTCCACTGTTTTCCTTATTTGCATTGTTTCTCAAGGAAACACTACTAATATTTTTTATATTCATTCTATATACAAGGTAGGGAGTCTCATCTATTTGCCCAGGCTAGCACCAAATCAGGATCCTCCCATCTCTGGCCTTTAACATAGCTGGGATTTTTATCTAACTGTTTTTCAACATACCTGGCTTGTTGATTGAGATGATGTTTTGCTAACTTCTTGCTTGGGCTAGCCTTGAACCATGATTCTCCCTTTCTCTGTTTTCCAAGTCAGTTACAAGTATGAGCTATGGTATTAGTCTTGGTAAAGATTTTTTTTCTTTAATACTCTCTTCTGTGTTTTAAGAAGTTTGATTATAATGCATTTTGGTGAAATTTTCTTCATGTTTTCTATGCTTCACATTTTCTGAGCCTATTGAATTTGCATCTATACTTTATTAAAAATATTTGGAAAAGTTTGGCCATTATTTCTTTAATTATTATTTATTCTGATCCACTCTTTTCTATTTGAGCATTCTAGTTACTTATATACTGGGCCACTTGATTTCATTTTTTAATTCATTTTTGCTTTGGGTTTCTTTTGTTAATTCAATTTTATTGTCAAGGTGATATACACAGAGGTTACAGTTACATACATAAGGCAGTGAGTACTTGTAGAACTTGTCCCGCCCTTGTTTTCTCCCACTTTCCCCCCCCCACTACCCCCAAGTTGTAAAGCTCATTTCCAACATATTGTCTTGTGAGTTTCTTTTTCTAAAATTTCTCCTATTATGACCCTGCCAGTCTTCTTTTTCAGTATGCAATCTGCTATTAATCCAATAACAGTTATTTTCATCTCACAAATGTAGTTTTCATCTCCAAAAGTTTGAGGTTTTTTAAGACACAATCTACATCTTTACTTAACTTTTTGAATACACAAAATAATATTATAAAATTATTTTATCATCCTTGTACTTTTTCTGATCTTCATGTGAGCTCTGGGCTGGTTATAATACGTTGATCTTTCTCCTGGTTAATGGTCTTATTTTTCTGCTGCTTTGCATGCTTCATATCCTTTGATTGGATGCCAGATACTATGAACTTTGTTTAGCTGGATTCTGGATATTTTGTATCTCTATAAATATTAACTATTCTTGAGCTTCATTCTGGGATACAGTTAAGACACCTGAAAATAGTCTAATCTACAAAAGCATATTTAATATATCATATTTTTCAGCTAAGATCAGAGCTTTGTTTAATGTGGGGATAGTTATTTCCCAGCACTATGCTCATAAATTATTGTGTTTCCCCATCATGGTAGTAGGAACAGGCATTATTTTTAGGCCTGTGTAACCAAGGCATTCTTTGTTGTTGTCTTTTCCTCAGTTGTAGATGACTTCCTCCAAAATTACCAGTACTCAACTAGGTACTCAAAGAGGACTCTTCAGAGCTCTGAGATTCTTTCTCAAAATTTCAACTCTGGCCGGACGCCGGTGGCTCATGCCTATAATCCTTCCCTGGGCAGGAAAGTCTGTGAGATTCTTATCTCCAATAAACCACTAAAAAACTGGAAGTGATGTTATGGCTCAAGCCGTAGAGCGCTCGCCTTCAGCTGAAGAGCGCAGGGACAACAGCCAAGCCCAGAGTTCAAGCCCCAGGACCAGGAAAAAATTCAACTCTGTCCTGTGAACTCCAACTAGGTTCATCTCCTCAGACTTACGGGGTCTATTTCCTCTTTTCAGGAGTTTGTCGGTTGTAGCCTGGCTTCCTCTTTTCTGAGCTATGACCAAGACCAAGAATTCCTGCCCATATGGTTAGCAGGAAGCCACTGAGCTTAGCACCTTTGTTTTCTGTCTCTCCAGGTTCACTGACCTTTTGTTGTTTAAATATTTTTATCTGATTTATTTGGATCCAGGTTGGAGGGTAAATCTGATGCCTGTTACCCCATACTGGCTAGAAGCAAAAGTATTGCCTAGTTATGAAAATTCTCCGAATTTGAGGTGGTTACAAACATGGGATTAGGTTTGCACTGCAGAGATAGTAAGTATAAAATGCCCAAATCAAAGCAGGGTTTCTCTTGTGGTGAAAGACACATACAGTGAGCGCATGTGTAGATTTAGACTACTCAGCTGGATCCTAAATACTGCAATGACAAGATTTTTGTCTTGTGTTCTTCATTTATCCTTCCATTGTCCCTAGCTTGTACCCTGCAGAAGCAGGATAAATGGTGGTAATTACTAATCTGCATTCTCCCTTCACAGCTTGTCTGATTCTTTTGCCTTATTCAATGGAGGTGAGACAACATACCACAGTCGAAGCTCAGTAATATGTCTTTCTATGTAGACCCTGAAAGAAATTCTTCTTTGGCATTAATAGGCAAAAATAAATTTGCATGGATCCCCTGTCTAGTACTTTCTAACCCATCTGAAAAGATAGGCACAGTGTCTCTCATGCCTTTAATAATTCTTGCTGCTGTATCTGAGAACTTATATAATAGCTAATTAGAAAAATTAAACATGGTTTTATTCGTTATTTAAAATAAAAGACACAGGTAGCAAGGAGTCTTATTGTAGGTCTTAGGATCAGATATCTGACCATAAAAATCATGATAACTCAAGCTGTGAAGTGCCTGGAAAGGTTGATTTTACTAAGCTTTGATTTGATCATCTCTAAATGAGCATAGTAACGCTACTCCACAGAGAACTGATGTGAAAACTGGATAATACTCATCAAACTCAATATAGTCTCTGCTGCCCAGTAGAAGGAAACACTTCAGAACTGGGAATCTGGTTTGGCTTTCCTGATGATTAAAGATGGAGTTAATGATTAATGGATTCATGATGAGGTTCGTTTCAAATTCAGAGATGGGGTGGGAGTTATATTGGATACTATAGGTGAAAAGCACTTGGCAAATTATCTGCAATAAATATCTGTTGATTAACCCCTCCTACTAACAACCACTTTGACAACTCATAAAACCTCTGTGGGATTCTTAAAGAAAATGAAAACACTTGGGGGGTAGGGCTGACAGTTGATATTTTAGCTTTTCTTCAACTAAGTCTTCATTTCTTCCATATCAATGGTATGCTTTCCTCAGAACTATAACACAATTATTCAGGGATTGTCAAGATGAACATCCTAGTGTTCATCAGACCTAATTAATTTTTGCATTATTATTTTTTTAATATTTTATGTGTTTTCAGTACAAATTGGTACAATAAAAACCAAGCAAGCATACAGCATTTTGCATTATTATTTTAACAGGTCTCACATTTTGGCATTAAATAATGAGATAAATCAACTAGAAAGCAGCATGAAAATACCAATAGAGACAAATATTATCTTAACTTTCTCATATCACTCTATTATCATGTCTCCTCTTAGAAGTGGTTAGAAAGCAAAAGAAAAATACCTCCTAAAATGTTTCTACCATAAACATTTCAATTTTGATGCTTCTTATGCTAGACAAAAAAGGAAAAAGGAAAATCTACCAAAGCAAAACACTATACTGTCTTCAATAGTGATGTAAAGATAAACAATAATAATAGAAGTAATGCATCAAATAATACATAGAGAAATAAAATTGATTTTTTTGTCGGTTGTGGGGCTTGACCTCTGGGCCTTGACACTGTCCCTGGGTTCTTCAGCTCTACCACTTGAGCCACAGCACCATTTCTGTTTTTCTGGTGGTTAATTGGAGATAAGAGTCTCACAGACTTTCCTACCAAGGCTGGCTTTGAACTGCTATCTCGGATCTCAGCCTCCTTTGTAGCTAGGGTTACAGGTGTGAGCCACCAGCACCAGCCATAAAATTGATTTAAAAAAAATCAACAAATAAAAGTCCCTCAAAAAACCTTCTCATACAGCACACATAAATAGAAATTCTAGAGCAGTTAGGAATCCTATGCTATGCTCAGAATTGTCAAGAATGTGAAAGCATTAAATTCACTTTTCCTCCTACTCTAGATAAAAATATGCTAATTATGCTGAACATGAGTTACTAATTTTGTTTTTTTAACAAATGAGCAGTGGTACTCACTGGAAGTTACTAATTTTGAAATATAAATATAAACATTAAGATAGTCTGTTATTAATTATTCTTCCAAAAAATCTGATACAGAAAAATCCACTTAGCTAGATTCATTCACAGATTTATTTTGATCGAACCCATCATTTTCATTTTTTAAAACATATACATATATACACATCAGATTATTTCTATGTATGCTTATATTGCTAGCTGATCAGCAGATGGTGAGGTGAGGATAAGGAAGGGGTGGAGATGTCAGAATTGTTGGGAATCATGTCATCAAAAGATTTGTGGCTCGAAAAATGCACCCTGAGTGGGTTCTTATAAACACACATACACTGAGCATTAGAAAGTCAAGTTTCTAGTTTTCAAAGGGGAAAAAACAGCTATGCAAACAAGAATTTCAGTTCCAAGTTACTGCTGATTGAATTACTTTAGTTGAGTGAATTATTGAAACTGTGGTTTTGAAAGATTCTAAGTTAAGGACACCCTACCACCCTCACCATTTCCGACAGAATTCAGCAGGTGCGGGCTAGACAACAGAACCAGAGATCCTGAGCAAACACAAGCAAAAAGTGGAAGACAATAAAATTGTGGTGTCTTAGAGCAAAAAAAGCAAACACCAAGAGAGACTGAGAGGGAAGAGGAAGGCGAATGGCACCAGTCAGACTGAGCAATCCATGCTCAGTCATTAAAACTATGACTGAAAGAATTCTCTGACTTCTGTCTTCGGTTCCTTCACCTAACCTAGTCTCACCTCTCCAAATGAACCACAGTTTCTACGCAAACATTAGCATTTATCCATGTGCAGCAAAAAGAACTCTCCTTAGTAAAAATGACTAATATCAAGCCAGTCTTTCTACAAATAGAGAAAAAAATGTCAAATATCAAAGAACCTTCCTTGACTGTGAAAAAACAAGAATATATCCAACCAACACTTTTAGTGCCTTCTATGCCCAGTTTAGTTTAACATACAAACATGTATGAAACATGCTAACTAATATATGTCAGGTGTTTTTCTAAAAGTTCATTGTTAACTATCTCATTTAGTCTTCACAATAATCCTATAAGAATGACTCATTATTTGATCTTACAAATGTGGAAACTAAGATTCAGGAAATACAAGCAACTCATCTGATGTCACCTATCCCTTAATGACAGAAGGCAGATTGAGACTTAAGAAATCAAATTCCAGAGCCTTGTCACTGTCCATAATGCTGTACTGCAAACCAATACTTTTATTGGTAGAGTCTGGATGGGGAGTATTGACATCATTACTTACACATACCTTTTTGTAACCTTCACGTTGGTCCTCTGATTCTCCAGGCTTCATAAGTAGGTTCACTTTCAATACCTTTGATATAAAGTTTTCTTTCTCTATGTGCACCTGTTATCCTATAACCTCTCAGCTTTCATATATAGATGCTAAGTACAGTAGAAGCAATTTAAAGGAAGGGATTCTAGTGTTCATACTGACAGACTTTTCCTCTTTATTAACTATACCTTAGATACTTGTAAAAAAAAAAGAAATGTAATTCCTAAAAGTCATATAGCTTATTAGTAGAAATCACATGAAGATAACTGGAGAGCAGTAAAAAACAGCATGGGATATTCTTGAGGTAAAGTGGTTAAATCTTAACTATGTCCCTTAATTCAAGGTGATCTCGATATAGTCAGAAACCTCTGTGAGTTTGTTTATTCACCTACATAATAAAATAACATTATAGAAACTAAAATGGATAATAAGAGGCAAGCGGGACACCCAACATTGAATGTTGCCCTTTGTTAGACTGAATTTTGTAGATGTGAATCTGTGATTTCTATATTTGGTTGCCTGTGGTCTAATAAATTAAATGAGAAAATTTGTTTGCACTGGGAAAATTTTTTACTGATAGATATCAAATTTTACTGAACACAAATATCACTAGGGGTTTTGTGAAAAATGAAGATTATCTAAGCTCTACTCATGGAGACAATGCTGGGTGGGGACCACAAGCCTACACTTGGAGTAAGTCTGCCTCCTCGAAATGGGTGCTAGGCACTGTGCTTATTATCTTAGCTCTCTCCATCTCTCTGTTTCTCTCTGTGTATCATGTCCATCTCTCTCTCTGTCTCTCTGTCCCTCCCTTTCCTGCTGCCTGTCACTCTCTACAAGTGAATCTCTACAATGAGATGCTAATCTCACACACCAGGAAAATTAGCCTTTGGTCCATCTGTATGTAGTTCAATGTTTCAGTAGAAAAGAAGCTGTCAGCGATGTGTCCACTAAAATGAATTGCTAAGCTGCTCCCTAGAATTACTGAGTGTATAGAAAATGCTTCTTACCTCAATTTGTCTACTTAGCTGGCTTTATTCACACCCTTACCACCAGAAGTCAGCCTTCCTACCTAGCTCTTCCACTTGAAAGAGCTGGATAACTCTGTCCTTGGCGATGACTCTGCTGTCTGACACTCTTGACACCTGTCTGTGGCACTCACTCTGAACTTGTCACTATTTTACCTACATTTTATCCTTTAATGAATATTTGTCTCCCTATCAAATTTGTAAGCTCTTCCTGGGACAGAAACTATGTTTTCAATTTCACCCAAATCAGTACAATACCTAGCTCACATCTTGCACATAGCAGGTGTTCAATAAAGATAAAGTTTAACACACTGGGTTTCATGAGTGTCCTCTGAAGTGTCAAGTTATTCCTGAAAACCACCAGGTGTTTGTTAAGTAGGCCAAAGAGCTCCCAGCCCTTTTTACTTGCACTGAGAGCCATTATGAATCTCTTTATTATCACCAAAGCTCTGCATAGTAGGTTAGAGTTATGAGATTCCTGTAATTCTAGCTACTAAAGAAACTAACATCTGAGGATCTTGGTTTGAAGACACCCAAGCAGATAAACCTGAAAGAGTCATCTCCAATTTATCAGCAAAAATCCAGAAGTGAGTGTGTGGCTCAAGTAGTACCACCCTTGAGGAAAAGAGCCAAGGAGAGCCTAGAACAGGAGGCTAATATCTGATCCTAGCTACACAAGAGGCTTAGACCTGAGGATCTCAAGGATCTTGATTCAAAGCCAGCCTGGGTAGGAAAGTCTGTGAGACTCTTATCTTCAATTAATCACAAAAAAAAAAGCAGGAAGTAGAATTGTGGCTCAAATGGTAGAGCAGTAGCCTTGAGTAAAAATGCTCGGAGACAATGCCCACAATTGAGTTCCAGCCTCAGGACTGGCACCAAAGAAGATTCAAAACTCAAGAGTTCAAATCCCAGTGCCAGCACATACACAAAAAAGAAAAATCATGATTATTTCTGTCTTTTTTCATAATAAAAATCCAAATTTGGATCTAGATCCATCTTTACTGATATATCCACTACTTAGGGGAAGAATGAAAGAAAATATTCTGAAGCCATTACCGGTATTTGCTTTCTTTCATTTAGTTTCTAGTAAATACAGAGTAGAGATACTAGCCAGCAAATATATGCCTATATTTTCAATACACAAATACACACACACACACACACAATGCTTTAATGTAATTAAAAATTCAAAGTAGAAGTAAGAGTATTATTTTAACAGTTCACAATTAGTAGGGTATATTCTAGTTTTCCATTGTGAGAATCAGAATGATCAAAGAAAATAAGAGAGCAGGCCTCACTTTGCAAAGATTTTTGATACCTACATCCTCATTCTGATAAAAATCACAAGACAATTCCATAATACTTACCACAAATAATTCTAGTGTAACATTATGGGCAGAAAAATCAAGTAGTTTCCTTTGCTCCTGTTCAAATGAAAAGATTTAATAGAAAATTATTTTCTAATGAAGGTTTTCCTGCTTCAAGAAAGTATAACAGACTCAATGGAGAGCTCAAATACTATAATTCTTTAGAATGACTAAGTCAAAATAAAGGAGTAAGTCAACAAAGAAGTTCCAGGAAATGGGTACTTGAGGGTGGGGTCAAGGGGAAAAGGGAAACACACACGAAATGATGCATTGTATATGCCACAGAATTGGGAAAATAAGGGAAGGTATGGGTTGAAGGGAGGTGAAGCTCTTGACAGGATGACACAGATCAGGATGCTCTATATGCATAAACAGCTTGGTTAAATGGAAAAATAAATAAATATATAACCTAGAAATTAAGAAAAGTGCGGGGAGGGGAGGTTGGGAAGTGTAGGTGAGAATGTTGATAGGGCAACATTGATCAAGATCCACTGTATTCATAAATGTCTTTGTTGAATGGCATCTCCTACTTAAACTATTTAAAGATAAAACAAAATTCAAAAAAAGTACCTAGTTTATAAATTCAAGAGTTGTCTTTTGTTTAGCCTCTAAGATTTTTAAGCTTGTTTGAATTTATGTGACAAAAAAAGTTAGTAGTACAATAAAACAGAGATGTCTTACATCACATAGCGGAGTCTTGAAAAAGACAAATAAGTTTGCTGATCGCATCCATCAAATTGAATACTTCTGTTCTTTTTGACTAAACACTGAGACAAGGATTGGAATAATGAGAAACAAGACTGAAAAACAATATGGAATTGCTGGCTTTTCCTCCTCTCTACTACGACTTCCAAATGACAGCTATAATTCAGTAGAATATCATAGAGGCTGGCATTTATGCTGAATATCACTTCCTACCAGCCTTTTATTTACTAAATTCCTCCTAAATGAATATCTAGCTGAGGGGAGTAAATTGTATGTGAACACCCCTATCAATAGCAAGCTAAAATATATTGGCATGATGTCAAATAAATAGAGTAGATAAATATATTAGTCTGGCACAGGATCACTCATCGTGAGCTGTTTTATAGGTTTGTGGCAGAGGAATAGAAGATGTATTACAAATAAATGTACTGTACTTAATATTATTGTCTCATGTGGGAAGCCTTGATCTTGCTAAACCAAATAAGAATTTCAGGATTTGAGCAATACTCCTAAGTTTTTAACTCAGAATGTAGCGTTTTTACTGAAGATTCTGGATTTTATATCTGAATGAAGCAGTTAAGGCAGGCTGAAATAATGAAATCTGAACCCAAAAGAATGAGTTGTGGATTCTTCATCAAGAGAGACATGGAGATGTTTGCTGATGAATAAATTTAAATTCATTATTGAACACTGAAACAGCACAGCATTTGTTAAAATTAGACTACAACTTTAAATTTTTGTGTGTATGGGGAAACTTCATGAACTCAAATGGAAAAAATGCTAATTGGTGAAATATTGACATTTGAAACTCACTTCTACATTGCATCTTCAAAATCTACAGTATGAATATACTCGTGTTTGTTATTAATGTTTCCAGAAGGGAAGACAAGACAGAAGGAAAATATTTCTTCCTCCATTAAGAAGGCTTTTAAGTCTTTTGGCCAGAATTTCACTAATACCTCATTTGGCTAAGTCAGTCATGGGGTGACTACTATTGTACTAAAATGGACTATAATAACGCATGTTTGAAATCAGGAGTGACATTTTTCTCGAAGATGCATTACTAATAAAGTAACACGCATTTTCATCCTGCGTGAAACAGCTGGACCATGACGAGATCACATTAGCACTAATTAAAATGATATTTTTTGTGCAGTTTTTGCTAACCCAGCTTCATTGGGCTCAAAAGGATTTTTGAAATCCATAATAAAGGCCATTATGTAATCATACCATGATTCTCTTGAATCAGGCTACTGTCTAATTTCTCTGTAACGGTATTTGCTTAAAACTCTCACTCAATAAAATCAATATTAAGTTTGTACTCTTCTAGCTCTTGTTTTTCAATATATGATCCTCATTTAATTTAAAAAAATTAAAGCTTTAATTTATTTTGCTTGATGAACAAGAAAAAAATATAATATTAAAGGCAACATTTTGCAATGTTTCTCTTTTTCCTCACTTTACTGGGTCCCTGTTGTTCCCAACGTATAATTTGCAAAACATATTGCTTCAATACTTACAATGAGAGAAGCGGCCCAGCTGTGGGAGGGAGAGGACAGCAGCCTCCAATATTACCATAATAATCTGCCTAGAGTCCCATGAGCCCTCTGGTATATACAATTCTCTGTACTGCAGGCCCCAGCTGGAGAACATTCTCTTGACATGTATGCCAACCTTTGCCTGCAGGCAAAATAAAAAAAAAAGGCAGAGAAGTAATCATGAAAATAAAAAATCTTGTCAACGGCATTAGGCTAGAGTTCCCATGTTTTTGCTCACGTAGGCAGCAATTGTGCTAACAAAATGATATGAGACTTTAAAAGACTGCAGCTGGTATGTATTTAGATCTAAAAAAAAATGTGTGCTATGTTAATTCTGCAATCCTAAAATTTGGGAAAGGGCAGTGATAGCTTAGTTATTACTGTCAATAGACATGACAACTTTATCTTACCAACTATCTCTAGGAAAACTGCTTATTGAACAAAAAAGCATTGTTAGAGCAATGAGTTTAATCATAAATGAAAGAAATATAGAAGGAATGTGAGCCATTGCTGATGGACATACTTTAAAAAAAATCCCACAAAACTTCTACAGCTGCCTAAAAACTCAATCTTAATGAAGAAAAACACTGAAATCTGTTCTGGAAGAAAACATATGGGTTTTGAAACTCAATGTTCAGCGTAAGTAGTATTTTACTTAAAAAGCTAATAAAACTCAGTGGACATAGAATATTCATTCATAAGCAATGTTGAAAATCCGATATCCTTGGTGCAGCAATAAATGTTCCCAAACTTCATTTATTAAAATGAAGACTTTCTGAAAAACAAATTAATTTGAATATATCTGCAGTTATAAACATTCTAAGCATTTTAATCTAGATAGTATCCCTCTGGATAAGTATTCTAGACCGATAGGAAAATGCCATTTTTTATATAGGATATTAATGTTCTTTGCCAAATTAATTTCCAGATACTAAAAGAGAGTAAGACAGTGCTATATTATTCTTAAACATTGCCAAAACATGTTTGATTTTATTGAATTACAAATCTACCAATAATAAATCTGCTGTGTGGATTAAGAAATGGATTTAGACAATTTATAGCACAAGATGTAGCTCAAGTGGTAGACTGCTTGCCTAGCAATTATAAAGCCATGAGGTCAAACCCCCATACCAAAAAAAAAAAAACAAAAGATTTAGACAATTTAGAATTCATAGCACAATAGTGATTTGCTGGTGGTTGTTGGCTACTTGTGGGAACCAAAACTACAAATAGTTTTTTTCATTATGTATTTAGGTACTAATCAATTAATGTCAAACTTTCCTGCAAAAAAAAATATGAGAAAGCAGAATCATCTTTATTTATTAAATAAAAAATTGTATTCATCTTTGAATGACTACATGCCCACATAGAAGGGTTTTTTTTGAAGGAATGGTTGTATTCAGCAAATATTTACTGAAGTCCTGGTGAAAACAAAATGGCTAAGTCTTGACTCTGAGGCACAAGAGAAGATTGATAATAGGTAAGAAAAATTAGTACAATGTATGTGCTAGATGATGACAAATACTTATAGCTTTAGCAGGAAAAGAGAGTGAAGATTGTGTATGCACAGATGGTTGTATCCTTAGAAAGAGTAGTCAGGTGAAGCCTTTTTGTAATGACATGTGAAATGAGCCAGACCTCTCCACTGGTTCAAGCTGAGTAGAGATCCAATAAAAAGAATAAATCCAATTTTCAAAAGCAAAGCAAAGGCTCAAAAGCCTAACTCTCATTATTTATGTAAACAGCTATATCCTCCATGAAACTTTAAGCTCCTGTAAAACAGCCACCTGTTTACTTCTAGCACTTAGCACAGTAGCTTACACATAACACATGTTCTACTTATTATGCTGAATTTTGCTTTTATTCATAGTACAATAAAGAATAATACGACATCATTTGTAAAGAAATGCAAAGACTTGGAAAAAATAATACTACATGTAAAGTAAGTCAGGCCTAGAGAGACAAAGGATCCATGTTTTCCCTCATCTATGGAATCTAGATTTAGCTTAGCAACTCATAAGAAAATATATTGTGTGGTATGCAAGCGTACACTAATTATTATATTAACTGACCTACAGTAGATTCCAGGGAGAACTCAAATAGTATAATTCCTTTGAAAGCCAAAATCGAAGATCAGCAAAATAAAACATCAGGAATCAAGTCCTCAAAAAGGGTGGAGTGGGGTCAAGGAGAAAAGAGTAGACAAATGAAGAGAAGAGGGAGAAAATGCAGACAAGAAACCAATACATATCCTACAAAATTAATGAGTGAGGGAAAGGGTGGATAGGGAGGGAATGGGTGAGAACGTTGAAAGGCGTGACATTGATCAAGATATATTCATAAACTGCTTTGTTATATGGCAACTCCTTTGTACAACTACTTAAAGATTAAAGAAGAATTTAAAAAAAAAAAAGAGGACAAGAGTAAGCCAGTCTTCTCTGCCCTCAAACAGTGGCAAGGTATCAAGAATAGAAAAGAATAACCAAATCCACCCAAAGCATTGTGGTGAGTTTGGGCATTCATCAGCAGGAAGTATTTGGCTTGATACCATCTCAAGCTCTTAGATTGTTACACTCAGTTGTCCATCATTAAGATAACCCCCTGTAATCCCAAGAGAAAACAATACAGGTCTATGGAGCTACCTGTGTATACTATTACAAACAGAGAAGATCATCAGATCCTTTTCCTTTGTAGGGATGATTTTCATATAAGACAGGAAGCACCCATAAGTCGTTTTTATGAAAACCAGCTTGGTGGACATCAATGCTACTTCGGCTCTTGTAGCTTCCATTTGTGGACACACATAAGAAGCAAATCACATGTGGCACTTAGGCAGACAGTTGCCTGGAGAGGTCAAATGCTTGAGTGCCCTGCAGCTTGAGCTAAAGGAATCCCTTTCCCTAGGATGAGAAAATGGGTCACTGGAGACCCAATCGGGCCCCTGGGAAAATATTCAAGTAACAGTAAGAGACAGAGACAAAAGGCACTTATCACAGAAAGGGGCCAGCACAAGTACTTTGTTAAGTACAGATAGCCAGGAAAAACTGCAACAAACAAAGCACAATGTAAGAAAGAATGTGATTCCTTTACCTTCGGCTGAATGCACCAAGTTGTTCCTCACCTCCAGCCCACAGCCTAGTTTCTCACAGTCTGTTCTTTTGCTGTCAAGCTCTGAAGGTCACAGCATTTTCTTTACTGCCTCTGTGTGAAAACGAAAACCCTAGGTCCCAGAAATCAAATCTCTGGACTCTGCCTCTGCACATATGTGTGTTGGTTGGCACAGTGTCATCAATAGCATTGGACATTGACTTGGATCATTATTATCATAAGATCACATTATAAGCAGCTTTATTGAGATACAGTAGGACAAATAAAAATTGGACATATTTAAGATGCACAACTGGAAGCCTTGAGCTGTCCATTGTACGCACATTGTGAAATGACCACTATAATCAATCTGATGGACATACTCACTACATCACACTGTTGCATTTTCTTCTGTGTGAATGTAGGGTAAGAATTCTTAAAACCTATTTATCAGTTGTCAAGTAATGGTGCAGTATTATGAAGTAACCAGTGCTGTACAATAGATGGGCAAAATTTATTCATCACTTAAAACATCATACTCTTTAACAAGTATCAGCCATTGTGTCCTTCTTCACTCATCTGCCCTATGCTAAGCTATTCTATCACTACTCCTATGACTTCAGCTAATTTAGGTTTCATATGTAAGAGAAAACATGAAGTATTTGTCTTTCTTGATCCAGTAATGTAGCACAATGTCCTCTAGGTTCATCCATGTAGTTGCAACACAGAACACCTTTTTCAAAGCCAAATAATTTTCTACTGTGTGTGTGAGTAGCACAGTTTCTTAATTTATACATGGATTGTTATTGGTTGCCTTTAAGCCTTGAATACAGTGAATATGTTGTAATGAACTATGTGAACAGTGCTCATATTCATTAGGGGTCAAAAATGTATACCAAACAATGGAAATGTAAGGGACAGTCATAATCACTAAAGACAAGTAGTTCTTAAAAGCAAATGTTGACTAACTGTGAGGAGGACCATATAAAGTTAATTCAGTAATAAGTGCTTTGTTATTATTAAGAAAATGCATAATAGCTGGCCTCATTATTGTAGAAGATAACAACACAAAACAGAATAAGGGTATATGGACATAATGAACAATGGGAGAATTAATTTAAATATCAGCCTGAGTTTTTATTTGTTTATTATTCTAAGGAGTTAAAATAGTCATATAGGTTCCCAACATTTCATACTAGTAAATCATAAGTTACCTAATGTCCAACTGCTCTCAATTGCCCTTAGTACTTCCAGGTACTATAAGCATCTCTTTTTACTGAGGTACCCTATCTTTTTCCAGCTCCTGTATCTCTTTGAAAATTGCTTCCTCAATGTCTCTCTAGTGATTCCCTGTAGAACTTCATTTCCAATATATAACTTTGTGCACAGATCTTTTTCTCCTATCTTCTGGCCTTATCATATGCCACCACTAATGGTTCTTAAAGTCATAAACATAGAAATAAATCTTCTCTCTATCACCTCTAAAATTCATCAGCGATCGAGTTCTACAGTAGCTTGAACTACATGAGCATAATTTTTCATGTCTGTTCATGCCAAACCAAACATAGTATTTGTTGCATAACTGATGATCAGTCAATGTTTGTTTAACATATGAATTAAAAATGAATTCCAAACTGAGTGCCAGTGGCTCACACCTGTAATCCTAGCTACTCAGGAGGCTGAGATCTGAGGACCATGGTTCAAAGCCAGCCCAGGCAGGAAAGTCCGTGAGACTCTTATCTCCAAGATAACCACTAGAAAAGCGGAGTGGTGCTGTGGCTCAAGCGGTAGAGCACTCACTTTCAGTTAAAGAGCTAAGGGATAGTGCCCAAATCCAGAGCTCAAGCCCCACGACCAACAAAAAATATATATAATAATAAAAAATTAAATAAGTAAATGAATTTCAGGGCTAAGTCTGCATTACTAGCAGGGAAAATATACCATGTATATATTTTAAAAATATTTTAGAAAAGATAGAAAGCCTAATATTTTCTATGACAGTACTTATACCCAGAACTGGAGCTAATTATACCCATTTATGTACCTACACAGAAAGAGAGACAGACAGACAGATCTGTACCTGAGCATTTACGTACTCCAGAACTTTTCTACACAAAACAAAATAGATAGGAACAGATCTGGCAGGTGAGAACTTGGGAATTTCATGGGGATACAGCTGTTTAGGAACCTAAAACCAGAAGGTTTTTAAAAATACAAAAAAAAAGCAATCAAACTGAGTGCAAAAACAAAGTCTTTAAAACCCAACACTCATTTGACTCATTTGTTAGAGCCCTCTGATTTTGTTTTTAGTTGTGCATAATGCATTTTCAAAGTGTTATTTAAAATAAAAATCAGACCTACCAATGAAAAAAATACATAATCACACTCATTTTTTAAAAGGAAAGCATAAAGCAAACTAAGGTGTTCCTTGTTTAATCAAAGAAACACATAAAATATGCATTGGAACTGAGATTGGTTCTAAAGACTTCGCAGAATCTAAAATATAGAATTGCTTGTCTACGTCAAGCTATATTTTTTATTTTTTATATTGTTATTATGAAGGTAATATACAGAGGGGTTATAGTTGCATAAGTCAGGAAGATAAATATTTTTTAAAGCAAGACAAATACTTCATCTTCCCAATCAGGCAGCAAGTACTCCTGACCTTTTGGAAACCCATCTATTAGGCCTTTTGCTATATGCTGCCGAGTGCTTTTTGTGATGACACTGCAATCAGGTCAGCCTTTTTCAATAGCACCTTCTAATTTAGATCTCAGTCACACCATCAAAATGCACCAGTCCTCCATTCCATCAGCTCAGAATGTCTCAGAACCTAAAGCTAGATAAATTCCAACTAATGTTTTGCTAATAAAAAATTCAATGTGCTTTAAATCACAACATGCTAAGGAGCATCTCCCTCTTCCATTTAATTTCTTAATGTTCAACTTGTTTTACTCTTATTACTGGTTATTCTCTTCCAACCAAACCTATTCTCAGTTCAGTCATCATTCTAGGACCACATTACACCTTTGTTGGCCACGTTACTAGTCACTCTATCCAACAGGTGCAAATTCTACTTACAGGGCTAAGAATTTATATTTCTGTTTGAATCCAGCAATTGTAAACAAATGCACAAAATATGACAGCCTTAAAACACAAGCAAACTAATTTGTATTTGGAGTACATGAGTATATGCTCCCCACGGTTTTGTTTTGTTTTGTTTTACAACCTTACAATTAGAGCATATATTAATATATTAAGATGTAGTTTTTTGGTGGGCACACAGGATTGAACTCTGAGCCTTTCACTTATTCCCTCTACCATTTGAGTGAAATCCTTAACATCTTTACTTTTAATTTGCTTTTGCTTTTGTTTTTTTAAATTTTATTTTATTGTAAAGGTAATGTACAGAGGGGTTATAGTTATATAAGTGAGGTAATGAATACATTTCTTTTTGAACAGTGTTACCTTCTCCCCCTTTTCTCCCTGATTTCCCTCCCTTGGCCTCTCCCCCAACAAGTTGTAAGGTTCATTTCCAACATAGTGTCTAGTGAGTATCACTGTTGTATTGGTTCACCCTTTGTTCCACCTTTTCTGTGATTCTCCTTCCCTTCCCCAAATCAGATAAACTTATATACAAGGTTATGATAGCAACTCACATGTATACAAAGTTACAAGTTTCCACTTATATCAGTTATACATGGGGATTTTATTCCATTTCCAACTACTTTCCACTTTTTAAATGATTGGATTATTTTGCCCTCCAACTATATCAAATAGATAGAAATTATAAGTACCATGTGATATTAAGAGGCTGCAGTTTTATTATTTGCTGCTTCTCCATGTTCTCAGAATAACAAATGTTCATTTTGTTGTTTTTGTATTTGAAATGAAAGAAATCTAACATTTCCTGTCATTTTTATTTCTTTCTATTTCACTCTCCTTGAGAAATATTTAGGAAATTACTACTATAAAACACCAAGAAAACTCTTGGTTTTTGAAGTTGATTTTAAAACAAACAAAAACCTAAAGACTTTGTTGTGCCAATATTCTTAGGAGCAAAAATATCACCAGTAGAACTGGCAACACAAGAACAAGCATTTGCCTAAGGAAATGGATTGTCTGAACCCTCTATGAAAATTTTAAATCCTAGTTAGTTTCCAAGTATGTCAGGCTCATAGAGTTGCCAACCCATGGGCTCAGGATAGAAAATTTAAAAGAAAGTGGCAATTACAAATTCTGACTAAGAAAAGGAAGGGAGTATTAAAAAAAACATATTGCCTTCAATTTTGTTGTTTTTATGTTTTGTGTATATGGCTTGAACAATTAGCCTTATTCTTCATTTCAGTTATATATGTATTGTATTTGTATGGATCACATACTCAGTACTTCATTACCCATAGAAAAAGTGATTGATAATTATGTTTTGAGTTGAATTAAGCAGGTCCAAGGTTATATAATGTTGGGCTCATATTAATATGAATTAAAGAATAAATAGGCTAAACTAGGCTAGTTCACTTATATTAGTCTTTTTCTATATGTAGATAGAATCTTACTACTTCTAAACAAGAATTTAAATAACCATCTTTATTTCATTCTTTTCTCCTCCATCTGTTCCCCCCTCCCAAATAAAATCTTGAAAGGAGGCATAAATATATTAAATAAAAATAAATACAGAGCTAACAAAGGAGAAAATCTAGGAATCTAGATATCTCCAGTATGACCCATATTTCCAAAAAAACTAAAATGTAAGTTTTTCTCTATAATGATTGGCTTCTCTTCCAGGCTCATCTTTCTGAGTTTGCATACACTATCTGGATTATAATGCTAAATTCTAAATAAACTGTAGTAGCACAAGCAGCCAGAGCCAACACTACCCCTAAGTTCCCTATGGACAGCAGTGTCTCTGCAGGCTTCATGACTGCTCAGCTTTCAAGCTTACAGAGTCCCATGGGCAAGCAGCTGCAGAGGGAAATTCCAAGCTGGAGTAGATTCAATCTTTCTGCAACCAGGAAAAGACAAGAGAGAAAGAGAAAGAAGAGGGAGAGAGGGAGAGAGAAAAGCTAGTGACGGTATTTATATAATAACTCCTTTCTTGCCCCAATTGCTCAATGAATCTTAGTCTAGTAAATTATTTGCAAAATATTTTAAGCATTTAATTATTATATTGCAAGAATGGCATGTGTTTAGAACAATACAGAATACAGAAGGAAAATGATTAGTGATCCTGTGAAGAAATCACTGAAACGGCCATGTTATTAACACTCGCTCATTTGTTCTACAAAAACACTTCAAGTCTATTTGGTGAGAAAGACAATTAAACAAATTACCTAACAATAAATTATGACAAGACCCTATGAAATAAGCCCTCTCCCAGAAACAGATTAGAACTAAGTTCTAAAATAGCTTTAAGATTGAAAAAAAACATGACGCTTTTCTTTCTTTTGTTATAATGTCCAATACAGCCTTTCTAGCCCTAGGAAGGAAAAGAAGGGAACCAATAATATCTTCATGAGAAATGATACAAAAGAATGAAACAAAGCAAAACAAAGAATCCCTCTTGATGTCTTAGGAATTGGTTTAAGGGAGAGAGGGACAAGAGTCAGTAAAAACCAACAACAAAAATCTTCTTCACCTTTGTCTACTTTAAAAGGCTCAGCCATTGTCATAGGATAACAACAAACTTCCTGCTGCACTTGAAGGTAGTGTATGTTCTTTCTAAGCAAACATATGATACAGCAAGAATATGTAAATAAGCCAACAGAGATGGAGTACAAAGGCTATATTTGAAATTCTATGTGCAGAGCCAGTCTTTCGGTGACCTTACTGCAGAAAAGCAAATATTTCTGCCACAGAGAAGGAACACAACCAAAATAAGCCATGCTACTATATCTTTTTTTTAATCTGGAAGAAAGCCATCAGAGAGTTAGACTATTATAGTAAATGTTGATGGTAGAAAGCCAAAATGGCCTAGTAAATGGGAACATCACAGTATTGTAATTTGTGATGAAGATAACCTCCCCTCGTGAATTCTATTCTAGATCATACAAAATGATGACAATGAAATGTTTTCATTCTTTAAAATAAGGAAGAGGTAACAAATCAACTGTGTTTTTATTTTATTTATTGGCTTTCCCATGGTCATAAAGCTAGTTATGTTTGCTATGTTGTTGTGCATCCTTGTACTTCAACACCTTAACTAGATTCCAAAAAATCCGTAAGAGTTAAAGAAAATGACTCTTTTCTTTCCTCTGTTCTAATGACTTTCATATGCAGCCTTCGTAGCCCTAGCTGAAGTAAAACATAAGGGAAAGAAAATAGGCTTTTTAGTTAGAAAGATGAAGGTTAAAGTCAAGTCCTAGTAGTTGATTGTGTGATCTTGAACAGGATGCTTCCGTTCCCTAGTCCATAAAATGGGTGGAAAACAGCTACCTAATAAAGTCATTGCAAGAGGAAAGTGAGACAATACAGAGAATGTAGCAAAAACAATGCATCTACTAACCATTCAGTATACAGTAAGAATTTCCTCCCACTGATTCTTCCTTTACCTCCCCCTCCTCCTTCTCCTGAATTTTTCTCCTTCTTCTCTTCCTCCTCTTTCTCCTTCTCTTTCTTCCTCCTCTTTCTTTTCTTGAAACAGAATCTTGCTACATAGCCCAAGTTGGTTTGTAATTCACTATTTAGCCTTGGCTGGCCTCAAACTTAACAATCCTCCTACCTAAAGCAAGGATTACAGGGGTGCACCACCCCACCCAATTTCCTCTTGTTTATTATATTAGCATTAGACATAGAAGCATACAAAGTGCCTTTTTTTTTTGTCAGTCATGGGGCTTGAACTCTGGGCCTGGGCGCTGTCCCTCAGCTTTTCAGCATAAGTCGAGTGCTCTACTGCTTGAGCCACAGTGCAACTTCCGGTTTTCTAGTGGTTTATTAGAGATAAGAGTCTCATGGACTTTCCTGCCTGAGCTGGCTTTGAACCACGATCCTTAGATTTCAGCCTCCTGAGTAGCTAGGATTACAGGCGTGAGCCACCGGTGCCCAGCATAAAGTTCCTTTTTTTTTAAAAGTGGAATTGAAAAGGATATATGGCTCACTGGTAGAGTACTTGCCTAACAAGTATAAAGGCCCTGAGTTCAAGCCCCAGTACTATCAAAAAACTTTAAATTAAAAAATGTTAAAGTGTAGCTAAAATAAGCCCTTTAAAATTATATGAAACTCACTTACAATTCTTCATGAATCAGGGAGTATCATTCAACAGACTAAATTTAAATGTGGATTTTATCAAACTATAAAAAAAATAAGAAATAAAATGGCTGAATTTTTGGAAAAGAAAATCACTAAAATGTTTGAATGATTGTCTATCATTCTAATGCTCCAAGCTTGTCTTTTCCATCAGGGGCTGGAGGAGAACATGATACAAATGGATTTTATCAGGCTCCTTGGACAGGGAACAAACTAAATGAAAGGTGATCTGAATTTGGCAGCAAAGAAACCCCATGGGACTCTGGTTCATTCCACAATTTCCTGACAAGGCATGAAAGAAGAATTCAGATGATACGATTGGCATTTAACTACTGTGTCTTCTTGATAGAGAATTCTAACTTTAAGGAAAGCAAGGTAAGGAATTCTAAGAGTATAAATCCATAGAAACCTATGGCTTCATCATGTATTATACTGATTATGAAGTTCACTTTACAATCCAAATAAAAGTCAGATTTATCATTTCAGAATCACATCACCATCAAAAATCCAGGTTCTTTTTTTGTTTATTCGGATGTCATCCAGTAGATCTAATTTCAAATTGCCAGAAATCAAAGTTTCCCTAAAAGGAATTAAGATGATATTCCATTGAACATGGTGGAGCATCATACAATGAAGGCATGTTTTGGAAGGAATTTCTCAAGAACAGTCAGAATATCCTGCAAACATTAGCGATGACTGACCATCTAAGAGCACAGCTCTTGGTTATATATGTTCTAGTGCATGTGTTTTCAAAACATAAAACTGTCATATGAACTTTGCTCCTGATGCTCTTTCCTGCCTCTCCTCTCTACACCTGCTGATGGGAAGACATTTTATCCCTGATAAATGAGTCCCTTTCTTCCCTGCTCCAGGCTTGTTCTTCATCAGCATCCTGGTTAGACTGTAATTTCCACGGCTGTAGAGCCAAGTCAGCTTTCTGAGGGAACAGCAGCCAGTGGAGGAGCAGAGGTAGCCATCTGCAAAAGCTTATCTGTCTGGGGGAATGACTATTTATTGTCACTGAATCGAGAACGAAGCACCACACACATCAGTGGTGGTGGCAACGTTATTCATATAATATTTAATAAGTTTTATGTAATTGGACCAAGTTTCATTAGTACTTGTTGCAATAAAACCACAGACATTTCTCAAAAAGCAGGGTATCCAGCTGGAGGATGTAGACTGTTTATTTAACATTGGTGAATACACAGCCACAGGCATCCAGACGCCAGAATGAAAATAAGCATGAGCGGTAAAAAATGTGCAGCAGCCAAAACATAGGGGAGGAGGGCATGGAGTGGGCAACAACAGGAAGGGAAATGGGGACTGTACTGGAAGCTCATCTTGCATTCTGCCCTTCAGTCCTCAGAGGTCCATGCACACTGACATGCTGGCCCTTTATTGTTTTGTTTTGTTTTTTTATTAATAGCATGTGTCTTAGATTTGGTTATTTTGTTTTTCAAACAAAGATAAAATAAAACTTGAATGAGAAAAGAATACACCATCACACTCTGTATTGTACTTATCAGTATATTTTAGGCTCTTTGCTAAACAACAGAACGTAATATAATGATACATTTCCAGCATAGATCATGATTTCAGCAAAAAGACATGGGTGTGAATCCTAGTTTTCCATTTCATTTTACAAGTTAGGTAAAATATCTAGTCACTGCAATGCAAGAATAAACGTAAATGGACTTCGGTAACAATTATTTTGTTAACAACAAAATAGGTAACAACAACTAAGGATACAATAGAAAAAAATATAAATATATGCAAATGTAAAATAATGGTTAAATATTGATATAACCCAATTTAAACTTTAACATCAGTATTGATAACAATGAGAAAAATAAAAGTAGCTGAGTGCCAGTAGCTCACGCCTATAATGCTAGCTACTCAGGAGGCTGAGATCTGAGGTAGTTCAAAGCCTGCTTGCGGAAGGAAAGTCCATGACAGTGTTATATATAATTAACCACCAGAAAACTAGAAGTGGTACTGCAGCTCAACAGAGTAAAGCAGTAAGCCTTGAGCAAAAAAGCTCAGGAACAGCATCCAGGCCCTGAGTTCAAGCCCCACAACTGACAGAAAAAAAAAAAAAACCTATGAAAATATATTGAGAAATGTAAAGAAGATTGAAGAAAATGAGGCAATTTGGACTTTGCCGACTGAAAACATCAGTCCTTTGCAAATTATCTTATGGGCCAGAAAATTTCTTTGTAAAAAAAAATATCTCAATGAATTTTGGGGAAGAATTTAATAATTCTTAATTCTACAGAGTGTAAATATAAAGAGCTGCTACATTATTCTTCTGCTTTTGTGTTTTACATTGTCAAAACTGATTTTTTAAATTGATAAAAGGATAAACCAATAAATTTGCCCCAAATTTAGTTATGGACTGAATGTTTGTGTCTTCTAGAATTCATCTATTAAAACACAACTGCCAGTATGGTAGTATTAGGAGGTAGAGGTATTGAAAAAGTCATTGAGATTCAGATGAGGACACAAGGGCCGATGGCCTAGGAACAGGATTAGTGCCCTTACAGAAGTCATGAGAGAGCTTCCTCTTCTCTCTCCACCCAGTGTGGATAAAAAAGGAGAAGTTGGCAGCCTGCAACTGGTGAGTAGACCCTTAACGCAACCTGACAACATAGTCACCTTCACCTCAGGTTTCCAGCCTCTAGTACTGTACTGTGAAAAACGTTTTTTTTCAATACTAAGGTTTGCAATTGGAACCTCACCCTTGCTATGCAATTACTCTACCACTAAGCCACATCTTCAGCCCAGAAACATTTTTTAATGATAAACTTCATAAGGGCAAGGAAATACAATTTTCCTAAAGTGTTTGTAAACATATAAGTTAATTAATACACTTTACTGGCAACTATTTATTAGTTCCAAGAACCTTATACTTTTGCGCCATAGTGATAAACTAATTCTAGTGAACAAACTTAAAAAATGACAGAAATGTATTCAAATATTTGTGTACAAAGGTTTTCATGGCAAACATTGTCCAATAATGAGGAAATGTTTAACTAAATTATTATCAAGATGTATAATGTAAAACTAAGCATTGTTTTGAAATCTATGGGCCAAGGATGTAGCTCCACAGTAGAGCACTTGACTAACATGCACAAGGCCATTGCTTTGATTCCCAGCACTGAAAATAAAAGTCACAGATGTACATCTTCTGACAAAGGAAGTCAAGTCACAACATATTGTTTAGTAAAAGTATGTATAGAAATGAAAATACAACCCCAGTTACAATGGTTATAATCAAGAACTCTAATAACAACAGATGCTGGAGGGGATGTGGACAGAAGGGAACCTTACTGCGTTGTTGGTGGGAGTGTAAACTTGTTCAACCACTTTGGAAAGCAGTATGGAGGTTCCTCAAAAGATTCCACATAGAGCTCCCCTATGACCCAGCAATCCCACTTTTGGGCATTTACCCAAATGATCACAAACAAGACCACACTAAAGCTACCAGCACAACTATGTTTATTGCAGCCTTATTTACCATAGCTAAGATACGGAACCAACCCAGATGCTCCTCAGTAGATGAATGGATCAAGAAAATGTGGTATATATACACAATGGAATTCTATGCCTCCATCAGAAAGAATTACAGCACCCATTTGTTAGGAAATGGAAAGACTTGGAAAAAATTATGTTAAGTGAAGTAAGCCAGGCGCAAGGAAACATAGGACCTATGGTTTCCCTTATTTGCAATAACTAGTATATGTTTGGGACAAGTAGAAATGGTCAGATAAGTTGATGTTAGGCTAAATGAACCCCAAGACAAGGATTCAAATGTTTTTTTTTCTTTCTTGCTCTTGTTTCTAACCGATTTATAAGGTACTATGTGATTTTTTTGTTGCTTTGTATGTCCCTCCCCCATGGTATAATCCCTGTTTTCACTGTATTTGATGTTGGTATAATTTGGGGAGGGGAAGGGAAAAAACAAATTGTTTAAACAGGGATACAGGTGGACCCATTGCAACAATGAGATGTACAAGATGTTATGTGGAAAAATGAACTTTACAACTTGGGGGGGAGGGGTTGGGAAGGGATGAAAAGGGAAAACAAGGAGGAGGCAACAATGCTTGATAAGAAATGTACTCATTATCTTGCCCATGTAATTGTAATCCCTCTGTACAGTATTTTCACAATAAAAAATGAAAATACAGTATGTTCTCGGCCATAGATAGATATTGACAGAAAAATGATAGCATCAAAAATATTAACAGTATTTACCTCTTGGTTGGGAAAATTTATAGGTTTGGACCAAGATTCAATTCAAGATTCAAGTCAAGATTCAAAATGAGTATATGGAGATTTTTGGATAATGTCTTGTCAATCTACATCCTTTGATGCTTGTTTTCATTCTCATCAAGAAAAGTGTATATGAGAAGATGTGGTGGCCTCCTATATCGGCTCTAAATGAGAAGCTTACAGGAAAATAATAAGATTACATACAGTAAGTTACATGGTAAAAGCATAGAAAAGACTAGATTTGAAAATCAGTTTTGTTTAACAACAAAAGATGTTGTTGATGAAAAATATGAGGCTAATATTTTCAGTAACACTAGGGCATTATTGCAAACAGTTGTTCTGAATACTAAGCTACACTCCCATCATTGGTGAGTGTTTGCATTGAACATGGCTCCAGGTCTTAACTGCTTGCTTTGAGGATTAGACAATAACTGAATCATGAAATGAAATCAGATTTCCCTGTTCTTGGTAGTGGCCTGGCTCCAAAGAAAGAACCTTTATTCTCAAGTAATGTATATTTACATTTAATATTATTTATAAGGAAACTTGACTGAACTAGATGGGGGACATGGCTCAGTGGTACAGTACTCTTCTATCAAGGACAAAGTTTGGGGGTTCCCTTCTCAGCACCAGGGAAGGAATGGATGTATCTTTGGGCTGTGTAAGTAGTAAAGAGGTAAACCACTGACCTAGCAACTTGGAGGTCCTAGAATCAATTTCCAATATTTAAAATAAAACAAAAATAGTTCTCTATTTCACAGATGATCCTTTAGTAACAGCAGCTTAATAGTGCTTTTCATTATACCATCTTGAGCTAGCTAGCAACACTTCTAAACAATATGTGCTAAATTTTGTTCCTTATTTCTTATTCAACTCAAAGATCATTTAATATTGAATTTTTAAAATAACTCTTCTACTCCTAGGTTACATGCCTTGAATTCAAAAAGGACAAATCAGCATGCTATTTTTTAAAGAAAAAAAATCAGATGCTTATGTTTTAATATGTAAAATACAATAAAGCCATTCTTAGATCATAATATCAGTATTGATTTATGGATTACTTGTTGTAGATAATCAGCCAAAGAGCTTAGAGACCCTCAAATCATTCTACAGGAGGCATACTGTTGGTTTCGTTAGAATCCACTCGTTCCTGCCCAGCAGGAGACCATGCCCTAAATAGGGACAGAAAGCTGGTTTAATAAACTCAATATTTCAAAGAAGCCAAAGATGGGATTATTTAATTTAACAGGAAATAAATATTACAAGAATACAGGAAAGTAGCACAGCTTCCATACTGATGATATCACCACACATATTACTAAAGAGAATTCTTGTCCACAGCAAACAGTGCCAGCATAAAGCAGTACTGGTATAATTTTAAAGCTGACCTATAATCCTAGCTACTTAGGAGGCTGATATCTGAGGATCACAGTTCAAAGCCAGCCCAGGAACAAAAGTGTGTGAGACTCCTATCTCTAATTAATCAATAAAAAACAAAACAAAACAAAAAATGCTAGAAGTGGAGCTGTGTCAGAATGTTAGCCTTGAGCAAAAAAGTTCAGGGATAGTGCTCAGGCCCTGAGGTCAAGTCCCAGGAATGGCAAACACACACACACACACACACACACACACACACACACAAACACACATGCGAGCATGCGCACAGAGTTCCACAAAAAGTTAATGATCAAGTTAAAGATCAGTAGATATTCATAAGGTTTATGTTGAACTAAATTTGAATAGGTCTAGGAAAAAAATATCCTTGAGTTGGTTTCATAATGTCAAGAGTTCTCCTTCTCCCCTCAATGGCTAAGTTAAATAACGTTAATTAATGCCCAAACAAACAAGCCTGCAGTTAGTCTAACAAGAGATTTCCATATTGATTTGTCTAGAGCACATAAAAAACAAATCTTACAGAGAGCTTCAATGATGTAAATAGTTTGTCTAATCACATCATTTGGAATACAATGCTTTTTACTATAAAATGACTGTAAAAAATCAATATTCTCTCACTGCACTAATATTCGCACACTGCCACTGCAAGATGTACTCATACTACAGCTCCAACCAAAGGCGCACCAAAGAGAGAGCCATCTATATTAACTTCATTTAAGCCTTCTCTAATATTATTGTTATGTAGACCATATTTGCATATATTAGAATACAGCAGAAAGAATACTGCTATGCATGCTAAATAGTTGTTTTCCTAAACTAAATATCTCAGGTGTCTCTCTTTTATTCCCCAAACCTCTTAGGACATTTTTCTCCATGAATGATTGTCTCCATCTAGGCAATTACTTGCAAAAACACCAATCAACAATAGCTTCACTTGTTTACAATACTGCCTCTATTATTTTTTTCTGGTTTCACATTGCAAAGCTTCCATGAAAACCAAATCTTTACAAGTTCATATTCTCCTGCTGTTTCTCACCTCGAGTCAGACTCCCCTGTTACAAAGGGCATGTGCTAATGTTCTAAGTCACAAATGAGTATATAAAAGAAAAAAATGAAAAGGCTATATAAACTCATTAATGAAATGAACAAGGGAGGTTTTAAGACAGAAAGTCTATAAAGCTTTGACTAGAAGACTGCCATCATTAAGACTACCTCTCCTTTACAATTAAAAAAAAAACCTAGTTAAAAAAAAGACTACTTCTCCTATTTCCTGACCTATGCCAGTCTGCTGCCTGCAGCCTAGCTGATCCAGTACATAAGCTTGGAGGTACTGCTAGCACGAGATATACAAAACACCACATGCAGAAATGGTCATGCATTAAGTACACAGTTCTATTTTAAACCATACCTCTCACTAGCAGGCCAGGCTTTGCCTGAAGGTAGGTCATTGAGAGTCAATGCAAATGAAGAAAGCTCTCAAGAGGTTAAAAAACAGAAAGGAAAGACATTAACATGTTGTGTATAGGTCTTCCTCAAAATAGTATCCCTGATGTTCTTTGGGATGTGGCCTCATCCTGGAGAGACTCAGCCAAGACTGCCATACTAATAGATTAATAGAGTGTGTTGACCCAGTGGAAAGGTGTTTCTTTCAAGGGACCCTCAGCTGTTATCCCTACCATAAATGAAAAGAATGAATTGACAATGAGGGACATCAGATATACTCTACAATATAGTAACACACTGCTAGTTACTCTTCTACCTTGTGTAACATTCCATAGACTATCAAACACAAATCATATTAAAGGGGAAATTACCTCTATTTTCCCCTACCTTGAAGTCAGGTAAGTGCCTGAATTTCTGGGAAATCTAGTATCACAGACATGAACCTCCACATCTAAACTTCCTTTCTGTGGAAACATGGTCTCATAGACTTTTCAACCCAGATTGGCCTAGCACCATGATTCTCCCAATTTCAACTTCCCACATGGTTTAGAATGATAGCTGAGCCCAGCTAGAATTAAGAATGAATCTGCGAGAGTTAATCACCAAGGTTGTCCTCAAACCATGATACTCTCATTCTCAGCCTCCCAAATAGTTAGGATTATATGCATGAGCCACCAGCAAGATATTAAGCTTTCCTTTCACTATACTAACCACAGACAGTATTTGAAAAATATACTCTCAATTATCTGAAAAATATCTATAGATTTGTATTGGCTCTGGACTGTTTTCAGTACAAATAGAACATTGCAAAACAATAAGAAATTTCAGAGATGAATCATCTATTAGGGAATTCTGGGCCAGCCATGAGCAGCCTGCTTAGTGTACATGGGAGACTTATTCATTAAATACCTCCAAAATAGGCTGGGAGTGCATATTTTGGATAACTTTTTTTTTCTTTTCAGCTAGTACTCTTTATTAAAAAGATACTTTTAGAAACAAGCTAATTGTTCCCATGTTGTTTGTGGATGATTTTGGTGTTCTCAATAACTATTAAAACTATTAAATAACAGAAATTGTTTCTAATGTTTGAATCCGGGGCTCAGGATTCAGATCTTTTACTTTGGCCCATTGTGTCATTAATGCCTCTTTAAAAAGAAAGAAAACTCTTTTATCTGAAGAAAGACTTAAAGGCATTCTGGTCATCCCTCCTTACTCTACTTCTTTTTCAGGAAATCAATTCTGTAAATTCCAGAATTCCAGTGGCTTGTGCTTTTAGGTTCAAGTAGTGATTTTTGGACAAAATCAAATGGCTTCTTTGCATCCTTGCCTATAATTTTCTAATTCCTTTAGGAAGCTTCAATTCTAAATGAAGAGGAATTTACTTGCCCACAGACCTTATAAAACAACTGGTACTAGTAAAGAAGGTGGGAGGGGATAGATAAAGTGGGAGGTGGATGTTGGGGAACTAAAAAGCAAGAGGCCAGAATGATCTGGAGGAACTCCGGATCCCAGGGAAAATCCTTGGGAGTTCTGTCTACATGCAGCAAAGAGTAGAAGCCTCTGATGATTCTCTGGAGTTTGGTGAATAAGGGTACTTTTAGAAAAATGTAGACTCTGCAGTAGCTGAAGTCTGGATTGATTTTTGTGGTCTTCAGATGCTGCTGAAAATACAAAAGTCCCAGTGAAAAACTCCAAGTTAGTGGCCATTGTCTAAAAGCATCCTAAGTCTTTGGAAAACTCAGCCAAATGATTTGACATTACTTCCTAGAGTTTAGGTGTTGATAATGATCAATTCTGGAATCAGGGGTAATTTCAATAAAGTTAAGAAATGATAAAAATGTAGTGTAACTAGAAATGATATATACATATATGCATGTATTTGTACAGATATGTATTCATATATATAATCTATATAATCTATACATTATGTACATGGTATATACTTACATGTGTATATGTATATATATATATATATATATATATGTAAACATACTTTACACATGTAGACATTTACATGCAAACACTCTCAAGGTATAAAACTAGGAATGAATGATGAAGATCATTCTAAATGATAACATACTGGGTCCTTCATAATTAAAGACAATACCTAAGACAAAACTAAGAGTCAAGTTTTGTATGTGTACTGCAAAGGGAAGAAATATGAAGGGAGAAAACTGTTCTTATTTCAATATGACAAGATTATCAGACGAATTTTTAAAAAATAGTAGAAAAACTATTGAAACAATAGTATTTAGATAAATAAACACTTAAGATTGTGCTGTAAATTATAAAATTAAATGATATATAAAAACAATAAATAAGGAAAGTTAAATCATTATATATTAATAGATATAAAGGTTTCATAACTCAGTAACATGAACACAAATAGCTTTGCAGCATGAACAATCTACATAAATATCTATAACATGGTGAGAATCTTCTAGTCAGGTGTGAGGTGCACTCCTGTACTCTAATCCCCAAATCTGAGGCTATCTTGGACTACATAGTGAGATTCATCTCAATGAATGAGCATTTCCTGAATAGAAATTGTATTAAAACGTGTCAGTATAAGTTCATGAAGTGTACCAATGTGCAGTGGAATTCAATAGTGCTAAAAGTTATCCTGCCCATGTAATTGTAACCCCTCTGTACAGTATGTTCACAAATAAAATAAAATTAAAAAGAAGAAAAAGCCAAAAAAAAACAATAGTGCTAAAAGCTTTTTTAAAAAAATAAAAGGCTCATGACTGTACTCCTACAATCTAGAGAATTTCAGTTTGAATCAGCGAGGGCAGTAAAGTCCACAAGATTCCATCCCAAAATTAGCCAGCAAAAAAAGACAGGGCTAGTGGTAGAAAGTCAGCTGAGCAAGTGGGGTGAGTTTGAGGCCTTGAGTTCAAACCCTAATACAAGTAAAAAAGATTAAACAAAATTAAATGTATTAATAAAACAATAGATTGTTTATATTCAAAATTAATTTGGCATTAAGCATTATAAAGATATTGATTGCTTTCCCCTAGTAATGAATCCTAAATAATTTGCAAAATATGTAGTAACAATATATATCGAAAGATACTAAGTACTACTTCACAGTGGAAAAAATATAACCAACAAATAGAACAACATGATACTTATCTATAAACAATCCAGACAAAAAGAAGTACAGAAGAACTGAAGAAAACATGCTTGAAATATTAAGTAATTTTAAATGGTCAAGAAAAAATATTACACAAACAGAAGGAAGATGTATAGTGCTTATATGTGTGGCTTTAATCCTAACTCTAAGTACTTCACTATGTTTTAAAAATTGTGTGGAGGGCTGGGAAGGTGGCATGAGGCCCTGGGTTCGATTCCTCAGCACCACATAAGCAAAAAGAAAAAAGCCAGAAGTGGCGCTGTGGCTCAAGTGGTAGAGCGCTAGCCTTGAGCTGAAGAGCTGAGGGACAGCGGCCAGGCCCAGAGTTCAGGCCCCACAACTGGACCAAAAAACAAACAAACAAATAAAGACCCTATCTCAAAAAAAAAAGGTATTTAAAAAAATAATAATAAAAATTGTGTGGAGATCCATCAATACAGCAACAATATCACTGAATGGGGAGATTTGGGGTGATTTTTATTTACATTTTTGTATTTCTTTCCTATTCTATGAATACTCTATAAGAATTTAAACACAAAATAAGTACTGATTTTGGAGATTTATTATTCAAGGCTATTTCAATATTTCAAAATCCACTAGTTGTCACATTAATGTCTTTAAAAGATTGTTTATATTGGGGCTGGGAAGGTGGCTCAGTGGTAGAGCATTTGCCTTGCATGCCTAAGGCCCTGGGTTCGATTCCTCAGCACCACATAAGCAAAAAGAAAAAAGCCAGAAGTGGCGTTGTGGCTCAAGTGGTAGAGTGCTAGCCTTGAGCTGAAGAACTGAGGCACAGCGCCCAGGCCCAGAGTTCAGGACCCACGACAAGACCCCCCCCCCAAAAAAAAGATTGTTTATATCAATTCATGAAGAAAAAGTAACAAACTTCAACGTCTCTTCATGGTAAAAATTCCCAAATTTACAAATGCATATTTAATGGATAGACTTGGCCCTCAAAGTTCAGAAAGAAGGCAATTCAAGAGTCTCATAATTGTTAACAAGAGACAATGACCTTGCTACTCAAAATATGGCCCAGAGGCCAAATCTATGGCTGCCCTTGAATTATGTGAGAAGTGCAGGATTTCAGGCCATATCCTATGTCACAATTTAACAAGATCCTTTAAGTAGGCACATGCACAGTTCAGTTGGAGAAGCTCCTTTAGATCAGAATAGGATTTAGAACTTTATGGCTTTGGGAGTCAGGCTCATCTCCTTAGAATCTGGCTTTGGGCAAGTGCTCTAACCTTTCTGGTACTCAGCTTCCTCATTTATAATATGGAGAAATTTTTATTTCCCTTACCAATTTGCCATAAGGACTAAACTACCCAGAAAAACGTTCAGAAGGTACTAGTTTTAGAGACGCGATCATGCGAGAAGCTTAAGTTGTACATATTATTTTATCATTCCAAGATAAATTCACTACTAGATAACAAGCTAAGTGTGAATGTACAGGCAGAAACTTTGCATTCCAAAAATTATGAACCCCAAGATAAAGACACAAGTAGTTTTTTCTTTCTTGTTAATGTTTCTAACATATTTATAAGGTGATTGTTTTGTTGCTTTGTATGTACCTCCCCCACACACACACATAACCTCTGTTTTCACTGTATTTGATGTTGGTATAATTTGGAGAGGGGAAGGGAAAAAACAAATTGTTTAAATAGGGATACAGGTTGACCCATTGCAACAATGAGATATACAAGACGTTATGTCCAAAAACGAATTTTACAACTTTGGCGGGGGTGGGAGGAGAGAGTGTAGTCATGGAGATGGGAGGGCAGGGATAGTAGGGGAAAAACAAAGGAGGAAGCAACAATGCTTGATAAGAAATGTACTCATTACCTTGCCCATGTAATTGTAACATCTCTGTACAGTATTTTCACAATAAAAAAAACTTATTTTAAAAAATGATGGATAGGAAGTGGTGCTGTGGCTCCAGTGGTAGAGTCCTTTCTTGAGCTGAAGAGCTGAGGGACAGCGCCCATGCCCAGAGTTCAAGCCCCATGACTGACAAAAAAAAAAAAAATGATGGATAGAGAAAAAAGCAATAACAAGAACTCAGGTCTCCTGAGTGCTGCCAGATTATCACATGCTGTATTTGACTTTCCTGAACCTTAATCATAAAGCTCACACTCATCTCCACCCTGATCCATTTCTAGAACTGATGAGTTACACATTCCTTGATAAGATATCCTGGTCATAAATTGGTATCCCTCTATATGCCTAAAATGTATGGCATTAGTCTCCTTTCTAAAGATCAAATTGAGAACTAGGCAAGGCATCTCACTTTCTAAGATGCCCTATTTGTCTTCCCCAACTTTTATGAAGAAAGTTCCTTGTTTCAATCATATAGATAGCTTTGCAAAAAGCTTAAAAGAGTGAAAAATGCAAGGTGGTAAGAAGGAAAGACCTGTCCCCTAGAATTCAGCTTCAGCTCTAAATAGCAATGAGAGGATTGAAAAAAAAATTAATTCCATCATTCATATTGGTCAACAGCAAAAAATTAATGAACCTAGGGAGTCAGAATGGGACTTCTTACCCTTAATTCCAATATTTCAGGAGCCTGAAAGTCACTGTGTGCACTTTATGTCTGATTTATTACTTTCCAGCTGCTATTTTAGCCAGTGTCCCTTTTTTGTCCTTAATGAGGCTGAAGAACATTTGGTCACCATCATGTTCTCATGTCCTTATTCTATCATCCCTCACCTTTTCCCTCATCAGCTTTGCTAAATTTTATCTTATGAACAAACCATTTTTCTTGTTGCCTTTCATTCAAACAAGATAACTAAATCCATCCTTTTCATATTTTCCTTAAATCCCTTCCATCCTTTGAAGAGTTTTTTTTTTTCCCCACTCATCTGAAAAGGCTATTTCTAGAAATAGCAGTGTACCTCTCATCTGCCACTCCAACCTCATACCTGACTTCAGGATACAGGGGAATAAGTTTCCATAGGGTCTGATACCAAATCCTAACTCATGCCAGCAGGTATCAAGGGCCACCACTCCACAGACTGCCATGCAGTCTGGCACCAAAGTTAGATCCATACCCATCAAACACCACCCACAGCAGAAGGTGAAAAATAAGATCACTGTGAGAAATTCTCATCAAACTGCATCTAGTTCCAAGAAACAAAATTGCCTTGCATTCTGACATCAAATCTTTTTTACTTCTTCTTCTTTGTTCTGTTTTTAAATTTTATTTTGTTTTTTTGGGGGTAATATGTTAAACTTGCCCCTTTTCAAACAATCTTTCTTTGCAGTAACTAAAAGTACCAGCCATCCTCATTCCAGTCTCTGTCATCGCTTCTGATCTTTCTCTGTTTTATTTTTACTGCTCTATAAAAAAAAAATCTCAAAGTCTGGGTAGAGAGGATTAGAAAATATACCTTGTCCTGTGAATTTCAGAAACGAAGTTTTGCTTCTTCCTATCCCACTGATAACCCTAGAAAAAGTCTTAGCCAAACTAAAAAGTTCCTTGGAATCACCTAAGAAATCACTCTCTCCAAAGTCCTATCCCCCCCCCTTTCTTAGCCACTGAGGATGGCAAAATGGAACACAGAATTTTAGTGGCTCTGAATTCCTTACTTTTTGATTCATTCTACACATTGACCAGAATAACCCGCTGGGAGACCCCAATAAAAAGACTGCCTTTACAAACACTTTGCTTTTCCCTTCATTTATAATTGAGGTTGAGCTTGTCAATAAAGCTTTCCAAAGGCCATTCACCACAATACTCTTAGACAAGTATTTACATTCTTTCCTCCTCCCCTATCAAAAGCAAGACTGTTTTTGTTACCTTAAGGGGGGAAGAAAAAAAAACACCACGAATAGTAGCGGCAGGCAATTGGAAGCAGACCTTAGCTTTTCTATGCTGAGATGGTTTTAAAAGGTACCCACTACAACAAAATACATCATGGACAATGAGAACTTATCGCACTTCCTCCTGCTTGAGCTCTTGTCATGTTCTCTGAAGGAATTTCTAAAATGAGGTCCTGAAGTCTTTTTGCTCCCTGCTTCTCCTGCTGTGGCTATTCTGTTGTATATTGTGTGACTTTTCTTTCTTTTTTATTTTTTTGTAACGAATTATATGAGAAATCACTGGACCAAGGCCATTTTTTTTCTTTTTCTTTTGTTCTCCCTAATATCCCTTGTACTTACTGGGACTTTAAGAAAATGATCTTTTGCAGACTGCTATTGAGAAATATAAAGTCCAACAGAGACGTTAGCAGGCTTCTTCCTTTTCTTTGACCTTGCCAGTTAGAAACAGCCACTTACAGAATCACCAAACATTGAAAGTGGCTCTTTTGCTTATTTGTAGTGTTTACTTGATTTTACCTCAAAACATATGCAAATAAAGATTAATTGTGCCCAGACTATGTAGATCATTTTTTAATTAACAGAGTTCACTGTGCTTAGGGAAGATGATGATTAAATAGGACAGCAAAATGGCTAATCCATCATAAAATTTATACTTTCCACACCTCAAAAAATTTCAACTTAAGATGCTCTTATTCATTTGAGCAATTCAGCATTGCAGTAAAAGACAGGAAGGCAACTAATGTGAGCTAAAGCTCCATATTTGCATTAGCATCAGTCAAATAAAAGAAAACAACATAACCTATTTTTAATTACATTCAAGGTGTTCATCCTATTAATCTGAAAATTAGCTATGCAAAGATGAATTCCACCAGTGAAATATGCCATTTTGTGTACTAGAAAAAGAAATAAAGCCACAATAGATATAAAGCAATCTATGGTAAACCCTTTGTACAAACTCTTGCATGGTGGTTTCCCAGGAAACCAAAACTCTACAGATGTACAAGCTAAAATACAGATGTGGGTATTTCAAATAACTAAATCTAGTTTTCATTCCTAATTAGGCCAATTCATTTCCAGACTCTGCAGAATAGCGTACGCCTCTAAACTGAAATAAAAATCTGATCTCCTAAGTGTAAGCATTGGTGATGTTTGAAGATTAACATTTATTCAGTCCAATTTGATTTTTCCACTGCTATAATACATGATCTCCATAGACTGGTAACTAGTGACCCCCTGGGTAGCCTTGTTCTTTGGTATCTCCCTAGGGACTCGGCTGAATCATTGCCTTGCAAGTTGTGTGCCAACTCTGGAACAAACACAAACATATATTTCCTCTCCAAATGCACCACTTCTGCCAGGAAACTAACAGATGCACCAACAAATGTTGCAAGTCTGCCTATTAAACGTGGAGCTCATTGAATTTCTATTGCATTTCTCCGGCACAAGTGCAGTTGGAGCAAAGAAAGAAATTAAAATGAAGTCAGGTGTCATTCAAGAAAATTACAGTCCCACAGAGAATAGTTTTGAGTTGCAGCTTTGAGTTGCCATGCTGTGCCTTTCACAGCTGCCTACAGCTCTTGTCATTAATAATCAGTAAATAAGATCTGCAGGTGGGCCTGCAAGGCACCCCGAGCCAAGAAGACGGTAGTTAGGGCTTCTGTCTCTAAGATGGGTGGCCAGGCTCATTTGCACAACCCAGCTTATGTTTCCACACAAAAGTGCAACCCTACTTAGCATAGCTTCAGGGAAGCTGCCACAATACAGGGGATGCTAATTACTGTAACCAACTGGCAACGATACATCCAAAATTAAATGGCCTGTGACTGAGCAGATGAACAATTTTTATGGCCCAAAGATCAGGGAACAGGGATAGTTTGTTAAATTAACTGACAGCCTCTTTGGTCTAAGTAGGTGAGTTGAAGTCATTTGAAAGCCGTGTTTGCAAGCAGTTACATACCAGAGTCTCTCCTGCGTAAGTACAGTTCCCCCTGCAGTTTTATGTGGGAGTATGGTTACATTGAGTCCATAAAATGCACGAAGTTCCCTGGTTCAGTGCATAAATGACCAGGAGAGCCTATTCCAAATCCCTGTAGGATTGATCTCTCACATACAAAGATCCACTCTTTGTAAATTCACCTAAAACTAATTCATAGAGTTGTATGGAGAGGTTTTCAGTAAAAACCTACACAACCCAACATGAACAAAAGCTTTTAAGTTCTAATTTCCAACATTGATCATAGTTAGAAACCAAGCTGTTTCACCAGCAAATCAGAAGTTGCCGTTAAAAAAAAAAAAGCTCATTTCCAACTTTCACATATACCTAAAAGACTTCTTGAAAAAAAGCAACGTAAAGATACAAAGGGAGCCTCTAAAATTTCTAACTCATGGCTTGCAACAAATAACATTTTTTCATATCACAGTTTATGTCCGGTTTCTCAGCTGTCGGGCTATGGTATTTGGGATTATATGATTATTTGTTTCTCCATAGGGTGGAGCACAGGTTGTTCTGTGCAATATAAGATGTTTGGCAATATTCCTGACTTCTGCCAGAAGCCAGTAGTAGCCTTTGCCTCCTCCCAGTAGTGACCACCAAAAATATCTACAGAAATGAACTCTGGAGAATGAAAATACTGCCTATGCTTTATTGAATACCTATGATATTATACCGAACTCAGCAAGATGGAGGGTGAATAAGAGTTAGATTCAGAGATAACAGGTGGCACATGAAACAATTCAGACCTGGTAGAATTTACAGATTATTGAGGGAGACAGATAAAAGAAGAGGACATTTCCACATGTGTGACAAGGACTAAAACAGAGATGTGTACAGGATGCAGTGGATGAATAGAGAGGTAATAACACCTAGATGTCCTGACATTTCTGAAAGGAGGTAACTGAGCTGGTCCCTGAAGAATGAGTTTAAGTTGAACAGGTAAAGATAGATGGAAAAAAGAAATTACAGGTAGAGGAAACCACATGGACAAAAACTTAAGGGATGTGAAACAGCAGCATATATTGTATCCATTTATAAGTACTTCTATCCCTCGTATTACAGTTGTTTAAAAACACATAGAAGAGTTGGGTGCTGGAGGCACCCAACTAGATACTTAGGAGGAGACCAGGCAAACAAAAAAGAGAGACTTTTTTTTAATCTCCTGTTAGCCAGAAATGTAGCTTACATGGTTGAGTACCAGCCATGATCAAAAAAGCCAGCAAGAGTATGAGGCTCTTAGTTCAAGCCCAATACTGACACAAAAATTTAAGAATAAATTAATTAAAACGTTTAAACAAGAAAAGAATGCTATAATTTAGGAGTAAAGTATTTCATGCTTTTGATATTACATTAATCATTAATTCCACAAAGATGGTCATCTAGATGATCACCATCTTGTGAGATGTCCTAAGGACATTTCAGATATCAATGTAATTTGTGTATTTGAATATAGAACATGCCAATATGGGAAAATCAATACTCCAATACAGAAAATTCTAGAGGCTGTATTATTTCATCCTCTTCTTTTTCTATATTGGATTTTTACCAGGAAACAGACTCTCCAGACTTCTGATAGCTGTTTGGGAAGATGAAGAAGACATGCAGCCTATAGGAGACTCAAAATTTATTTAGAAAGAAAAAAAAACCTCCCCTCAGTAGATGAAAGGAGATAATGTGGTATATATACACAATGGAATTCTATGCCTCTAGCAGAAAGAAAAACATCACCCTATTTGTTAGGAAATGGAAAGAGTTGGAAAAAATTATATTAAGTGAAGTAAGCCAGGCCCAAAGAAACATCGGTCCCATGGTTTCCCTTATTTGCAATAACTAGTATATGTCTGAGACAAGCAGAAAAGATAAGGTGATGTTAAGCAAAATGAACTCCAGGTAAGGACACAAGTGGTTTTTTTTCTTTCTTGCTATTGCTTCTAACGTATTTATAAGGTACCACGTGATTTTTTTTGTTGCTTTGTATGTCCCTCCCCCATGATATAATCCCTTTTTTCACTGTATTTGATGTTGGTATAATTTGGGGAGGGGAAGGAAAAAATAAATTGTTTAAATAGGGATTCAGGTTGACCCATTGCAACAATGAGATGTACAAGATGCTATGTTGAAAAATGAACTTTACAATTTAGTGGGGGGGAGTGTAGTTGTGGAGATGGGAGGGAAGGGAAGGTAGGGGAAAACAAAGGAGGAGGCTACGATGCTTGATAAGAAATGTACTCATTACCTTGCTCATGTAATTGTAACCCCTCTGTACAGTAGTTTCACAATAAAAAACTTATTTTTAAAAAAAAACTCATAAAATAGTGTAAACCATACAAATTATGAAAGATGTCAAAGAAGAGTTACTGACTTTTAGAGTAGCAAAAGAGACAGAAATAATGGTAATCTTTTGGACAGATATGAACTTGAGAAGGACATGGGATATATTCTGATCTTAAAATGTAGGTAATGTTCAAACAATAACATGCTAGTTGATTTTCTATCATTGTAACGAAACCTGAGAACATCATCTTGGAGGAAAGGTTTATTTTTAACTCATAGCTTCAGAAGCTCCAGACCATTGCTTTCAGTCTTGTGGTCAGTCCATCATGGTAAGAGCATATGGGGAAACAAAACTGCTTACCTCTTGGCTAAGAAGAGCAAGGGACCAGAATCCCACAATCCCACAGTCACAGTCCCACAAATGCAATCTTCTATGGACTAAAAACTTAACTAGTACTACCACTTAAGGTTTCTACAACTTCTCAGTAATGCTTTTCTGGGGACCAAGACTCCTGGACCTTTGGGTGTCATTTAAGATATAAATGATAGGTTGGGTGCTAGAGGCTTATGCTTGTAATCCTAGATAAAGGTTCCAGGCCAGTTGGGGCAAAACCCCATGTCAACAAAAAATCTGGATGTGGTGACACGTGTCTCATGCCAGCTATGATGGAAAGCATAAATAAGAAGATCGCTATCCAAGTCAGCTGGGCAAAAATAACCAGGAAAAGGCCTAAGGCATGCTTCAAGTGGTAGAAGACTGGTAAGGGTTAAGCCCTGAACTGAAACTCTAGTACCACCCCTCCCCCAAAAAAGACATCACAGGGAGTCCAAATACTTTATTATAATAAAGTATTCCTATATTCTCCCACCCATCTCATGTATTATGACTGCCATGCAATTTATTTATAAACATATATATACATGTATATGTAATATATGTACTTAATATATATATAGTTACTCTTGTTATTTTGGAACAAAATTTTATCTGCTAAAACAATTAAGAATAAGAAAATAAAAGACTCTATTGTTAAAAATATAGATAGTAGCAAGTATAAAAAGGAAAAGAAGGGGCTGGGAAGATGGCTCAGTGGTAGAGTGCTTGCCTGACATGCATGAGGCCCTGGGTTCGATTCCTTAGCACCACATAAGCAGAAAAAAGCTAGACGTGGCTCTGTGGCTCAAGTGGTAGAGTGCTAGCCTTGAGCTGAAGAGCTAAGGGACAGCACCCAGTCCCAGAGTTCAGCCCCCATGACCACCAAAAAAAGAAAGAAAAGAAGCATTTCAAACAATGGAAAAATGGTAAGTGCAGTGTGATAATTGGTAAGACTATGACCGGCATTGTGTGAATAGCCAGGAGACCTACTTGGGCAAAGCCATGCGTTCTAAGAAAGGAAACAGTAACAAGAAGTTGAGAACCTTTAAGCTAGAGGATGGGAGTGGAGAGTAGGAGGCAGTGTTTGGTAAGTCTGATATTAAGTTAGTTTGGGCATCTAAGAGAATAGAATAGAGGTAAGCATAAAGTGGGAATACAAGGACAATGGTGGAGGGGGGGGGGAAGACTGTCAATCCAATAAGACTAGGAAGTTATTGACTTTGGATGGTCTTACATAGTAGATGAACAATATGTCTTGCCTGCAGGTTTTCTTTTTTATTATTTCATGATAAACACTATTTCTGTTTTAGCATTGTGCTTACATCCTAGTTAATATAAACAATTTCTGGAAGGTTTTTTATTATGTTAGAAAAAAATTGAAGACATTTGCTATCGTGTGTTATACTTCTTGCAACCAAATGTCAAACCTCTAGGAAAAAAACTTCTACCCTTCTCTTCCACTCCTAACTTCAATAAAATGACATTCACTTTCCTCAGCCCTACTGAACAGGCAGAAAATAATGCCTCTGACCACAGATGTCTCTGCCCCACGCCCCTTAGGGACTCTGTTGCCTGCAGCCAATAGACTTAGGTGCATTCCTGCCTGGAGCAGGTAATAATCTAGCCCAGATCATTAGCATCTTGCACATTAACTCCTTCTTTCCCAGAGGCAGGTATAGGGTCTCTTCATGAATCATAACAATTTTATTATAAAAGGCATGAGACTAAAACTAAACTTTGCCTTTCTATCACCATTTGCTCTAGCACATAAGTCATCATCCATAATACAAAATTGGAGAATAAGACAGTCGAAGGAAGAGATTTCTGTCTATAGTTTTAAATATGAGTATACATAAGAATCACATAGCTTGGCACCAGTGGCCCAGGCCTGTAATCCTAGCTACTCAGGAGGCTAATATCTGAGGATTGTGGTTCAAAGCCAGCCCTGGAAGAAAGGTCCATGAGACTCTTATCTCCAATAAACTACTCAGAAAAAGCCAGAAGTGGTGGTGTGGCAGAAGAGCTAGCCTTTAGCACAAAGAGGTTCAGGGACATTGTCCAAGCATAATTTCAAGCTTTAGAACCAGCAAAACAAAATCATATAAACTTCTACAACCTAAACAGAAATATAGTAAATATGGGGTTGGAACATATTTGTTTTTAATTATTTTAATTATTTAATTATTAATAATTTAATCTATACTTTAAGAAATAATTTTAGAGGACTATAAAATATCATATTTAAAGGATATTTTCCACATCTTTCTAAAAATTAGGCTTGCCTTGACGTTCTAAGTCAATGAATGGATGAGTGAAATAATCACAAAGCACCCCAGTTGCCTCTAACGTGTTGGATAATCACTCAATTTGGTTAAGAGTATTCAACACTTTAAAAATCACTTGAAGAGTAATTAATCCTAGCTACTAAGGAGGATGAGATCTGAGATCACCATTCAAAGTCAGCCCCGGTAGGAAAGTCCATGAGACTCTTATCTCCAATAAACCACCAGAAAACCAGAAGTGGCGCTGTGGTTCAAGTGGTAAAGCGCTAACCTTCAGCTGAAGTGCCCAGGCTCAGAGTTCAAGCCCTATGACTGACATCACCACCACCCCCAAAAAAATCACTTGAAAAGTCCTTCAAAGAAATCTAGCACAATTCATGTGGTTCAAGTTCAAACTTTCTTAGTTCCTCCCATAACTCACATTTTTTCAAAGGACACAGGACTCCAAGAAGATACTTGTCAAAAAATCTCCTTCCATTAAATAGTAGAAACTCAAAATTCATTGGTTTGGGTTAAAAGGCAACTTAAGACCTGAAAATAATGGACATATTCCTTTTCACTCCATGCCTTAATTCTTGCTATAGGAACAAATACATAGAAAGGAAAACACCAGGATTAAACTACAAAATGATTTGATGTGATTTTTTTTCTAACATCAGCAAGGTGAAGCAAAATAATATGCCCCTTCCTCAATTTCAAAAATCAGATAAAAGGAGGAAAGAAAAAAAGGAAATAATTTCATCAGATATAATAATTTTTATTTTTCAAATCAGTGCCAAGAAAATAAAAAGCCATACAACAGGAAAAAAATATTTGCAAAATTAGTTCTAAGGACTAACATGTGGAACACAACCCTTTTAGAACTGAGAAAGAAGGCTTTTAATTTTCAAAATGGGCAAAAGATTTGAGAAGATGCTTCACAAAAGATGATGTACAGATGGCAAGTATTCCATGTAAAGATCCTTTAGGGAAATGTAATTGAGATACCACTATATACTTATGGTTAGACTTGAGAACGTCTGATTATATTTTGTGGAACAATTGGGATTTCTATACATGTTGCTGGTGGAAATGTAAACTGATAAACTACTCTGGACAACACATTGGCCCATTATTAAAACCCAAGCACATTATTAAGTCAAAGTCTACCAATTATACAATAGCTGCTGTACAGCTAATAATGAGATATAAGACTCAGAGCTTCCTTAATCTCCTTTTGGAACTAAGAAGGATAATCTGCTAGTATTTTTCCCTTGCTGGAAGAGTGAATTACAACCAATTAATTAGTAGAAAGAGGCCTGCCGCCTTATGTCTATCTCAGACCCAGCCTGCAAGGCTCAAGTCTCCCTTGGTTAGCCTTGAACATTCCACATCACTTCTCCAGGTACTGAGTTTGCCTGTGGCTAACAGCAGCAAGCCAGCAGGGGCTGTCAGTTGCAGCTGTTTCCCAGCTGTTTACCACAGAGCTATATTGCTTCAGGCTGAGCTTATGTGGTTTGTCCAGCCACCTGGTCTATCCTCTATAATCTACAACAATAATTTGGGTTTCCATGCTATTAGAAGTACCACAAAGTCTAGGCTGAGCTGTAGAGTCAGGTCATCATTTGGTGAAGGGTGACAGACATTTTCTTTGGCCTCAACTTGGCTCTTGGATTCAGTTACCCAGTCCAGAGGCATAGCTGGCCATTGTCTCTGCATCCTGGGTTGATCTCAGAGTTTTCTGAAGCCTCAGATTCACTCAGGATGATGCCGTCCTCTCGAGTAGCTGTTGAAAATGCCTAAATGCCTATCTCTTTTTCCTTAAAAAATGGCCATAGCCCTGATGGGCTTTATTCTCATTCTCATCTTCGAAGGCCTCCCCTGAACACGTCTGACCACTCATCTAAGCCTAAACCAAGTCATTTCTGTTCCAGGAAACCCTTCGGTGTTCTAGCCCACAAAGGTCCATCCTTCTTATGCTTGGTTTACCATCACACTTCTTGTTTAGCACACTCACCTAACTTTACTACGTAGGTCACATGGAGTAATCTACCTTTTAGCTTGTATTCTATGATCTAGCCTATCTGTACAGTGCCAGTATCAGGGGGTTTTGTTTGTTTCTTTTTTCATTTTTAGTAAGTTTTTTTTTATTGTGAAAATACTTTACAGAGGGGTTACAGTTACATGAGCAAGGTAATGAGTACATTTCTTGTCAAGCATTGTTGCCTCCTCCTTTGTTTTTCTCCTACCATCCCTTCTCTCCTCACCTCCTCAACTATACTCCCCCCCTGCCCTGTTTGTTTCTTTTTTGATACTTGCTTAGAAGTCTGTTTGTTTTTTAACTTCCTACTGTTTGTTCCAGCTAAACTGAACTCTGGTCTGTTCCTCAGTATTTCGTTATTTTCATGATTTCGTATATGTTATCACCTTCACCTAGAATATCATTCTCCCGCCTCCATTTGCCTATATATAACCAGCTCAAATAATGATTTTATGAAGCTTTCATTGGGGAAAGGGGTTACGTGAGAACGAAGCTAGGAAACAAACAGAATTTTTCACATGCTAGGCAAACACTCTACCAAAACCACTTCCCACTTCCTATTGCCACAATTTTAATCTCTCTCTCTGTCTTAAGATTCTTAGTCTTTAGCCCATGGACTAAACTGCAAGTATCACCAAGTATGGTGGAGTCCATGTTTGGTTTATCTTTCTTCATCAGGTCATAAATATACTAAAAGCTTAATAAAATTCTTTAAATGTCAATGCTATTCTGCAGAGACATCTGGGCCATTTTAGTGAAAGGAAAAATTTGAATCCTTCCCCTAATGTTTTGTAATTTTGCATCCTAGGACAAATTATTTGCTGGGAGGGTTGAGCATATAGGAGGTATTCAGCCCTATTTCCAGGAAAGGCCATTCTTCAACACTCCAGCCAGCTGCTAAATTTCATAGCCAAAGGCAGAATGTCTTTATGGAAGAGATGCCCTCATACAGAATGTAATTATTTGTAGATCCTCAGTAAGCAGATAAAAAAAATGGTAGCATTATTTAAAGGGGTCAGAATGTAGGTTCCTATGGGGGTACATCACTTTGGAACTGTTGCTCACATGCAAAATGAGAGGAAAGGAAACATAAATGTGCTTTGATGGGGAACTGGAAGTCAAAGGGAACTGGTATCAAAGAGCTAGATTCCCTCTTCTGCTACTTTAGCAAATCCCATAACCTCTCAACCTTGATGATTCTTGTTATAATATTCCCATAGGTGATACTCCCTTCCTTTATTCCTCAAGACTCAACAAACATTTGTGAAGCAACACTTATCCATAAGTGGAACTAAAATATTCTCTTAAAATGACCTAATTTAAAACAATCACCCAATTTGCAACAATTTTAAATATTTAAAATTATCGTTTGCAATGTCATAATGGCCAGAGGCTTGGCAACCATAAGAAGATCTAGAAGAGAAATTTCTGTAGAAATAGGCACTTTAGTATGCTCACTTGCTCCTTTTATAAAGGGGCTTATGAACACCATATAATATTTGGTGAATGAATACATAAAGGCAGGGATCTTCTTATCTGTTTCACACTTGGACACCCACCCCTTAGAGCAGTGCCTAGTACATGAAAAATACTTAAATAATGGTGAAATGACCAAATAAATAAGTAATCATATTGCACTATACTGTGATTACATGTGAATGTGATGTGCAGGTTTTGGTATGAAAACTGTTACTGCTACTTGAGAGACCATGTGTCACTCCACACCTGTACAGCCTAGCTTTTCCCCTGAAATGTAAGTTCCAGGAGACACAATTTTAAGCAAATTGTTCCTTGATGGTTTTAATAAACATAATTAAATAACCTGCATCTTTGCAATGCAAGTGACAACACATGTCAATCTATTTTAAAATTAAATAAATAGAGATGATATACAAGAGGTCCCAAATTCTCCTATTGCAGTAAAAAAGCATCTTTAATGTCATTATCTTAGGACATTTTAGCTCATAATTCTCAGCCTATAAGACCCTGGTACCTAGTATGAAGTCCACGCACTTGGGCCAGCACCTCTGATTAATTTTTAATACAGTTTTTATGAGTTTTCTCAGTTTTAACCATAATCCAAGTTGGGGGGTATACAAATTTAAAACAAACAAAAAATTGTCTTTCAAGGAATGAAAAATAAATGTAATCTGAAATCAATATTTATGAAGTTGTGATTAATTGAATGATGACCAAATGATTACAAAACGTCTGTCTGAAACATCTACTCAAATTTATTAGCTTTGACCAAAAAGAAAAAAAAATAAAAAACAATCTGAACTGGGTCAATGAAAGAATAATGCATTCCTAATCAATTTTTAATAGCACTTAAGATTTTATATTTTTTAAACTTGCTTTTAAATAATTTATCATTAAAATGAATCTGATTTAAACAAAGGGGAAAAGGTGTTCCATAGCTATTTGATGGTTTTCTTAGCAAAGAAATTCAATTATGACTGACTTTTTATTACTGAACTACTTTATTAATAATAACATATCTTGCACTTACACAAAGGCATTGGGCCAACAATCTCAAAGATCTATTTAGTGTGATTTAAGATTTATCTCTAATCTACTATTAACTGATGAACTACCTTATCTAGGCCTCAATTTCTTCATCTGTGAAAGACAAGGCCTTCAAACAACCCTTGAGATCCTTTCTAGTTCCACAGGTTTGTAATTCTAAGGGTTCATGACACTGTCTATTCCAGGTGTCATCTGTAATTAAAGTCCTCAGATTACAAAGCTCCTCTTCAGGTTATTAAGAAGGAGAAATGAAGCCGGAATTCAATGAGTTGTGTCATTTTTCTATTTCTTTTAGAGTAATGGCAACATATTTTAATGATTTGAGCCAACAATGTCTATTGGGGAAATGTCCTTCACAGAGCAAAGAGAATAAATAGTTCTTGACCTGTTTAGTTTTTCGCGTTAAATCAGTTGCATTACTAAACATAAAAGTTAGGAACTGGCCGGGTGCCGGTGGCTCACGCCTGTAATTCTAGCTACTCAAAGCCAGCCTGGACAGGAAAGTCCCGTGAGACTCTTATCTCCAATAAAAACCTACTAGAAAACTGGAAGTGATGCTGTGGCTCCAGCGGTAAGAGCGTTCATCTTGAGCTGAAGAGCACAGGGACAGTGCCCAAGCACAGAGTTCAAGCCCCACCACCGACCATTAAAAAAAAAAAGTTAGAAACTGGCCTGGAATCAATCTGTACCTAGAGAAAATTCCTAATTCACCTGTTACGGGCATATGTGTAGGACTGAGTGTACACACACATGTGAATACATGTATTTCTCAAAAAGGTGTTAAATAGAAAAAATAGCTATGGTATAGCATCCTATTTATATTTAGAAATACATGAAGTAAACTATTTGTAAGTCTGTGCTCTACTATGTTAATAGTGATCACCACATAGGATAGAGAGCAGCTGCAAAAGCATAGTGGAACTTTTGCTTAATGTTCCTTGTAATTTTAACTTGCTTAATCTTAAAACAACTTTTATTATCTTTATAATAAACCTCCATTCTGAAGCTTATAAAAGAAACAAGACCTTATTTAAAATAAAACCACCTAGGCTTATAGAAAAGGTAGGCTGTTGGAAATAAATTTCAGTATATTACAAAAAATACAGGGTTTAATGTTTCAAATTTATCTTGCTTGGAAACAAGATATTGACATACATCAGATGTTTTACAAGTAATGAACTTGCCTGTTAAGCAATGGAAGTTTTTGTTTCTGTTTTTGTTTTTTAGAGCAGCATCTTCCACATGGCTTCTTGCTGTACAATTTCCAGGGATGGATGTCACAAAAAGAACATTCTGAGTCTTACAGCCCACTTGCAGGCTTTAGAAGGAGGTCTCAGTATCATGACAGCTACAAGCCTGGGAAGAAAAATAACAAGATGGGAATGAGCAGCACCTGAATGACAGTGGGTTGATGAGCTGGATCATCTTATTCTGAAGTTTGGGTTTCAAATCCAGAGGTTTGAAAGGTACATTAGCTAAACACAAGAATTCTGGCTATCATATAACTGTGACTTTGCCTTCAAAGGAAAACCAGATGACACTTATGCCAGGCATTCTGAAAAAAAAATAATCACAGCCTTTAACCAGAGAAACCTGTACTTTTTCTTTTCCCTTCCTTCCTTCCTTCCTTCCTTCCTTCCTTCCTTCCTTCCTTCCTTCCTTCCTTCCTTCCTTCCTTCCTTCCTTTTCTTCTTCTTCTTCCTTTT
>NW_012267217.1:2218820-2263064 GCF_000151885.1 Dipodomys ordii
CCCCGGTGCCAGCCCGGGCGCCGTGCAGCCCTCGGGAGCCTCGCCGGAGGCCCCCGGGTGCCGTCGGTGTCCCCATCCTGGGGCCCACGACGCGAAATGCTTTAAGATCTTGTCCGTTTCTCTCTGAGGCCTCGGGGATTGCTTTTGCTCTGGGGTCGGAATTGGAACAATAAATAGTCTGTACCCCCGAGTGGGGTTCAGCACGAGAGAGAAGGTTCCTTTACACTCCTGGTCGGGACCCCTTCAGAGATCTAGACTACCGTCTCTCTCTTTGGGATTCTCGTGGTGCCTAATGTGTTTACTACGAAACCATGTGGTGGAGAAAGTAGTTCTCCATTAGCAATGGAGTTTTTGAATGTCCTCGTGCTTTCCTCTTCCCCTCCTTCATTTCCGTTCGGACCTCCCATTCAGTGTTTGAAAGAGCATTCCTCTACCCTGTGGATCACGACCCGCATAGATGCTGGTACAGCTTTGTGTGGTTTGGCGTTTCTTGTTTTCCACTCTGAATGATTGATCAGGTTTGTGGTGTGTCCGGGTGTGTAGGCCACTACTGGAGCCTGAAACGACAGCCCCAGGCTTAGAATTGAGAATGGCAACCTCACCGAGCAAAGATTTCACCGCCAGCCAATATGTTCACCTGCCTTAGGTGTTTTGAGTATGTCACGTTGCTGATTTCAAGATTAGTTAGAAGGAAGTCGAGATTGGACGTAAACTACCTGTGAGAATCAAATGTAAATCGGTTGAGTTCATCATTCTGACTGGAGCAGACCATGGATGGACCTCCTCAAGGGTGGTACTTGAACTGACATTGGCTGCCATTACCTACATGCATGGCTACTGGGAGAAGAAATGTGACAGATTTCCCAGAAGCATGTATTAAACTGGAAGTGAATTTCCCCCCAAACTAGCCCTAAAACTGATAAAAAGTGTCCTGGTGTAGGAAATTTACTTTTAGTTGTACCTATCTAGTTTCCATGAGTTCATAAGTTGTCTTTTTATATTGAAATATATTCTGCCTGTTTGATTCAATAAAGCTATATGTTTTCTATTTAATCAAAGGAATACCAATAGGATATAGAGGTCAGTGTGACTACCATTAGTTGTTTGTTTTTCTTCAAGAGGATTTCTTATAATGTGTGAGTGGATTGAGAAGTGGGACATTTGCAGATTACAGAATACTTTTATATTTATTGAAATATTTTATTCTTCATTCACACTCCCTGGGTTCTAATCTCGGTTCTGCCATTTGCTATTTATATGGTCCTGGGCAAATCATTCAACTTCTTTGAGAGTCCATGTCCTCACCTGTGAAATGGGAATGGCAATGGTACCAACTCTTCCTTGTAGGGAGGATTACTTGAAACATATGTGACGTTTAGCATAAAAGGTGGCACACGGGCTGGGAAGGTGGCTCAGTGGTAGAGCGCTTGCCTTGCATGCATGAGGCCCTGGGTTCGATTCCTCAGCACCACATAAGCAAAAAAAGAAAAAGCCGGAGGTGGTGCTGTGGCTCAAGTGGTAGAGCGCTAGCCTTGAGCTGAAGAGCTGAGGTGCAGAGCCCAGCTCAGAGTTCAGGCCCCACGACCGGACCCGAAAAAAAGAAAAGGTGGCACACATGCTATTCAATAACTGTTAGCTTTTTCTTTGGGCAGTGAGACAGGCTTTCCAGCTGCGGATTCAAGATTTTTCCAGGAACCATGCTTTCCATGTTCCCCTTGTGGAACGTGCCTGAGCACATCCCAGCAGTGTTCCATATTACTGTTGACTTTTCTAATCCAATCTGCTCCTGCTATTCATCCACCCACTCCTACCATAGTTGTGGAGTACCAGATAAAGTGCTTTTCATTTGGAAGGAGATCAAGTTTTGTGCTTCCCAGTATCAGGGTTTCTATTTGATATTAATGGCAAGCTTTCTGGCTAAAATAGCAGAAAAGTAAACAAATTTCCTGGCGATCTGGGTGCTTACCCCTTACCCCAGTACTGGCTGTTTTTCTGCTAGGAATACTATCACTTCCTTACCTTAAACCCTTATGAGTGTCAAGTTCTCACTCTGATTTGACAAAATTAATTAACCATTGTTCCTGGGGACTGTTGGTCAGAAAGTCATCCACCTGAGTAGAGTAAGCCCAAGTATGACTCCTCAGTACCTCCAAGTCCCAAGAATGGATTAAGAATAAGCCTTGGACGTAGTCGTCACAAGTTATTTGTCATGTGGAAAATAAGTTGTATATTTTTATCTCTTTTTCCAAATAAAGCTTGAAGGATAAAGTCACATTATTTTTTTCACATACTTAATGCATGACTTAAAAATTAACTAAGTAGTGTTGGTTTTCTAAGAATTATCAGTGTTGTTATATAATAGCTGACATAATTTATATAAGTAGGATTCCAGTTTATCTAGACACATTCCCTTTATCGAGAGGAAGGTAGGAGAGGGGAGATGGGTTATCTTTTCTTGACCTTCATAAGAACAGATACCCAGATTTTTAGATGTCATTATTAGATAACTTAATTCTTACAGTTTTAAAGTTCTAGAGTCAAGTAGTTCAAGAATTTATTTTTAGTTTTAGGTTTTAAATTCTAGCCAGGCATTGTAGCTTTAATGTTATAATCTAAGCTTCTCAGAAAGTATAGATTCAGAGACTTGTGATTCAACCTAAGCAAAAAGTTATGAAGACCTCATCTCATTTAATAAGCTAGTTGTGCTAGCACATGAACTCAGCTACACTAGAGGTTGTAGATAGGAGAATTGTATGGATTTAATCCTAAGTACCTCACCGTGTTTTAAAAACTGTGGAGATCCATCAATACAGTAACATTATCTCTGAATGGGGAGATTTGGGGTGATTTTTATTTCCATTTTTGTATTTTTTCCTATTCTGTGAATGCTCTACAAATAAGAATTGAAACACAAAATAAGTACTGATTTTGAAGATTATTATTCAAGGTTATTTCAATATTTCAAAAGTCAAGTAATTGTCATTAATGTCTTTAAAAGATGTGTTTATAACAATTCATGAAGAAAATATAACACAATTCAACATGGTAAAAATTCTCAAATTATGAAATGATTGTCTCTCTAACCTGCTGAAGTAATTTACAAATGTATGTTTAATGGTTAGACTTAACCCTCAGAGTTCAGGAAGAAGGCAGTTTAAGACTCAAAATTGTTAAGAAGAGACAATGACCTTGCTATTCAAAATATGGCCCAAAGGTCAAATCCATGGCTGCCCTTGGAATTATGTGAGTGCCAGATTTCAGGCCATATTCTATATGTGTTGGACTGCTCTTTCAATTTAATAAGATCCTTAAGTAGGCACAGGTTAAGTTAGAGAAGCTTCTGTAGATCAGAATAGGAGTTGGAATTTTATTTGTTTGGAGTCAGACTCATCTCCTTAAAATCTAGCTTTGGGCACATCACCTAACCTTTCTGGTACTCAGAGTTCTTATCTACAACGTGGAGAAAAGTTTCTCTCTCTTACCATATGATTAAAGCAGTAAAATGTTCAGAAGGTACTAGTGTTATCCTGTGTAATACGCACTGTCCAAGAAGCTTAAGTCCAACACATCTTATCATTCCAAGAGAAATTCACTATGAGATAACAAGTTAAGTGCAAATGTAAATAAAGACGGAAACCTTGCATTCCAAAAACAAGAGGCAGAAACTAGAGGCTCTACCTGAAAAATAACAAAAATAGCAAGTTCTTGGATTGTGTCGTTCCTGTAGTAGAGTGCCTGCCTAACAAGAACAAGGTTTCTGAGTTCAAATTCTTAATACTGCAAGAAAAGAAAGGAAAAAAATTCCAAATGCCCAAGGTTGAATTAGTGGGGTCTTTATACAGTCGTTCCTCTACAACAGTTCTTTTGAATCTTACTAGGGACACCTATCAAGTTTTAGCAAGGTACAAAAAATAATATTCTTTCAAAAATAATATTCCTCCACAAGGCAAAATTGGCTATTGCCTTTAGCAAAGATGCCCAAAGGGCAGAGGAATTGTTTTGAGAATAATTGCCGGACCAGTTGGCAAAGCTGAGTTGTAGCTTTGTTACCTCCATTTTCTCCAACAGTGCCCAGCCTCTTGCTTCTTTCTCTCTATGTATACATTCTCTATATTCTTATTCTCAAATTATTGTTCATGAGACCAGCTCCAAGGAAGAAAGAACTGGTGATTTTATCCTTGAATAACACTGAATACAAATTTAGGCTCTGTCATTTATAACATATCATTATTTTCTTGTCCTGTATCATTATTTTCCACAGCCGAAAATGTATTTAATACAACCAACACCATTAACTTGGGAAGTTTCTTGGAAATACCTTTGGCTGTTAATTCTAGGTGGGATGAAGGTAGATTTTTGACCCTCAAGGGCATCAGGCAATATATAAATACATTTCTGATTGTCCTCAGGGATGTGCTACTGGGGTCTAGTAGACGGATCCCAGGGATACTGATTGCTCAGTATTCTCTAGTATACAGGTCACCCCTCTACATGGAACAAAAAGAAAAAAAATGTAGTTTGTCTTTTTTTCTTTTTTTTGGTCGGTCATGGGTCTTGAACTCTGGGCTTGGGTGCTGTCCCTCAGCTTTTCAGCTCAAGGTGAGCACTCTACCACTTGACCTATAGCACCACTTCCAGTTTTCTGGTGGTTTATTGGAGATAGGAGTCTCATGGTCTTTCCTGCCCAGGCTGGCTTTGAACCTCAGATCTCAGCCTCCTTTGAGTAGCTAGGATTACAGGTGTGAGCCACCGGTGCCCAGCCGGTCAGTTTCTCTTAAGACTAAACTATTGGCTGGGTTCTAGTGGCTCATGATTATAATCCTCAGGAATATCACCTAGGCCCTGAGTTTAAGCTGCAGGACTAGCAAATAAAATAAAATAAATTGAACTGTCTTCAGATAGAAGAAATAAAATGAAATAATACAAAAGTTTAGTACAGAATAATACAAAAGTGCACCAAAGACTGTACTCTTCTATCTGTTCAGTGAGAAGAGCCTGCTTTTTACACCTTACTCATGCTTCCTCTTCCTCCTCATCCTTTTTCTTGTCAGTCTTAGGGAATAATTTTAACTTAGGATATCACTTCAACATGTTCTGTCCAGATAACTTTGGAATCTCACATGATGCCATTTGCTGTTTTGGTGTTTCTATGTTGTTGTTGTTGTTTTAATTTCTTAAGGGTACTGTTTTATTGCTGCAGATCTCATTTGAGAGTAGATTGAATAGAAGCAATAATATGGATAAATTGTCGTTTCTGTGTCTTGGGATTTATTAAAATCTACTTGATTTGTTTTTGTTTTTTATGTCGCTGGTTCTTTATATTTACTGCTGCAGGTTACAGTCAGATAAATGACAAATGAGTTGTTTTAGTAGTTCTTTCTCCTTTATAAATTTCTAATCTAAGCTAAATTTATACCACCATCTACAAATCACCTTAACCAGCTGTTTCAAAACTTGAACACAAGGATAGTAATAACAACAGGCATCTTAGTGCAAGTGATTCGCCAGTGGATGACATTGTTAATGGGCCTTAGCCAACAAAACCAACTAATCTCCCTGTAAATTTAAACAACAACAACAACATTTTTTTAAGTTACATACTTCTAAGATACAATGGTAGACAGACATTCCATATTACTGGCATTTCTATCTTGTGGTCCCTAATTAGCTTTGGTTTCAGTCTTACAGCTTCACATAATCTCTCACATTAGGACCTGCATACAGAAAACCTAGCTTGGCCACTGTACACTGCCTGGCCTCCCAGGATTGCCTTTGAAATCTCCGTGGAAGCCTTCATGACTGTGTGCTTGCCAAATCAGCATCATGTGGATAGTCTCAGGGCAAGTTGTACTGGGTCACATGGTACCCAGTACACGTTGTAGTGGGGCCTCTGTCAACCACTGCTATAGTGCCTTGACAGTAGAACACAGAGAAATTCATCCTGTGAAGTAATTCCCTGCGTATACTTTGTTAGACCAAGGAGCTGCTAATCAAAAGGAGGTCTTGGAAATAAATTTATACCTTTACACCTTTGTGCCTGTGAAGAGTCAATGTATTGACTCTCTGCAACTCATGATGGGATCTTGTTCTCCTCACACTCCTTCCGCAGCATCACTTCAGCCTTACTGAGACCAGTCCATTGACTCTCATTGACTCACTGCCATCATGACCACTTAAAAGTACTCATTTCCGAAATATTCATGGTCATGTGTTATCATCAGTTCCTTCCCTCTCCCTTCCTCCTTGGCGAAACCCCAACTCTGGGTAAACCAAACTACTTATCTGTTTCCTTCCTGAACTTGAGCAGCCAAATATTGGTAAGAAAAATACACACCTATGTTAATTGGTTTTTCTTTGCATTCAAAACCACAGACCTCAAATAGGAACTCAACAATGTGAGCAGTCTTGCTGTACAGCCCCAATAAACTCAACTTTGTCACTATTCAAAATACCTGTTTTCGGGCTGGGAAGGTGGCTCAGTGGTAGAGTGCTTGCCTTGCATGCATGAGGCCCTGGGTTCGATTCCTCAGCACCACATAAGCAAAAAGAAAAAAGCCAGAAGTGGCGCTGTGGCTCAAGTGGTAGAGCGCTAGCCTTGAGCTGAAGAGCTGAGGGACAGCGCCCAGACCCAGAGTTCAGGCCCCGTGACCAGACTCCCCCCCCCCCCCCAAAAAAAAAATACCTGCTTTCTTCTCATTTTCTCAAGTCTGTGTTCCACTTTGACTGCACTTTTAGCTGATTCTCTCACTTCATGTTTGATGACACAAATAAGCAACTGGGATCATTGGAAGACAGATTTTCTCATCTTTTTCTCCAGTAGTTCTTCTAACTCCTTTGTATTTGTTTGCACACGCATGCACACACATATACACACACCTGTTTCAAAAGAGCACAGATCTTCACCCTTATATAAGCCAAATTTTACACTCTGGGTCCCTTTCTCTAACGTTTTAAGAATTTTGCTACCTCTGACCATAATGTCTCTACTTCCATCACTGATATTCTTTCTGAGTTTTTTTCATTGCCTTCCTTCAAAAATAGAAGGAGTTTTCAGTATTCTGTCTTTACTTTGTCTTTCATTGTCTCAATGTCCTATTGGGTTTCCATCTCCATAGTAAATTAAATCATTGTTACTACAGTAGATACTAATCAAAGGTGATAACTTTTCCTTCTTTAGCCTAGCTTTTTAAATTTGGGAGTGTAAAGTAAATCTGTTTGGAGGTGAGAAGCTGCAGAATACATGTGGCTGTGTTTTGTAACAACATGCTACTGGACACTTATGAGCATTCATTCCTGGTAGAAGCACTTTGGAAAATTAGTTTAAGACATTATAGTTCATTGCCTTTGAGGTTTTTTGTTGTTTTAAAATTAATTTTGTCAAATGTGTATATGTGTGCGCGTGCATATGCACAGGCTAGTCTTAGGGCTTGAACTCAGTGTCTGAATGCTGTCCCTGAGATCCTTTGAGGCTAGTGCTGTATCACTTGAGCCAAAGCTCCACTTCCAGCTTTTTTTGGTAATTAGTTGGAGATAAGAATACAAACTCATAAGTTAATATGTTGGGTGATATGCAAGTGTATACAAAGGGATAGATGGAAATAGGGTAGATTTGAGTGAAGCTTCAAATAGTGTAATTCCTTAGAAAGCAAAATAAAAAGTTTGGCAAAATAAAACACCCGAAATTACTGGGAAGGGTTGGGATGGGGTTAAGAGGGAAGGAGTAGGCCTAGTAGTGCCAGTGGCTCACGTCTATAATCCTAGCTACTCAGGAGGCTGAGATCTGAGGATCATGGTATAAAGCCAGCCAGGGCAAGAAAGTCTGTCATTCTCCTATCTCCAATTAACCACCAGAAAACTGGAAGTGGTGCAGTGGCTTAAGTGGTAGAATGCTAGCCTTGAGCTGAAGAGCTGAGGGACGGTGCCTGGGCCCAGAGTTCAAGCCCCACAACCAACCAAAAAGAAAAAAGAGGGAAGGGATAGACAGATGAAGAAGGGGGAAAATGCAGACAATCATCCTACAAAATTCTGAAGGCAGAAGGAAGGGGTAGCTAAGGGAGGGATGGGTGTTGTTGAATAGGGTGACATTGATCAAGATCCGCTTTGTTAAATGGCAACTCCTTTTACAACTACTTAAAAATAATAATAATAAAATACATATATATATATATCCCCAAAAAAGAGTATCATGGGCTTTACTGCCCAGACTGGCTTCAAATCACAATCTTCAGACCTCAGCCTCCCAAATAGCTAGATTACAAAACTCAGAGCTAGCACCCAGCTTGTAAACTCATTTACCAGAATAAATTGGAGCTAGGTTTTCTCAAGAGAAAATTTAAATTCCTCTTTAATTTCCTTCTCTGTTTAGTTTTCTTAGATCAATGTTCATAATCAAGGGAGCACCAGAATGTTTAGAAAGCCAATCTGAGACTTGAGGGCTCCTTACAGTGAGACTTCAGTGGTTACCTACCTGTCACAAGCACCCATGCACCCGTGACTTCATGGAGGGTGGGACTTTCAAATTAATGAATATTCATTGTCCTTTTCTAAGCCAGGTATAGAACAGTGCACGTATTTTTCTCTCAAGAAAGTAGTTTTTGGTGGGGCTGTCTGCTACTTCATTCCCCCTGTATTTACTCTGCTTTCCATTTGTCTTCCAAGGTGGTCCTTAGCACAGAAGGGCCCTATTTAGTATTGTCATTAAAACGTATTGTTGGTGTCCAATGAAAGTCTCAGTATTTTTGTATTGGTTTGTTTTATTGCTTAATTTATGCCACTTGAAAAAATATTACGATTAGAATAATGCCTTAATATTTTTCAAATAATATAAATTTAGCAATAAATACTTCCCTTGTGGAGAGAGCCATAACAGAATGTATCATCGTATCTTAATAGTTAACTCATTCTACAAACTTCTATTGAGAATCTACTAAATATTACTAAGTTAATTTGTAGGTACTAGAGTCTTAGGAATGAGTAAGAGTCTTTAGAAGTCTGAATCTGGGGCTTGACCTTAGCATGGCTCACTTAAGTCAAGGCCAGTGCTCCATTTGGCCACACCTGAGTTCCCCAGGTTGCATTCTGAACTCATCGGTGGTTAAGAATGCTCCACACCCACCACATATCCGGGCTACTTAGGTGTCAAGAGAAAATTAAGTGCTATAATTGGTGGCAGTTAGCATTTACTCTATGCATTTGCCTTATATGTATTATAATGTGCTCATTTGAGGAAATATGATTGGCTCAAGTTTGACTTCCGCATTTGGCTAAAATTCTGCATGTTACAAGAATATCCTCTGTTCTGTTTTCTTCCTATTGAAACACTACAACCAAAACATTCAACCCAGCACAATAAAGTGTTTTTTTACTGTGATTACTTCACAGGGTGGTTGTGTTGTATATGAGAAAGAAAGAATGAAAGAGAGAATATGTGTATCTGAAAGCAGTTTGTAAAATAGGATGTAAATATAAGGTATTGTTATTTGTTCTTGTTTAAAAGGGGATCCAGGAATATACTGTAAATGTAGGAATGTAACAGTGATAATCCCCCTTGTATAACTAATATAAACATACATAAATAACAATTAACAAATGGAGTCTAGGATTGGTGTATATGATTTATGTCTATATATCTTTCACCGTTAATGTTTACATTTTAAAATATTTGAGATTTGAATTCATGCCTTTTGGACTGTTTTAATTTGTGTGGTTTTGAGGAATTTGTATTAAGAGGTTCTTAGTCCATTTTGTGTTGCTCTAACAAAATACCTGACCCTAGATAATTCTGGTGACTGAAAAGTCCAAGCAGCATGGTGTCATAAGGTCTCATCATGGCCTGTGTCAGTATAGCATCATATGCGGGGGGTGTGTACAAGAGTGTGGTTGAGGGTTTGGTGAGACAGGAAGCAAGAGAGCATCAAGAGGACTGGGAAGGTGGCTCAGTGGTAGAGCGCTTGCCTTGCATGCATGAGGCCCTGGGTTCGATTTCTCAGCACCACATAAGCAGAAACAGCCAGAAGTGGCACTGTAGCTGAAGTGGTAGAGCACTTGCCTTGAGCTGAAGAGTTGAGGGACAGCACCCAGGCCCAGAGTTCAGGCCCCATGACCATCAAAAAAAGAAAAAGAAAAAAAGGAGCATCAAGAGGCCAGGCTGACTTTTTTTTTTTTTTTTTTTTGTCAGTCATGGGGCTTGAACTCTGATTCTGAGCTCTGTCCCTCAACTCTTCAGCTCAAGGTTAGAGCTTTACCACTTGACCACAGCACCACTTCCGGTTTTCTGATGGCTTATTAAAAATAAGAGTCTCACAGAGTTTCCTTCCGGGGCTGGCTTTGAACCACAATCCTCAGATCTCAGCCTCCATAGTAGCTAGGATTACAGGCATGAGCCACCAGCACCCTGCACCAGCTCAGTCTTTTATAACAACCAACTCTCATGGGAACTAATCATTCCTTCAAGACTTGACTCACTCTTGATTTTTTTGGCCAGGACATATGACACTGAACGCCTGGCAGATGTCAGCACTTATTAGCTGCTTGTTCTTATTTTGTGATATAGTGGAATAAATTGAGGAGAGGATTTAAGTGACCAGCTGGATGACTGAGAAAATGTTTTAAAATTTTCCTAGTTTTCTGCCATTCTATAATTCTAGTATAAAGTAGGATAATACCTCAGCCTTCATGGAAACTTACAGCAGATTTTTACCTGATCATGAATGTTTACAGAATAAAATTTCAGAGTTTTAGTCTTCAAGACAAACTATATTAGTTCTCATCTCTGTTAAGTATATATAAGTGACAATGTGGTCAACAAAAGTAGCATTTTTACGTCTTATGTGTTTCCTCTTAAGCATCTACTCTGCTGTACTTCAGAGGAGCAAGTCACTCTAAACTGAACCCTTTTAGGAATCTGTGACTATTGTCCTGTACTAAGAGTAAGTTTCTGTTTTCAAAGGTACGCCAGCCTGTCATATGCATCAACCACCATGTGTTTTGTTCTATTTGTATCGATTTGTGGTTGAAGAATAATGGCCAGTGTCCAGCTTGCAGAGTCCCCATCACTCCTGAAAATCCTTGCAAAGAGATCATTGGTAAGAGTCTATTTTATATAAGCACAATAGATTTGATGCCATCTACAAGTAATGATTGTATGGGGGAAGACCAGTGTAGATAGTTTGCAGTGATGTTATTTGATCAACATAATATTGAATGAATTGGTAATTTGTGTGATGTATATATAGGGCAACTGAAGGGCAAAAGTAATCTAAGAAATCACAAGAGAAATAATCCTTAAAGGTTGTGGAACTGACATTCCAGTAGAAACTGCATGTGAGCAGAAGTAAAGTTATCAGTTGCTACAGTGAAAAGAAGGGCTGGGAAGGCTCAGGAGTTTAGGCAAAAAATATTTGTTTGTTTGTTTTTGTTGTGCCAGTATTGGGGGTTGGCCTGGCACAGTAGCTTTTTCTGTCAAGGCAGGAGCTCTACAACCTGAGCCATACCTCTACTTTGGGCTTTTTGTTGGTTAGTTGGTGATATGAGTCTCATGCACTTTTTTACCTGGGCTTACTGTGAACGAGGATCCTCAGAACTAAGCCTCCTGAGTAGCTAGAACTACAGGCAAGTGCAGTCTGTAGATGAGATTTTTGTAATGGAAATGGGAAAGCAAACACATGCTAGGAAGGAAAAGAGCATTGCAAAAGGCTTCATGAAATAGATGGCCTTTCCACTAGCCATTCAACTACTAAAATTAAAGAGGGCAATTTATGCAGTGAAATGAATCATGAATAAGAGTTAGGATATTAGAAAACAGCATGGTTTTGGACATTACCAGCACTATAATTTGGATCTGATTACTAAAATAAAGGCTGAAAAGGTAAATTGAAATTTTAGAGAACCTTGAATGACAGCTAAATCAAGGATTTGCTGTACGGATAGGAAGAAGGATGAGGAGGGCATGATTGTTGTGAGCAAGGGAGTGGTATCTGAGGTGTGCTTTAGAACTGTTGCTCAGGGAGGGATACATAGATTGGACTTGGAGAGAGATAGAATGAATATACGTAGGTAAGAGAATGTAGAACTGGATTGAGGATTAAAAAAAAAATTATCCAGATGCTGGTGGCTCATACCAGCTACAAAGGAAGCTGAGATTTGAGCATTGAGGGAAAGTCTGTGAGACTGTTATCTCCAGTTAACCAGTAAAAAAATCAGAAATAGATCTGTGGCTCAAGTAGTAGAGCACTAATCTTGAGGGAAAAAGCCAACAGCACTCAGGCCCTGAGTTCAAGCTCCAGTATTCACACATACACACACAAAACTAATGGCAAACTAATGCAGGTAAGAAAGAGTTAAAATTTGAACTCGAAGGTCTTGGAAAAAGAAAACATTTAAAGATACTTTTTAGTGTTTTATTCTACTTATGTACATTATTTCTTTTAGATTACAGAAATTAAAGCAATGTTTGTTTTTGCTTTAGGACACATTCAAATGTTAACAAGCCATTAATTCAATAAACATTGAATGTGTGATAAGCCATGCATAGAAAACACCTCCCAGAAAACTTAACAAGACATTGTAATAGCCTAAAATTAGGAGAAATTGACTTAAATGAGATTTTTGTAATGGAAATGGAAAGGAAAATACAAACTAGGGAGCAAAAGAAGTAGTGAGGCTTTGAAAATAAAAGATCCAAAATTGTCAAAGTTGGCTCCAAGATTTCTCTCTTGGGTTCAGGGAGAAGTTAGTAGAGGACTAACATTCTGCTGGGATCATTACAGAGAAACCTCTCTGTCTCCACGCTTTTGCCATCTGACCTTCACCAAAGCGTGAGGTCTATGTAGAATAAGAGCTTTGATAATTAAAATGATTGGAATGTTTTTTCTCCTTTTTTATTACATGCTTTCATTTGCTCATATCTAAGTGATATTTCATAAACTCTTGTCAGTTAAACTAGTTTCATCCATCCTTGCATTTGGGTAAAATATACTGAAAAAGATCTATACAATGCTTTTACTATCATGGCACTATGAAATCCAAAGAAGGCAACCACAGTATAAGTGATCAGTTCTCAGAAAAACTTTAGATTGAATGAATATAAAATTGAAGCCATGATTTGTAATATTTGCATAATTTGGAATGTGAAAACAATGTGAAATGCACATTGTTTTTAAGGTGTATTACCAGAAGCAAATCATGTTTGAATATAATACATATTAATGTATGTATGAGATATATATAGTTTTTATATAGTCTGTTAGCTAAATACAGTATAGTTATTGGTTTTATTATTGGACGTCATTTAGTTTTCAGATTTGCCAGTCCAAATGGAATAATTATATATAGCCTTTTTCTTTTTTCTTTTTTTTTGGGTCCGGTCGTGGGGCCAGAACTCTGGGCCTGGGCGCTGTCCCTCAGCTCTTCAGCTCAAGGCTAGCACTCTACCACTTGAGCCACAGCACCACTTCCGGCTTTTTTTTTCTTATGTGGTGCTGAGGAATCCAACCCAGGGCCTCGAGCATGCAAGGCAAGTGCTCTACCACTGAGCCACCTTCCCAGCCCTTTTTCTATATTGAATTCATTCTAACAAAATGTATAGAGTCTAACAAAATGTATAGAGAAGTAAACACAGTATATTTTACTGAAACTATTTCTTATGTATTTCTCATGTCTACATAAGGCAATAAAGAAAGTTCATATTTATTCTCCTGCAAAAATCAGAATAAAAATTAGGAATTTTCCCCCCTATAGGAGGAACAAGTGAAAGTGAACCTATGCTAAGCCATACAGTCAGGAAGCATCTTCGGAAAACTAGGCTCGAGTTACTCCATAAAGAATATGAGGTAAACAAGAATTAAAGTTTAAAATGATGTCAGCAATGAATTTCAGGTAAAACTGAATTAGCTCAGTCCCTAGACATCCAGTGAAACCTTGTTTTAAATGCCAGTTTAAAAAATACCTTAATAAATACAAGTTCTTGTTTTTTTCCTCTTTCTTTACTTTTAATAGCAAATACATGGAGAATAAAACTCCCAGAGAAAAGGGAAAAGTAGAAGCATTTCCTTTTGTTTCTTTTCTTTTTCAGTAATTTAAAATATCTCCCTCTACTACAGAGGTGATGATTTGTATTTACTCCCTCTTGTGCAAGTCCATCTGAATCCATAGTTACCATTTGTTCCTGTCTATAATTTCACTGATGATTACAAGCCTCACTGATTCTGTTACAGTAAACATTGCTTATGTCAGCTATCCGCACAGATTTCACTGTGAAAAATGCTGTTTCCAAGTTATCTAAAGGTAAATGAGCATGCCGATTTGACATGAGGGTGGAATTTTCCCAAATAAATTCATGCTAATGGAATATATATAAATATAAATACATATATTATATATATTAAACATTAAGCCCAGCTGTCATTCTGAGACTAAAGGAAGGATATTATTGATCTCCTGTTTTGATACAGAATGTCTTTATGTTAAACTATGTACTTGTGAGCTACCTCAGAATTTTTTCGAAAGGCATTAAAGCATAAATATTTGATTGAATAAATGTTTATTTATCTATGTGTTCTTCATATATATGAATACGTAACTGCATGTGCTATGTATTGTATAACTAAAAACAATTTTATACTGCTATTTAATACTGTGAATTATTTAAAGTAGTATATACTATGACAGTAACTCTATGACTTATATAATACTTGACGTATATACTAGTCAGATTAACCCTTTGAGAAATCAGTAATTATCGCCATCTGCTTTCTGTTGCTGTAACAGAACACTCTAGATTGGGCAATTTATAGTGAACAGAAATTGATTTTGGCTCATGGTTCTGGAGACAGGAAAATCCAGGAACATTGTGCCAGCATCTGGTGAGAGTTTTGTGCTGCATAATCCTATGGTGGAAAACAACTGGGCAAGAAAGAACTAGAGCAACTGAGCCCACAAGGGAAGAATTAACCCCATCAGGAGATCTCTCTGATAACTAGCTCATTTCTAAGATAACATCATTAACTTAAATCTTGAAGGCAGCGGCTTATAGCCTAAACATCTCTTAATGGTCTCATCTTTTAATGTCACAATGACAATTAAATTTCAACTTGAATTTAGGAGGGCCATTCAGACTGTAGCACTAGCATTTGGAGTTTATTTTTTCTTGCTGTCCAGTAGTATTGGGGCTTAAATCAGTAGGCAGGTGTTCTGCCACTGGAGTCACTCCTCTAACCCTTTTGGCATTGCTTTGTTTTTTGTTTGTTTTTCTCAAGTTCTAGGGCATGAACTCAGGGCCTGAGCACTGTCCTTTGAGCTTCTTTGCTCAAAGCTAGCACTCTACCACTTAAACCATGGCTCCACGTCTGGCTTTTTGACAGTTAATTGGAGATGAGTCTCACAATAGACTTTCCTGCCCAGGCTAGTTTTGAGCCACGATCCTCGGATCTCAGCCTCCTGAGTAGCTGGGATTACAGGCATGAACCACTGGCGCCCAGCTTCAAGCTTGTTTTCTAAAAGTTTTTGAGGTTATTTTTGAGCAATCTCAGTTTAAGGTAACATATCTTTTATAAATAAATGAACATAGAAGGGTTCTAACTCCCACGTTCAGCTATTGCACTCAGGGCCTACAAATTGCCCCTGAGCTCTTTTGCTCAAAGCTTGTGCTCTACCACTTGGAGCCATAGCTCCACTTCCCGTTTTCTGGTGGTTAATTGGAGATGAGTCTTATAGACTTTCCTGTCCTGACTGGCTTTGAGCCTCCATCCTCAGATCTCAGCCTCCTAAGTAGCAAGGATTACAGGTATGAGCTACCAGTGCCTGGCACATTTTTATTTTTAAAACCACAATTATCATTGAATTCATTTACCAGCACCATAAATGTTGGTTGTTATTAGAGTTGGGATGTATTTTGAAATTTTGAACAGTATTCCCTTTGTCCTTACAAAACTGTTATGAAATGTAAAGAATATATATATATATATACATATACAGAAAATTGAATATAAAATTCAAAAGCATTCTAGCTTTGTTTTAGTGTGTTAATGTGTTTAATGTCCATGTCTCTCTAGTGACTGTGATAATTTTTCCAGGATGAAATAGATTGTTTGCAGAAAGAGGTAGAAGAACTTAAAAGTAAAAATCTCAGCTTGGAGTCACAGATCAAGTCTATTCTGGATCCTTTGACCTTGATGCAAGGCAATCAAAATGAAGACAAACAGCCAGTTACAGATACTCCACATAAAACTGGCCAAGATACTACAGAAGAATGGAAGAAGAAACTCAGAACAGCTAAAGAAATCTATGAAAAAGTAAAAGATGATGTGGATAAATTAAAAGAGGTAAGTTGTGATGATTTTTGTTGTTATTTTTGTCGGTCATTGGGCTAGTTGTGAATTGTTTTTTTAAATGTTTTTTTTTAATTCCATAATATTTTAAGCACTTTGAAAGTATGAATAGCCCCATTATCTTGACTCATCCTTAAAATATGTGTGTGAGAACAGCAGAAATCCCTGGATGATCATTTGTATGCAATAGGAAAACTTTTTCTCATCAAATATCACTAGCTGCCAGGAACTATCAGGTAGTTCCATTTTGTGACTATAATTGGAGACTGTATAGTGCTTCTATATGAGACTGCATCTTCTGGAAGAGTAACATCAATTTAAAGGACATGTTTCTGTTTCCCTTTTGTGGTTTGCCCTAAGCCCTTTTAAAGCTTATACAGTGATGGCCTTCTGTACATAAAGCAACACATACCCATTTCCTTACCTATTAAGAAAAGGTTTTGACCATACCTTTTCTATCACTATTATTATCTGATGTTTAAGATTCTACACAGTTAAAAGTTAAATGACTTTTGAGAACCTTCTTTAGACTGTTTCATCCAAAAGAGTATTGTGCCTTATGAGACCAACCTTTAGCTTGACTTCTGATTTATCTGCCCTGGAGTAAAGTTGTGTTGGATGAGATGGTTTGTAATACTCAGCCTTTTTACAACACATTCAGGCTATCTGCATTCTCTTAAAAGATTAATTTTGTGTTTAATTACTAAATCATTAGTAGTCTCTGTATTTGGCTCTCAGATCTTCACTAAATAAAGGACCAAGATGAGAGGAGGGAGAAGATTCTTTCGGGGGGAAAAAAAAAGGAACCACACACAGAATTGTATTGTTTGTTACAAGTTTCTAATGTATTGCTGGCCAACCTTAAACCTTAATGTGTGGTTTGTCAGAAGACAAGAGAACAATAAGAAGGTCAACTGAGAATTTATAGTATTTATCAATCTTGTATTTTCTCCTTCAATTTTCATACCTCTCAGCCATCAGTAAGTTCTGTATAGTCTCCTTCATAGTAATACAATTGCGGGGTGGGGGGTGGGGGGAGTTTTAGGCAAGAGGCTCTATTTGAAAAGTAACCAGGGCTCATAGATGTAGTATAGGGAATCTATGTAAAAGAATAGTACATAAAGCAGAGCTTTAAATTCAGTACTGAAGAACTATTTGTAATATTTATTAAATCCATTTTGAATGCCTAGTGATGGTATTGGGTAATAGACTATAAACCAGAGCATAAATGAATAAGAAAATATGGACCACAGAGAAAAAAAATCTCAAATGTGGAGTGCAAAATAATGGCATACTATAAATCAAATACAGGAACATGAGAGGAAGAATAAAGTACTACTTGAGAGCAAAATGTTTTCCTGGACAAGGTGAGTTTTTAACTATCGTGAGGCTGGTACCTTAACCCAATCAGAGTTGCGATTGCAGAATACCTGAAGTCTTTATTACTGTTTTAGGTACAATAAATAGGCAGAACTCTGCATCTTTGTACCCCTTACTCACCTAACTCTCATGAACTTGAAAATACCTCTGATAGTTGAAGAACTACCCAGCACATAATGAGAAGTATTGAAAGCCACAGGATTGGTGAGAGACCTTGAAACATAGTGATAGCAATACGTATCAGGATTAGAGGGTTGAAAATCAAATGAGTTTCTAATTTAAGTTTGTTGCCATCATCAAAAATGGTTCACTAAGTGCCTCCCTTTATGGTGCCATGCTTGAAAGCTTAATTCATTGTCTGTAAGTGTGAGGAAGTAAATGGCTGTCTTTGTGTCTTCAGAGGAACAGTAATGATGTTTATCAGTCACTTAAAGAATTAACCCTCCATAGTTCTGGTTGGTGTACCTTCATGGAGAGGTGGATAAGCCTAAGGGTGGTGTACCACCACGAAGAGGTGGTTAAGCCTAAGGGTGATAGACTTCATGCACAAAAGAATGTCACTCTTGTGACCATTATGATGTATTTGCATGTAGATGGGTAAGTAATACAATCAGAAGGTCTGGAAGTTAATAAGCATTGTTCACATTTCTAAAATTACATTTTTAAGATTTCTTGGTTTAAGGCCCCCCCCCCTTTTTTTTTTTTGGTCGTCTCTGGGCCTGGAAGCTATCCTTGAGCATCTCTCTTTGTGCTCAAGGCTAGTGCTCTACCATTTGAGCCATAGCACCACTTCTGTTTTTTGAGTGGTTTATTGGAGGTAGGAGTCTCCTGGGGACTTCTCTGCTGGGCTGGCTTTGAATTGTGATCCTCAGATCTCAGCCTCCTGAGTAGCTAGGATTACAAGAGTGAGCCACCCGGTGCCCAGCTTAAATCTTTTTTTCAGTTATTCTTGTGACTCATTAACTTTGTAAACTAATCAGAGAATTTTTCTTATCTGGACCCTGGTAGGTCTTGCATGTAATCCTGGAGGCTCAAATCTGAGAGCCATCATTCAAGCCAGCCTTGACAGAGAAGTCCGTAAGATTCTTATCTTCAATTAACCAGTAAAAAGCCTGAAGAGGGTCTGTGGCTCCAGTGATAAAGTACCAGCCTTGAGTGAAAAACTAAAGCCCAGGTCTTGAGTTCAAGCCCCAAGGCTAGTACAAAACACATACACACACACACACACAGAGAATTTCCCTTGTCAAGTGAGTGAGATTGAATTTTCATTTTTCATTTGTTTTTGGTTGTTTTCATTTTTGTTTTATAATTCGGGCTGGCATCAAAATTGAAACTCTTTTCTGAGTCTCCTAAGTGCTCATATTACAGGTATGCCTCACTATGTTGAGCTGATTTTCTAGCCGTTAGTGTGTTCTTAGGTATTTTTAGATACACTCAAGGAAAAAAGTTTTGCATTTAAGATTATGCAATAGGTGGCAAGGAAAGGGAATCACAGAAACAACAAGATAAGGGATGAAACAAAGTAACACTGATACTCACTTGACATTCTGTTTGATAGGAACATTACAACTTGGGGAAGAGGGGAATAGGAAAGGGTAAGTGGGTGATAATGAGAGATTGGGCATATCAGTGATTAAAAACAAATATTCTCATTGTCTTACTTAAGTAACTGTAACCCCTTTGCTTACTACCTTTTCAATAAAATAAAATAAACCAAGGGAGAATCCATGGAATTTCTTAGAAAAATGCTCCATTTTTTGTGAGCCAGAGACTTAGGAAAGCTTTCTGAAAAAAAGAAAACAAATAAGCATATAGTTATTACTAGAAAAAGTATTTTCAAATAATTAAGGAATAAGTCTGATATCTCAAGAGATAAACTTGAACATTAGTGTGTACATAGTTGCATTTGGTATAATATCACCTTGTTTAGCCTTCTGTTATATAAAAGAAAATGTGTATGTCTGTATCTAACTTTTATTTATTTCCCTGGATAGGAGATCTGAAAAGTGCTTGGGGAATATGGATTTAAATGCTTAGTTGTGTTCTGAGTTTCATGTGTTATTCCCAGTGGTGATTTTAAGTTTCTAAAGGCCATGTTTTAGTATTTAGTTTTCTGATAGTTATTGCTTTAAAAACTGCAGATGGCTTATGTTGTAATTTTTACAAGGCACTTGTATTTTACTTTGTGTTAATTATTTCAACTTTTTTTTTTCTTAAGGCAAATAAAAAACTGAAATTGGAAAATGGCAGCCTGGTGAGGGAGAATTTACGACTGAAGGCTGAAGTTGATAACAGATCACCCCAGAAGTATGTATTTTGCTCACAGAGCGATGTTTCATATCTGGACTAGACTAGATCATGTGTTTGTGCTGTTTTGTTTTTTTCTTTTCACTCTTCTTATTTAAACCAACACAATGTCTTATCTCTAAAAGTCCACTGTGTGTTTTGTGTTACTGGTAAAAATCTTTCTTTCACGGGCTGGGAAGTTGGCTCAGTGGTAGAAGCGCTTGCCTTGCATGCCTGAGGCCCTGGGTTTGATTCCTCAGCACCACATAAGCAAAAGGAAAAAAGCCAGAAGTGGTGCTGTGGTTCAAGTGGTGGGGCGCTAGCCTTGAGCTGAAGAGCTGAGGGACAGTGCCCAGGCCCAGAGTTCAGGCCCCACGACCGGACCCAAAAAAAAAAATCTTTCTTTCAGTTGAAGACAAGATTTAATCTTACTCCTCTTCCTTCTCTATCAAGAGGATTGCTGTATGTCACCTCAAACAGGAGAACCTTCATTTGGCTTTACATCTAAGTGACAGACGTTCTGAAGGCTGGTGTATCAGAACTGCAGTGTTCTTATCTGGCCACTAGACTTAATTTCTTTCTCTTGGAAACTGACAAAGTGTCAATAAACAATAGAAATTTATTCTACCACAAAGAGGTGTTTGCTTATCATTTGGAAAGAAGGAAAAGTTGCCTCCAGTAAAAGGAATATGATATAAGGAAAGGATAGATGTAAACCATAATTACACAAAGCAAAGATTACTAATTAGTAGAAAAGGCATAGATTTTTGCTTTTCAGTAGTTCCTTCCCCTGTGCTCTCCACCCTCATTTTCCCTTCATTTCAGATAATGTCCTACTTTGACAAATTAGTGAAATAAACTTAGGAAGTGTTGCTGTTATGTGGTGGTTTGAGTCTCCGTTCCTATCATTTATTGGCAGCTCGCCTTGCCAGTCATAGTAGTGCTTGTCCATTAGCCATTTCCCACAGCAGGCTGAATGGAACTAAAGCTATTTTGCTTGTAGCTTTTATTTCTTGAAAAGTTGCCCACCATGCTTCAGAGTTAATGCCAATCACAAGGATGTATGTTTTTAAATAGCCATGCCTTCCATCAAGAACTTCATCTGAAGTTACCCAGCCTCTATCTACTTGCAAATAAACATACCTGAATCTAATATAACTGCATGATTTGCCATGTTCACCTTCCATTCTTTCCCTTCATGAGAAGGGAACAGCTTCACTTAAAAAGTGATTTGAGCTGACCTGTTTTATTCCAGATCAATTTGCAATGCATTGAGGTATAAAATGCATTTCATTTGATTTATAGCCTTGTTTACTCTGTATCACCAAACCCTAGTGGGATTTAAAGAGAAGCTGACCACAGCTGAAAATACCCAGATATGGTTCATTGGAGAGCACTTCTATTTATACAGAAAAAAAATACAAAATTTCAAGAATTTCAAAGTAAAGCCAGGCTGTGGTAGCTCACACCTGGAATCCTAGCAACTCAGGAGGCTGAGACCTGAGGATTGCAGTCTGTGGACAGGAAAGTTTGTGAGACTCTATCTCCAATTAACTGCTAAAAAGCCAGAAGTATAATTTTGGCTTACATAATAGGGTACTAGCCTTGAACATAAAAGCTAAGGGATAGCACCTAGGCTCTGAGTTCAAGCCCCAGGACTGACATTTCCATACTTGGAACTTTAACTCTGGGGCCTTGATCTCAAGAATGTGGACCATTTTCTCCCTCTACTACTTGAGTCTTGACTCCAGTCTGGCCTTTTCTGCTTATTAACTAGAGCTGGAATCTCCCATTTTTCTGTCTGGGCTGGCTTCAAGACAATATCCACTGAGTTGCAGTCTCCTGAATGACTAGGATTACTGGTGTGATCCACTGGCACCTGACTTGAATTTTTTCTGCTTGGTCCTTGTCTTTCCAATTCTTTTTTTACCATATTCAAAATTCTTTAATATTATAGAACAAATTGTTTAAATCTTTTCCTGAAACTGACCAAGGTTTTCCTAAAATGAAATCCAGACTCTACAAGCCAGTCTATACCTTCTTCCGTGTCATCTCATTCTCACTCTGCCAGCTCATGGCACTCTAGAGTTTGTTTCTCTCCTCCCCCTCCCCCCCCCACCCCCGCCCTCCCTCATCCCCTTCCTTTATGGCCCATTCACAGGGTCATCTGCTGTTCATTCCATGGAAAACAGTCCTCCCCTTCATCACTTCCTGTCCCCTCATTTTTTCTTCAGATAAATTACTAATGGAATCATGCTTCAGGGAAGCAGTTGAGTATTAATAGGAACAGAGGCTCTGAATCCACATTCCTTAGACTAAATACTGCTTCTGTCTCCTTACTATCTCCCTGATATGGGAATGATATTTCATTCTTCTGTATCTCAAGTTTTTGTCTTCTATGAAATGAAGCTAATGATTGTCCAACTTACAAGTTGTAATCAGAGTTAAATTTGAAATGCACATCTAACAGAGTTCAGAGTTAACCAATGTTATAGTATCGTAGTTTTTATAGCGCTCATCCCACTAAAATTGTATGTACATTAATTGCTTGACCTGTTTGTTGTCCATTACCCTAGGTAAACTCTTAATCTCCACAGGAGTAAGAACTTTGCTGCTTGTCTTTTTTTCTTCCAAAACTCCAGTGCCTGAGAGGTACCTGATAAATGTTTGTTGACTATGCAAATAAACAAGTAAACAATATTGGGTAAATTACTTAGCTTCTTAGTGTCATTATTTTCTTTATGTAAAATGTGAATAAAAAATATGTTACTGATAGACTTATCAAAATAATCTGTTGTCCTTGGTGGAATCTGCAGTAGAAAAGAAGTTGAGGCGAGAGGAATGATCATATCCATTATCCTCATTCATCTCACAAAACACTATTTATCCTCTTTCCTTCTTCCTTTCCTTCCTAATGGCTATGCTATTTATCCAGTTACAAACCTCAGTCTTAGTTTCTCCAGCACTGCTTCTCACTTCATGCCATAGCTTGTTGGTTAGAATGTTTTTGTAAATCTACTTCTTTTAAATTCTCCTGTGATTGTTTTCTTTTCATTCCCACTAGTTTAGGCCTACATTATTCCTATAGTAACAACTTTCTGATTGCTTACCTTGTTTTCCTCCCCATGACAAACTCTTGAATTTCTGCTGTATTGTTACCTGAATTCCTGAATAGAATATCCTCATCTCACTCCCCTGCTTAATATCTTTTAGTGTGTCCCTATTACCTCCATATTAAACTCACATTTTTGTAGTATGCGATGCTTTTAGCTATAGGATTTCAGCTTAACCCTCTGGCCTCTGCTGTGACTTGTCCCTCCCTCCCCCCCATATGCTGAATTTATCACTGGACCGACACTGCCTTATGCCATACTGTACCTTATCTTATTCATGCCTCTTCCTTACCTTCTCCGGCAATCTCTAGTGGCCTCTCTTTTTGTCTTCCTAATTAATTCTCATTCATTGTTTAAAATCAAACCCAGATGTCACTTTCATTGGTGAGGCATTTCATGATTTCCATAGACAGATAGTACTTGTAGTTATACCCATTGTCTGAATAATTTTGTTGTATACCTGTCAGTTCTATGATTGTCACATCCAGTTAATCTTCTAACTATTGACACTAGTATTGTTTAATGTTCATGTATATATATATTTATATACACACATAATATAGCTATGCATATAGATGTGGTGTATGTGTATGTATATATATATATATATATATATATATATGGATGTGTGTGTGTGTGTGTGTGTGTGTGTGTATGAGTATATGTGTAGTCCTCTGGACCCCTGCTAAGGAAAGGTATCCTTATACTAGAGTATTTCATACTGCCACTTGAAAAGAACTAATCAGCGTGTTAAGATTTTGAGCTTCAGCCAGGCTCTGGTGGCTCACGCTTGTAATCCTAGCTAGGAGACTTAAGACTTCTTCTTCCTCATCAGTGAGCTGGTCTGGCTGGCTTTGACTGTTGTCCCTTCTTGACCTATTCTGGCTTCTGTGTTTCTCTCAATTCTTCTGTGACACACTTGATGATTCCTGGTATTTAACCTCAGCCTGATCTGATGACTGATTCTACTATGCCCTTTGGTTTTCCCAGAAGGGGAATTTGTAGACTGTCAGGGGAGGTTGATGATACCCTGGGGCCAGACTGTGACAGCCCAGTGTGCTCAGGCTCTTTGGCTGCCTGCAGGGCCCAATTCTGGATATTCAGCTAATTGGTGGTAGACAGTTGCTGCAATTTTCTGTCACCTTGTCTTTATTGTTTTGATAAGATATTATAGATGCTTATAATACATGCAACTTACTAAGCAACTTACTGAGCAACCTGACTATCAGAGAGATTACTGACTAATAATAAATCACTCCATATGAATTATTATGCACTCTTTTTGTTTGTTGTTATTTCCTGGTCCACCTGTCATTTCCTCTAGATTTCTTCATTCTTTTCACCAAAGCATAGCAGTTGCTATTCTCATCTCTGTTGATAGGTTTGCCTCTAAGTTCCCCTGGCAAATCTAGTCTCTTAAATGGAATGTCATTGTAATATTTCAGTAGCTCTTTTTCTCACAACTGCGTTTTCGTCTGATTCTAATTTCACTTCTAGCATTAACACTTTTCATTTCTGTGCTACACCTTCATCTTTGTTGGCCATTTCTGTTTCTTGCTTGTCTACTTTTTTAAATGTCTTATTGTTTTTTCACTAGAAACCAGGAAGCAGCACAGCTAAAACACTTTGCTCTCTTTCTGTTAATGGCATAGTAGATGCACAGTGACCAATTACTGACTGACTATGAAAGAAGTAATCTATGTACTTTTGGATGGGCTGAAAAGCTAGATGTGGAAACTTCACCTCATGAAGTTACTTATCGTTAATGTAATTAACTGGAATTTGAGCCAGTTTGTTGGGTTAACTGGTGTTTCTGCACTTTGAATCTGTGTTGTAACCTTACTGCTTGCTTACCAGAGCAGCTAAGGATCCACAACTAGTTACAGCAGCATAGTACTAGAGCCTAGTTCTTTTGATACTTGGTTCTGGTATATATTCTTTTTTATCATTTATTTTCTTCTGACCCTCATCAGTCACATCTAGTTCTTTCAGTGTGATGAACTATGGAAAAAATGTTGTCTTGGGAATAGTGTACTTTTAGAGATGCTCTTTCTTACTATAGTTGTAGGGCCTCAGATTTTATCTGTATGACTTTCTTGTCTCGAAGAGACTTAGTCTTGTACTTCCATAGCTGTTTGGACAAGGGGAGCCCTTATCTTTTTCTCTTATCCAGAATGTATATTTCTGTTTACATTTACAGAGTGAAAAACCCTTTAAGCTTCTGTGAGATTCTGGCAGGTTACACTTCCAGTATCAGTTGCAAATACTCCCAAACTGCTCTACAGTGTTCTCTGCATAATGAAGCCTTTGGCCGTCACTGCTACTTTGAAAATCAAAGCCTTCTGGTCTCTAATGGAATGTTTACAAAAATACCCCATTTTGAAATTTGCTCAGGAAAAGGAAGTATGGTAAATGGTTTTAGAAATCCCTCTGGTTTGCTGTAGCATTGCTTCATTTAATACTATGTTCTCTGGAAATAACTGGAATTAGTATAAATAAGAAAGTATTAAAACCCAAAGCTAAAGAAGCTCTTACATTGTCTCATCCCATAAAAATATTTTTCCTATATTTTAATTTTTCTCTGTATTTTAAATTGCCTTTTGCTAAATTTAATATAGGTATCTTGGGTAATTAAATCCCTTAATGTCATTGTCAAAATTCTTATCTATTTTTAGTCTCTCTTGACTAAAGTGAAAATGGATTTTTTCTTTGATAGATCTGTATAGAATGTTAAGCCTGCATAAAAGTTGTACTTCATTATATATCTTGCTTTTTCTTTCAGGCAAAAATAATGGCAGAGGTATATAATGCATTTAGTTTAGTAAGATAGTAATTGTCATAATACTTATATGTAAATGAGGATTAAGATACCTTTAGCTTACTTATCTTGTGGTGGGATGGCACTGTCTTAATATAAGACTGATACACCTTTGTTTCTTTGGGTTTGGCTTATTTCACTTAGTACAATTTTTTCCAAATCTTTCCATTTCCTTACAAATGATACAATACCATTCTTTCTAATGGGTTAGTAAAATTCCATTGTGTATATACACCACATTTTCTTAATCTATTTGTCCATTGAGCAGAATCTGGGCTGATTCCAAACCATGGCTACGGTAAATAGTGCTGCAGTGAACATGGCTGTGCTGGTGTCTTTACTGTAGTCTTGTTTGATTTCCCTAGTTGTGGTACCTAAAATGTGCCTGTAAATCTATAAGTAAACATATCAGGTGGTATGTAAGCATTTACAAATGAATGAACTGAAGTATAATAGACTCCATGGAGAGCTCAAATAGTATAATTCTTTAGAAAGACTAAGTCAAGTCCAACAAAATAAGGTTCTAGAATTTAGTACTTGCAAGAGGTGAGGTAGGGCTAAGAGGAGAGGGGTAGACAAATGAAGGGTGGCTGGGAAGAAGAAGAATGCAGTCAAGAATTCATTGTATATACTATAAAATTAAGAGAAATAAAGGAAGAGGTGGGTCAAAGAGGGGTGAAAATGGGTGGGTTAAAGGATGAGTAAATGAAGGAAGTGTTGGGTCAAAGGGATGAACATAGATCAAGATGCTTTGTGTATTTAAACTGCTTTGTTAAATGACATACATAATCTAAAAATTAAGAAAAAGGGGGGAGAGTTAGATTAGAATGTTGAAAGAGGTGACATTGGTCAAGACACACTATTCATAAACTGTATTCATAACTATTCACTGTATTCATAAATTTAAAGATAAAAAATATTTTTTAAAAGACTGATGTACTTTTAGGTAAGAGAATGATATGTATTCAGGAACTGTTTAGTAAGGGAGTTTTTTTTACACCTGAAGTTATTCTAAGGATTTGTCAGTGAATGTATGACACCCAAACTTCCTGATCTCCTGGAACTTCTTCTGTAACAGATGAACCAAAGAAGGATAAATTGCTTAGACTGATTAATTAATTGGTCGGTTCCCATGTCTTTTACTATACATTTCTGTTGGTTTTCCCATCACATGGGTTCCTTATTAGCATGGTAAAAAAGGTCTGAACATTCATCGTATTATAAACTTAGGCAGTATTGAAATGGAGCTTTGGTTTCCTAGGGGCAGTGACCTTTTAGAAAATGGAAAAACTCCATCAGTGATTTCTGCTTGCCTTTTTTTTTCTTTTTTTGCTGGCCTTTGTTGTATGGTTTTGTGGCACTTCATCTTTCTCTCTGAAGTAACAGAGGAACTATGGCTAGTGGGATCATTGACTTCAGTATCCTTTGTTAATTCTTCAAAAAACACAATTAGAGCTGGGGATGTGGCTCATGGTAGGCACTTGCCTGGCATGTGGGAGGCTCTGGGGCCAATCACCAAAAATACAACACAAAACAAAAAGGTAATAATATAGGGACAAATTGTGCCCTTAAGTGACAGTATTTCCAAGGTAGAACTGACTAGAGGAGGCTAAGTCTTTGGGAAGCATTCCTGTGGGTCATTACTCTTTTCTTAGCTAGGCCTCTGGAGTCCTTAGTGGTATCCTTTGGTAACATCTGATCCACTATCTAGTAGCATTATTTGATTTTTAAGTCATTGGAAAAAAATTTTTTTAATATGAGGATACCTTTGTTATAAAAGTTGTACTTGGAAAAAACATTTTATTGGTAAGTAAATGAAAGGCTTTTTGCTATTTGAATTAAATAAACATGCTTATACATTTTTTTCATTTAAAAATGTTATTTGATTAAGCTAGTGTAATTACGGTCAGAAACTGACTTTTTTTTTTTACAGAGCATATTCAGAGGCTTTACTGCTTAAAAGTGTTTTCAAAGAACTACAAACTTGTCCATTACTACATTAACAAACCAAAACTTTTTTTTTTTTTTGGTCAATTTTAGGGCTTGAACTCAAGGGCCTGGGCACTGTCAAGTCTAGCACTTTGAGCCACAATTCCACTTCCAGTTTTCTGATGGTTAATTGGAGATAAGAGTCTCACAGACTTTATTGCCCAGGCTGGCTTTGAACCTAAGTCCACAGATCTCAGTCTCCTAAGTAGCTAGGATTACAGGCATGAGCCACTGGCACCCAGCTCAAAACAATTTATAACTTAACTTTTTAAATTTTTTTCCTTTCCACTTTTAACAAAGAAAAACTGTTATTTATTCAGCCAGATATTCATGATAGTAAATAAAATGAACAGGCTTGGCTTTAGTGGTGTGGCACTAGCCTAGCAAGCAAAGGCCTTACATGTTCAGTCTAGGATGGTGGAGCCGGGTCCCAGTGGCTCACACCTGTAATCCTAGCTACTCCGGAGGCTAAGCACTGAGGATCACAGTTTGAAGCCAGCCAGAGCAAAAAGTCCCTGTGAGAATCTTACCTCTAATTATCCACTCAAAAACCAAAAGTGGTGCTGTGGCTCAAGTAGTAGAGCACTAGTCTTGAGCACAGAGAGGCTCAGAGATAGCGCCCAGGCCCTGAGTTCAAGCCCCACAACTGACACCCCTCCCAAAAAAAAATGGTACCTTTGTAGTTACCATAGTGACCTTTTGTCCTTGTACCTGTATAGTATTTTAGAAGTTGAAGGGAATGTGCTCTTACTGGGAGTCTAGTTCATTGCAGCAAGCAGATCAATATTCAGCAATCATGTCTTTTAAAGCCCTTTCTAATCCTGAGATTTTATGATTCTATATTTACCTTTGCCTCTGATATTTTTGTTTTCTCCTCAGTGACAGGAGAGCAGAGATCATGATGCTAAGCTGGGGAGGAGAGTGGGCCAGGGTTTTAGGAGGTGATAGACACTGAATGACTGTGTAGACACATTGTGATTCCTTGGCTCTAAGAGGGGCATTATGGTTGAGTTTCTTGTGCTGTTCTTTAGCTTTTCCTTCTTTTTTATTTTTAATACTAACACTTTTTCTGTAACTTTTTTTTGGGGGGGGTCCGGTCATGGGGCCTAAACTCTGGGCCTGGGCACTGTCCCTCAGCTCTTCAGCTCAAGGCTAGCGTTCTACCACTTGAGCCACAGTGCCACTTCCGGCTTTTTTCTTTTTGCTTATGTGGTGCTGAGGAATCAAACCCAGGGCCTCATGCCTGCAAGGCAAGCCCTCTACCACTGAGCCACCTTCCCAGCCCTAACTCTAACTTTTGTAATTAGAAGAAAAAGGAAAAAAGCCCCCAAATTCAGATTTTCCTTAGTGATCAGTTAGAATTTAACTTCCATATGATCCTAAGATCTGGATAGTTTTATTCATGTTTGTATCCCCAGCCCCAGATACATATACTGTAGGTGCTCAATTATTGCTTTCTGTGCTGAATCCAGTACCCATTCCTGACAAAACAATGGGGAGGGGGGAAAAAGAGAGAATACCATGTACAAAGGGTGATTTTTTTGTGTGTTTCTTCTGGTTAGTCTCCAAAATGTTCCTTTCCAAATGTAAAGATGTTTTTATGTGTCATCTGTTGGAACCACCGGCCCTGACTTTGTATTTCAAAGTTGGAAAAAAATGAGATTGATATCCTACACAGTTGTAAAATGCCAAAAATAAGTAGCACTGAAATGAATTAAAGCCCAGTGCTCAGAAATGCCAGAGAAAGCTTCATATCAAGGTTGGCTGTAATTGAAAGGGTCCAAATAAGTATTTAAAACCACCCCTCCTGGGACTTCTAAGATTTCTGAATTTCAAATTGGTGTTTTATGTTTGACAAGGTGACATTGTGGAAGAAATGTATTGTAAAACACTGCTGTACGAAAGGAAAATGATTGAATGTAAATATTTCAAGATGTGGACCACTGTTCAAATGTTATCATAAATCTTTGCCATTGTTTTAGGGGATAACTTCATGAATATATGAGCTGAATTGATAGGTAGCTCTTGGAAGGCAAAATCATCAGTGAGTTTATGCCTCTTCTGTTACCACTAGTTTGATTCTGCCACCAAAATGTCCTAATAGAACTTTGCCATTATTGTAATTTGCTTATTATAACACACGTAGGAAAACAGTATTACATTTGGCAATATTTTTGTCCTGTTCATCCAAAGGTCTGCACTCTAATATAATGTGAAATTAGAATATGCTGAGGAATTTTTCACTGTTAAACTTTTGAGAAGAAAATGGCTGGAGCTATAAGATTAACCATCCTTCTATCCTTTCTAGGTTTGGAAGATTTACCGTTGCTGCTCTTCAGTCCAAAGTGGAACAGTATGAACGTGAAACCAATCGGCTCAAGAAAGCCTTGGAGCGAAGTGATAAATATATAGAGGAACTAGAATCTCAAGTTGCACAGCTGAAAAATTCAAGTGAAGAGAAGGAAGCTATGGATTCCATCTGCCCGAGAGTGCTTTCTACGGATGGCAAGGGGACCAAAAGCAGTGAGGAGAATGTGGCATCGAAGACTCCAGGCGATAGTGCGAGAAAGCAGCCTGGCACAGCCACTGCTAGTTCTCACCTGGCACAGCCTTCCAGTAGCCGGCTGTTGGACTCCAGTGCTACCAGACAAGAAAACACTAGCAAAATAGAACCAAACTGCCCTAAGAACAAAGACCTCTACCAAAAACAGGTAGAAATAATGTTAGATGTGACAGATACAAGTATGGACACTTACTTAGAAGGAGAGTGGGGTAATAAGCCAAGTGACTGTGTCCCCTATAAAGATGAAGAGCTGTATGATCTTCCAGCTCCCTGCACTCCCCTGTCTCTCAGTTGCCTTCAGTTAAATACTCCAGAAAATAGAGACGGTACCGTGATCAAATCTGGGGGAGATACCAAAAAGCACTCAAACCATCTCAGAAAACTAGTGTTTGATGATTTTTGTGATTCTCCAAATGTTTCTAACAAAGATTCTGCAGATGGTACCAGTAGAAATGAAAATGAAAAGAAAGCAGAATGCTTTACTTCTACAAAGACAAGATTTTGGGATTGTTGCTCTACAAGCTATGCCCAGAGCTTGGATTTTGAAAGTTCTGAGGGGAACACAATAGCAAGTTCTGTCGGAGAAATATCTTCAAAACTGAGTGAGAAATCTGGCTCCTGCTTATCCAAAAGGTTGAATTGTATTCGTTCTTTTGAAATGAACCGGACAAGGACATCCAGTGAAGCATCAATGGATGCTGCTTACCTTGACAAAATCTCCGAGTTGGATTCTATGATGTCAGAGTCGGACAACAGCAAGAGCCCCTGTAATAATAACGGTTTCAAGTCGGTAGATTTGGATAGCTTGTCCAAGTCCTCTCAAGGCAGTGACTTTCTGGAGGAGCCGGATAAGTTGGAAGAAGGAACTAAACTGGATCCTCTAACCGCTAGTGATCAGTTAGAAAATGGAAATGAGTGGAAACCCACTTCATTTTTTCTCCTCTCCCCACCTGACCAAGAAATGAATGAAGATTTTTCACTCCACCCTACTTCGAATCCAGGAACAAATGAAATCAAACCTCCACGCTGTTTGTTTCAGACGGAGTTCTCCCAGGATATTTTGTTAAGCAGTACGCGTGGTCTGTTTGAAGATCAAAGGTTTGGGTCATCTTTGTTTAAGATGTCCTCAGACATGCACAGCCTTCATAACCACCTTCAGTCTCCTTGGTCTACTTCCTTTGTGCCTGAAAAGAGGAATAAAAATGTGAATCAGTCAACAAAAAGAAAAATACAGAGCAGCCTTTCCAATGCCAGTCCATCAAAAGCAACCAAAAGTTGACTTATTGGGAGATGCCACTTGTTTTTGTCTTGAAGGGAATGGAAATGTTTTTAAAGTAATTTTTTCCTTCATAAATGTTCTACACAATCTTGAATTGATGATCTTTAAGTCAGAATAGTGGGTTAACCTGTACCCAAAGTACTTAATTAATGTTGAAACACTGCTGTTTTTTGTGGTGTTTTTTTTTTTATTTTGTTTTGGGGTTAGGGGAATCTTTTTGAATAGAGGAAACATGGTGAAGAGGTTGGAGTTTGTTTTTTTTAATGGGTATATGTGGATACAAGTTGGTTGTATTTAACTATTAGATACAATAGCCTGTTAACAAGGCTCAGTTGTCTTCAGAACATGGTTTCTTTAATAAATCTTTTAACACTTATAAGACATGGGTTTCTTCAAAGCTTTTCCTTGGGTGGAAATTTCTTTACCCCTCCCTCCCTTTTAATGTTTAGTCATGACCTGACTTTTATATAAGGCCATGATGGAAAAATAGCACTCTTTACTTACTTTTCCTTTTTTATCATTATGTTTTGTCCAGTTTTTGTGAAAATATTCTGCTAGTATCAAAGAATATGTTTTTGGGATTTGTTTGTTTCTTTGTATTGGTCCTGAGGCTTGAACTTGGGGCCTGGGCGCTATCCCTGAACTTTTTTACTCAATGCTAATGAATCTACCATTTGGGCCACAGTACCATCTTGGCTTCTTGGAAATTAATTGGAGATAGAGTCTTACGGACTTCCTTGCCTGAGTGGCTTCAAACTGGATCCTCAGATCCAGCCTCCTGAGTAGCTAGGATTACAGGCGTGAGCCACCAGGCCCCAGCAAGAACCTGTTTTTCTATGAAAATATTCACTTGTGCCAGACTTATATTTGCTTATCTTATTCTGTGTGTGTAAAATCAGACATGGAGTGAGTGGTGCATGGTGCAGTTGGGTTTGGAAGAATGTAAACATCCTCTCTTCACTTTCCAGATGTATATTGCTGGAGAGCTTCTCTTTGCTACATTCTTGATCCATCTAAATCCCAGGAAGAGTTTGCATGTTACTGTTCTTTGTGGAAACTGTCCGCATGGTAGTGTTTTTGCTTGCTGTATTTTCCATCCTTAAGAAAAAGCAGTTTTAATTGGCTAATAGTATATATTTTATGTAGTACTTTTTTTAATGGAAAGTGTTGAGAGGGTAAGAAGAGATAAGAGCTAACTAAGCACAATTTTTTTTTAATTTAGGTCCTAAAAAAGTGTATTATTCTAAACATGTTAAGGATGCCTATGTAGGCCTTTACAAATGGGTTTGTATGCTAATGACTTGTTTATCTAATGTGCACTGAACATTTTACATTAATACTGTATTGTTTTACATTAATACTGCATGCTTTTCTATGTGAATTGAATAAAGGATGTCATAAGCACTTTATGTCTTGATATTATCTAAGATATTGAATTAACCCATAAAGACCAAAGAAACTTATTTTCAATTGATTTTATAATATAGCAGTTGACTAACTGTAGCCCATGGACTTAAATCTGGTCTGTACCTGTTTGAAAGGTCTGTTAGGAAAAAAAAAAAGACAGTTTTTTTCTTAATTCTTAAAATTAACAGGAAATTCATTCAGTTTTTAATATTTCTCAATAGAGTCCTATTGGAGTGCCACTATACTCATTTGTGTGCATTCTACACAGGGCTGATTCACACTAGAAGAGCAGAGTTAGTTACACAGAGGGCATATGCCACAATATTTACCATCTGGCCCCTTATAGAAATTGAATGACCCTTGCTATAATAAACTCATAAAAATAAAATAAATCACTTTATGACTTTGGAAAATGATGCTCCTTCAGAATAGTAGCCAGAAAAAGCTAATATGAAGCATAGTGTTTGTTTTATTATGTACATTGTATATATGTAGTATGCTTTTAAAGAAATGTATTAAAGGTCTAAGAAGATATTAGTGCCAAGTACAATTTTTAATTTAGGGTCTAAAAATGTGTATTATGTGCACCAAGAGCTGGTAGTTCATGTGAGTACTCCTAGTTGCTCAGGAGGCTGAGGTCTGAAGAACATGTTTCAAAGTCAGCTTGAGCAGGAAAATCCAGGAGACACTTTTCTTCAACTCCTAATAAGCCCATAGTGGAGATGTAGCTCAAGTAGTAGAGCACCAGCCTTGAGTGAAAAAGCTCAGGGAAGCACCCAGGTCCCAAGTTTAAGCCCCAGTACTCACATACCCACACCCACATATTCTAAACATGTTAGAAATCCATGTGTAGGCCTTTACATTACAAATATGCATTATTTAATCTTTCTGGTGTTAAAGCTAATGGGTAATTTAGAACTCAGGAGGTTAAATATAAAATGTTTATAATTCAAATACAGAAATCTAAACTACCACTAAATTTAGTTAATTTAGTAATTAAGTTCAGTAATTAAATTCAGTAAATTTAGTTAATGTATGTGTTTTCCTCAAATCCATATGCTGAAATCTAGCCCCTAAGATAATGGTGTTAAGAGGTTGGGTTTTTTGTAGCTGAGGATAGCTCCTTACCACACACTGAGTCTACTGGTCTCTTGCTTCCCAACTCCCCCATCTCCAGAACTGTGAAAAGTACATTTCTTCTTTATATAAATTAGCTGATCCAAGATATTTTGTTAATAACAGCCCAAAGGAATTAAGGCAAGAAGTAAACAGGAATTCTATAGCCAATAATGTGTCTGTCCATTTTTTAAGCTGCATATTAGCATTGTGCCTTGAAAATTGATGTAGACCAATTTGCCAATTACTAGCTTGGATGAAAGATTTGTGTCTCATCAGAATATTATAAATTATTTCAGAAAAATATCAGTATTTTCCAGCTGCTTTGAAAAGCAACCTTCCATCATCTCTACATCAGTATTGTATACATTAAATTCATACCATCCCTTAAGGAGAACATTCATTTCCATTTTTATCATGTTTTTTCCATCTTTACCATTACCTCTTCTTAGATTTTTCAGATACATCTATTGTATATCTGCACTACAAAACAAAAAGGAGGCCAAATATTTTGCCTTTCATCTAACCTCTTTCAAGCCCTTGAGACACTGTGATCCAACCCCAATTATGAGAAAGCAGGCCACAGACAGATGACCACCCAACAGGAATGGCTAAAAACTAACTCCGACATAGGTCTGAAACTCGAATTTGTGAACTCCTGAGTTCTAAGCTGTGCCTCAAAGGAAAAATGGATACAAAAGTTCCCAAGGATTCCTATTAAAGTATTTGGGATTATTGGGATACTTCTTGTTAAATTAGCATTCAATTCCTGCCTAGGTTTCTGGATCTAAACAAAAGCTCAGAGATAGAATTTATATGTGTGTTCCACTTTTAAGTTTAAAGATTCATACTAACTGACATTTTTGTGAATATAACCTTCCCCTTCTAATTGGTTCATTTCACTAAACCTGATTTTTAAAAAAGACACACTGGTGCTTAAGTTAAGCAGACATTTAGTTCATATTTTTATATAGGCCCTTAGTTCATTGTTAATCTTTCTAGAATGGCATGCTATGTGAATGTAACAAGATGTTAGGGTTTTGTTGTCAGGACAAACAAAATGATTTCCTCTTCATTTTAAAAATGTTTCATCCCATCAAAAAGTTAAAAGTCATTTTTGTTTTACTGTATCAGCTGAGAGGAAAAACTGGAATTTTTTTAAAGAAGAAAGATCTGGACATTGTACACTACGATTTGCAGTCCCTTAATTTCAAATATGCATTCCAGTCACCTGTTTGTTTTCCTGTTTGAAGCAAAGGTACCACTGAGCAAGAGAACTTTGCCTTAAATGGTATGATTCAGTTAACCATACACATGAGTCTTCATGAATGGGGTTTCCTCTTCATTTCTGTACCTGTGGATAATACTGTAAAATATCAAATTGAAATTAACAGTTAATGGTGTGTGGCCTGTTGGATTAGAAATTTCCTAACTCCTCATAGGTTTGCTGTTCCTGTTTGTGGGAGTTCTACAATACAGTCTTTCCTATCATGATGTAACTTGATCCCTTTAATAATACTTGGCAGAGGAAAAAACCTTTTAAGCAATGATCTCAGAGTGCATAGTGAACATTTATTGCCTAATTCTCGGAACCCCACTCATAGCAAGGAAACATCTATTAGATGCAGAGTTAAGAATCCATCTTGAGCCCTGGCTAAGGTGGTCTTCAGTTTTATGTGACTAAAGTGGTCTAGAATACCTTGAGTTTCAGCCCCACAAGGTAGTAGATTCCTCTCTGCTGTCTCTAAATAGGTAACCGAACCTCTACTAAAGATGGATGGTATTAAACAATTGTGAAAAGGGTGGATTGAGTTTATCATTTAGGGGTGTAAAGATCTTTTCCGAACACCCACACACACACTCCCCATGGGGCAAATGTTTGACTCAGGAATTTACTAACACATTATAAAGGAAGATATATAATTCTAGTTCAATTTGTTTCTTACAACATTGGCGCGTGGCAAACTTTCCATTTTGAAGAGAGCCTGGGCACAGAGAAACATTGGCATCAGATTCCCCTTCCCCCCTCACCCCCTTCACCCCGCTAGGAGGACGGGACTTTTTCTGCCTGTCTGGATATGCTAGAGGAGGCGCCCATTTAGCAATTGTCCCGACAGCGGAAAAAGGAAACGTGTACTAAACTCAGCTCCCGATGGAGAAAGATTTCCCGCACAGCTTCACCCCGGGATTGCAAGTAGAGCTTTTCTCCACCCCTGGTCAAGTCCCCGGCGGCTCTGGGTCCTGCCCCCAGCCTCCTGATCCGGCGGCTCGCTGGCGAGACAGTGACTCCCTGGGCTCTGGAAGGCTTTGGAGGTGGCAGGGCGGGGGGGGGGGGGGGGGGGGGGGTTGGGGGAAGAAGGGGGTGTGGTCCATCAACTGTTCATTAAGTCAAGCCTTGACTAGAAGGGATAACCTCGCCTCACCCCATGGGGTCACGGGCGGGGGGGGGACTGAGTTAGGGCTGGCTCCCCAGCCTGGGTTCAGAGGTCCCTCCCAGCGAACTCAGTCCCCCCCCCCCTCCATTCCCCATCCCTTTCCCCTCAATTCCCGGGTCAGATCGGTCACGTGGGGGAGCACCAAACCCTGGAGCGGGAGTTCCTGCGCTCCCGCGGGCGCCCTGCGCTCGTCTCGCCCGGCCAGGTCCGCGGCTGCTTTTCATTTGACGATCACCCCAGAAAACCTGGCGATTAAGACGCGAAACCAACAAAAAGAGTGTTTCTTTCCACCTTAACCTTGCACACAATCCTTTAACAAATTAATTAATCCTAATGAATTAACACTTCATTTATTTAAACGCGCTACAGTCCATGAATTAAATTTTCATGCAGTGATTAAAGGCTGTTAAAATATGCATGATTTCGTTAAAATTTTATAATAAATCAGGGCAATGTGTTACGTGACAAGGCAACTATTTCCCAGTTCCCCTCGCAAGGGGCTTTGATTTGTGCGGGGCGGCGGGGCGGCGGGGCGGCGGGAGGAGGCTGGCGGCGGCGCGGCTGAGCGGCGGAGCTGGGCGAGCGGGACCCCCACCCAGCTCCGCGCGCTCTCGGCTTTGCGTTCGCCGCCTCGCCCGTTTCCTCCTCCGTGGCTTCGGGGACCCTCGCGGGGGGGGGGGGGGGAATCCTGCTCCCCGCGGCCGAGCGGCGCCGGCGGAGGGCGATCGGCAGCCGCCTCTCGAGTCCCTCCCGCCCCCGGCCCCCGGCCCCGAGCCGCTGCTCCGCGGTCCAGGCTCACGCGCAGAGCTCCGGCCACCGCGGGGCGTCCACGCACCGGGGTCGAGCGGGGAGAAGGGCAGGGGACAGCGCAGCCATCACGTCGCGCGTGGGTGGTGGAGGTGGTGGTGGCGGCGGGTCACGGGCCGGCGTGTTGGTTGGTCGGTCGTTGTTTTAACTCGGGGACGTGGGGGCGATCCCTTCGCAGGGCCAGCACGGGGTGAAGCCCAGGGAGGGGCCGGAGACCTGAGTCACAGGGGCCCTACGTTGTTCCCTTTGGGCTCCAGGCAGGTGGTTTCAGGCCGCTTCCAGGCAGCGCCCTGTGCCTCGTGGCGGGGGCTTCCTCCAGGTCCCCGGGGCCCAGAGCTGGCGCACAGCCACCAACTTGGCCGGGACGCATCTCCCCCGGGGCTCCGGGGCAGCGCGGAGATGTGGGAATGGTGTGCTCCACAGCTAGGAGATTGTCCCCCAGTGGAAGTCAGAGTTGAATGCAATGGCCAGAAGAAAGAAGACAATGGATTTTTTTACACCCACTCCCGCAACCCCCTGTTCGTTGACTTTAGAACTTTCTCAGCCAGTCCCAGCCGAAAGCCAGGTCGGCATGGTCAAGCCCTGGAATCCTGCAAGAGAGGAGATTCGATGTTCTCAACACGGCTCAGCCGGCCGACTCGGGATCTTGGGGGAATCGAAGGAGGAGGCGAGAGGCCGCAGGTGCTCAGCAGTGGGCGCGGGGGTGGGGGACACAAGGACAGTGGCCTCAAGCAAAGCCCAAAGCCATCCTGAGCGACAAGGTGTCCAGCACGAGGCTGTCCTGGGCCCTGAGGACCACCACGGACAGGGCCACCGTCCAGCACCGGGCGGAGTTGATGCTTTGGCATCCGGACTGACCAGCGAGGTCTGGGGACCCAGGGTGGGAGGGGCAAGGAGATCAGAGGCTGGGGAAGACCCCGGCCAAGACAGGCAAGGCTTAGCTTTCGGAGAGACTAGAGATCAAAGTAGCCTAGGTGCTGGGGAAGCGTCTTGGGGGGGGGGCACACTCCAGGGTTCCACACTCCAGGCAGACCATAGCAAACTAGGGTTTACTGGGATATAAACGGAGGGCCTGTTAGGAGACCCACAATCCAATGCCTACCTTAGGGCCTCCACTTCTCTCCTGCTTGAATCTTAACCTTGCGCAAAGTGTTCTCCAAAAACGGCGATCTGGGCATGGGGGGGGGGAGCCGGGGCTGGGGTACCCCCCCCCGCAGGCAGAATGTTTGCAGAGAGTGAAAAGTGACCACATTTCCAACTGGGCTATGCCTGCTAGATACCTATAGATACCTGGAGTCTGTGGAAGAACAGACCTCTGGCTTTGGCCTTCTGGGGGATGGGGGAGAGGGGGAACAAACCCTTGAATTCCCACAAGAGCAAGGCCCCTGACTTAACCTCCAGACACCTTCGTTCTCATTTGCCAAGGCTCCTCTCCAGTCTCCTCTAACCTGGCCTGAACAATTCCGATTCAACCAGAGAGGTTTAAAAAGACAGGGGTTGCTCCGCCATAACTTCCCCTAGACACCGGAGGAGTTCACCCGTAATGGTGTGGGGTTTAGCGAGGACCCTCTCCCACCAGTCCTCACTCCAACCAACCAGTCTACTCTCCAAGCGCAGGAAAAAAAGGTTCTGCCAAAGGAAATGTGAAGGAAGGCTTGCCAAAGGAGGAGGAGAAAATTAATTAATGAGGGAAAGAAATGTGTCTTTGATCCAGATGATAGACTTCCTGTCCCTGGGGGCCGAAATTCCTAGGAAATCAATAGCCATGCATTCATTATTCCCCCCCCTTGATAAAATGCAAAGCTATGAAATGAGGGGGGGGGAGGGACTCTGTGTTGGTCATTAAATAAGAAAACAGCGAGGGAAAAATTGTCCAGGAATCTATGCCAAGGCTCAGACCCCATGTGGGAGTTATTAACACAGACAGGGACCAACGAGAGACAAGAGTTGCCAAGGCAGGAAAACAAAGCAGTGCCATATGGGAAAGCTGAGTGGAGACTCACCTCCCTTCCCTTATATCCATCGTAGATAGGGCACAAGAGCAGAACTTGATGGGGCCTCAGAATTGCAGACAGAGGTACCAGTGTTGCTTATTGGGTGGCCTGGGGCTGTGGCTCAGCAGGAATGTGTCTAATAACCCTCAAGAATCACCTCCTCCCATCTTCCCTGCTACACCTGCACCGTAAACACCTTTCTTCTGTGGTTTCCTCATGCTCATAGATTCTAACCTCCTAGAGGGGAAAAGCATAAGATTTATAGCTTTTATTTTTCCTGTGGGTGCTGGGTCTAGGGCTTGAACTCAGAACCTGGGCGCTGTTCCCTGAGCTTTTGTGCTCAAGGCCAACACTCTACCACTTCAGTCACAACTCTCCTTTTTTTTTTTTGTAGTTAATTGGACATAAGAATCTCAGGGACCTTTCATGCCTAGGCTAGCTTCAAGCCATGATCACCAGATCTCAGCCTCCTGAGTAGCTAGAATTACAGGCATGAGTCCACAACACCAAAAGTTTTTAATCTCATTTTATCTCTAGTGTCTTACACTGGTGTCCAGACTGGGGCTCAGCAAGCATTTGAAGAAAGAAAATAGAGTAGTAACTGAATGTGAAATAACTAATTTCTGAAAAAGAATAAAGATTTATAACTCTGCCCCGGGGCAAGCATGCTCCCATGCCCAGGCTCTACCTCCTATATAAGGTGATGCCCTCCAAGGCTCTTCTTGGATGCCTCTCCTTGGTCATCTCCAGCTTGACCAGTCTTCCTTCCTAAACACATATATTGTTCCACAATGATCTCCCCAAGTATCATGATGGGGAAAAAATGTGGCCTAGGTAGGCTTAAAGTCCATGAGTGGAAGAAAAGAGAACATTGTACCTGTGACCTTTTAGTTCTCTCTGCAAAGAAGAAGGCATTCTGGGTAGAGGTCCCACCTCACTTAGAGATGAAAAGGCACTTTTGTTGTCCAAGGAGAGGTGAGATAAGGAGGGGGTCTTGCTAGAATGGGAACCTGATTTCAGGCCCCTGTACCACCTTTGGGAGTTACTGGAGGTCATGGTTTATAGGTTTCCTTGGAGTAGTAGAATCTCTCACTCCCCCATCCCTCCCCCTCCCCCTCTTCTCTCTCTCTCTCCCTCCCTCTCTCTCTCTTTCTCTCTCTCTCTCTCTCTCTCTCTCTCACACACACACACACACACACACACACACCTCTCTGAGAGCTACCTGGTTACAAAACTTTGCTGTCCCCTTTTCTGTCTGTTCTGCACCCTTTAAGATTTTTAAAGGCAAGCATTTCCAGTGGGAGGGGGGGCCGCCGGAGCCAGGGTGGGTGGGTGAATACTGTGTGTGCTCCTGGCACTTGCCCTGGGTGGCAGGGAGGGGCTCTTTCTTACACCCTGCAGGAGAACAGTGGGATCTTCCGTGGGTGTCAGGATGGATTAGGTTAAACCTGGACACCCGGTGAGACAACGACCACAGGACTCACTCTTTCCCTCCAGCTACGTCCCGCTCATGGTCTATTCCCCGTGGAGATAAAGTTACATTTAGCACTCCCAGGGGACTGCATAATGGATGGAAATGCAGCTCCTTTCACCAGCAAGTGAACATCCTTCTCACTTCCCTCTAGGAGAAAGGGAAGGGAGGTGGGAGGACAGAAAAGGAAAGGGAAAAGAAAAGAAAGAAAAAGCCATGGTGACGCCTGTGGGCTATTCTTGGAATCCTAATGGGTGAGTGGATACACTAAATACACATACATTAAGGCAAAAGAGAAAAAAAATCTACCAACATGCAGATTTACAATTATAGAATTGAGATCTGCCCTTTGACAGAAATGAAAACCTCCTTAATGTGGAAGAGACCTGAAAGATTATTTATCTGATCCCTGCTTTCCGTAAGAAGCTCCTAACTGCTGGTGGCAGATGTGATAACATCTGGATGGTTATTATCACCCCAGGCTAGCACTTGGTCCCCAGAGACTTAAGCACCTGAACTGTGGTTCCCCAGGGAGCCCCTTGATCTGCCTGCCACATGAGGGCCATTTAACAGGTTGGCTAATTGATTTATTCTTCTTAGGTCTTGATTTCACAGTAATTAAAAAAATTAAAGGCTCTTGCCTGGCTTGTGCCTATTCTTTCAAATTGATTTGAATTAATATTTCGAATCACGCCTCTTTCTTATAGGTTAGCTTCTTCCTGTCTCCGATTAAAGAAAACAACATAAGCAAGCAGAGACAAGGGGGGAGGGGAGGAGGAACAAAAAAGCCAGGAGAAAGTTCTCTTTTCAGTATTATAATCCTTTTTTCCCCTCTGAAGTGATTTTCTTCTCCTGAAGTTGCAAGGAAAGCTCTGTGCGTGTGCGCGAGCACGTGCGCATGCTTGTGTGTGTGTGTGTGTGTGTGTGTGAGAGAGAGAGAGAGAGAGAGAGAGAGAGAGAGAGAGAGAGAATATGGAGAAGAGAAGATCCCAACTACACCCTGTTAACTGTTTTTCCCTTTTGATTACTAGATGCCTCAGATCACCGGGAGCTCGTTTGAAAGATGGGTTTGTACACCGTTAAAGAAGACAAACAATAAGAGAAATGCACAATTTCATTTCAACAGCCTTTCCCGAGTAGAAAGCACCTGCTCCTTGTGGCTCTTAAGTGGCTGTCACTGGTGGTGCCCGACACAGTTATATTCACAACAACAACAACAAAGTATGCGGAGAAATTAAATTATGTGGAAATCAATAGCGTCTGACTGCTTCAAACAAATGTCTGTCACCACGATTATTCTCCGGGAACCGATTTATAAACCTTGAAAGGAGCTGGTTCTTGCAGCAAAAGACAGCATCTTCCCCATTTCTATGTTGTTATTTTCTTCTCCCATGCCTAGGAATGCCTAGGCATAATTTAACATACAAATGCCCAGCAGTATACATTATATAACAGCTTGTTAGGAGTCCAGAAGAGGTGTGCCTAAGTAATGCGCATATATTCAGGAATAGCTAGGGGAGGGGGGAAATCACGCACACATGGAGGGGCGCGCTTACATCCTGTCTTTCTTCCTCCAAAAGGTGCCTAGTCTTAAGACAATAGCTGGCCCTTCTGATCTTTGCAGACCCGCGGTGGAAAGGTGGGGCGTACAGTGCGCATGCCTGTACAGCTACAGGTGCATCACCTGCGTTGTCCTTACGGATGGTCACTATAAGAGCGTCTCCCAAGCGCTTGTCGCGGCCTGGCGAGTGCGCGCACGCGCGCGCTAGCGCGCGCGAAGACGCACAGCGCCGGCGAAAAGTGGAGCGCGCGCCAGACAGACGGAGTGAGCAGATGCCTGTCAGCGCGGTGGGGCCGCGAGCTCTCGCGAGAGCTCCCCGGGCCGGCCGCGAGAAGTGGGGCTCAGGTGTAAGAGGAGTGCATCCCGTCGGCGCGCGGGGCTAGAGCTCCAGGAGAAGCGGGACCGGCGAGGCCGGCGCGCGCGGCGCTCTGCGCGGTCAAAGGGACCAACGGGCGGCGGTCAGATCAGCAGCAGCAGCCGCCCGCGGAGCAGCCACCGTCACCCGCAATAGCCAGAGCGGCCGCAGCTTCGGAAGGAAGGCCGGGGGGCGGGGGAGCCGCGCGCACACTTTCCCGCGGACTTTCGGAGTGTTTGTGGATTTACATGCCAAGCCGCCAAGATGATGTCCATGAACAGCAAGCAGCCTCACTTTGCCATGCATCCCACCCTCCCTGAGCACAAGTACCCGTCGCTGCATTCCAGCTCCGAGGCCATCCGGCGGGCCTGCCTGCCCACGCCGCCGGTAAGCGCCCCGCGCCCGCGGCGCCGGCCCGCGCCACCCCCTCCACCCCCCTTCGAGACGCGGCTGGTCGGGTGCCGGGGTGTGCGGGTCCCGGTGCGGGCGGGCGGAATCGGGCGCGGGTTGGTGGAGGAAGCCCGCCGGGAGGCACGCTGTGTCCGGCGGAGCTTAAGGTCGTGATCCCGTCCGCCTGCGACCCGAGCGGGGAGTTCTGGGGGTGGCCGCGATGATGCTCGACTTCCCTTCACTTTCTCTGTTAATTTCACGCCTCGAAAACAGGCGATCTCTGCGCGTGTTCGGGTGTGCGACACGGGTCCCCAGCTGCGAGTTACATCTCCATTTCTTCTTCTTGTTCTTCTCCTTTTCTTCCTTCTTTTTTTTTCGTCTCCCACATTTCCTTCCCGGAATGTGTTTCCGCCGTGTCCCCTTCTCCCCCTTCTGCACCCCACCCTGCGCCCCTGTCCCCGGCGTGCCCCCCCCCGTGTGTCCCGTCTTTCCCGCTCTCCGCTCTTCTCACTCCCCCCACCCCGCCCCTCCACGTCGTTATTTTTGGTTGCTTTGTGTTTGCTTTTTGCTGGTTGTGCTTTCCGGCGTGTGTGTGTGTGTGTGTGTGTGTTGTTGTTGTTGTTGTGTTGTTTTTTCTTTTTGGTTTTGTGGTGTGTGTTTTCGTTTTGTTTTGGTTTGTGTCGCCTGCAGCTGCAGAGCAACCTCTTCGCCAGCCTGGACGAGACGCTGCTGGCGCGGGCCGAGGCGCTGGCGGCCGTGGACATCGCGGTGTCCCAGGGCAAGAGCCACCCTTTCAAGCCGGACGCCACGTACCACACGATGAACAGCGTGCCGTGCACGTCCACGTCCACCGTGCCGCTGGCCCACCACCACCACCACCACCATCACCACCAGGCGCTCGAGCCGGGGGACCTGCTGGACCACATCTCGTCGCCGTCGCTCGCGCTCATGGCCG
>NW_012267217.1:2263539-2288064 GCF_000151885.1 Dipodomys ordii
AGAGCACCATCTGCAGGTTCGAGTCGCTCACGCTGTCGCACAACAACATGATCGCGCTCAAGCCCATCCTGCAGGCGTGGCTGGAGGAGGCCGAGGGCGCGCAGCGCGAGAAAATGAACAAGCCCGAGCTCTTCAACGGCGGCGAGAAGAAGCGCAAGCGGACTTCCATCGCCGCGCCCGAGAAGCGCTCCCTCGAGGCCTACTTTGCCGTGCAGCCCCGGCCCTCGTCCGAGAAGATCGCCGCCATCGCCGAGAAACTGGACCTCAAAAAGAACGTGGTGCGGGTGTGGTTTTGCAACCAGAGACAGAAGCAGAAGCGGATGAAATTCTCCGCCACTTACTGAGTGGGGTGGGTGGGAGGCGCCGGACGGGGCCAAAAGCCGGAGCCGTGTGAAGAGGGGGGCGTTTCTGGGGGCTTTTCCCTCCCCTGCTTCCCCCCCCCCCCCCCCCCAATGATGGATCTGGAGTGTCCGTTAGTTATCCTGCTTGCATCTGGGGAGTTTCTCCTCCGGTTCTTTTCCTCTGCCCCACCCTACTCTCCCTGCCCTAGCCGGTCTCGCCAAGAGGAGGGGGAGGCTGAGCGTGAAGAAAGGGGCGGCTGGAGATCAGGGAGAAGTATTGGGGGTTGACCGGGAAGCGGGAGGGAAGGAATGTGGAGATTGGAGCAGGATGGTTCTGAGGGCTAGGGTGGGGGAGATCGGGGAAGGGTTGGGAAATGGATTGTGTTTGACCAGAGACAGTTAAATCACTTATCAAAAAAAAAAAAATCTTCCTGGGGACCAAGGAACTATGTACAAAAACAACCAACCACCAAAATAATAACAGTTACTAGACAAATAAAGACAAAAACAGCAAAACAAAAGCAATGAAACAATGCTTTAGATATATTCAGCTCCCAGGAGCAGTAATCTGCAGCTTCATTTTCCCCCAAGGAAGAGAAAAAATGAGCACCATATTCTTACCACCGCCCCAACTCTACACACACGAACTGAGTCAAAAAACACCAAAACCAGAAGAACTGGAAGGTGAAGTTCTGGGTAGCGAACAAGCTAGCCGGTCTGCCTGTTTAATTTTCCCCTCTAAATCTCATCATCCTCTTTGATTTATTTCCTCTGTTATAGAGACTCAATGGCAGCGGAAGTGAGTAGGCCACAGCTTCGAGGAGCCTGGGGTTATAGGCTTGGTTGCCTATTAGATAGAATTCAAGGTTTCCAGCTGCCCAGTGGCTAACTATCCTATGGTCTGGGCTGGGGGGTCAGGTCAGGTGAGGGACTTTAGGAAAGGAGAGTTAACCACAATCTAAGACGCAGAACTTTGAGGGTCCCTGCAGCAACTATTCTAGAACAAGAAAATTAGAGTAAGATCTTACTTTTTTTCATTTTTGCTTATGTCTAAGATCTACAGAACAGACTTTGAAAATAATCCATCTCCCCAACACACATAGGATTTAACCGTGTTTCGTCCATTCAGAGTCTGATCTATTTCAACCTGTACATTCCCCCCTCCCTCCCTCCATTCATTCAAATACACTGATAGGGTGGAACCTTAATTAGGAGAGATTCTTCCTCCCGTTTTTTCACTTTTCTCCAGTGGATAAGACTCATTTTGCTCTACTAAGTCCCATTTACTCCTCTTGGAGAACATGAAGTTGTTGAAATGCTGAGAAGTTTCTGCTTTTAGTTGGGGGCCAGAGATAGCTGTGAGAAGATCACCTAAATTCCCAGAAGAGAGGGAGACAGATTTAAAGCCCCCTCCCCCCTTATTTATTTCAAAGAGGTCTGCATGTTCCCCGGGGGAAAGCAGAACAACTGTTTTCTTTTGTTGGTATTATTCAAGAGTCATTTATTACTGGGATAAATATTGGGTAGCAAAAACTTTAATTTGCACTATCAGTTTCCCAAATAGAAACTCATGTGTAGCATTTCATACTCATTATCAAGGTATTTAACAAGCTGCTGATGGGTTTTTTCTTTCTTTTCTTTTCTTACAATGAGAAAGAGATTTGAAGGTGGTTAGTAAAATGCCTGCTTTGTGAACAAGAAACTCTTTGGTTACTCTGAGGGTTGTTTGTTACCATCCTTTATGTCTTTAAAAATAAAAACAGCAAATGAGAGGGAAGAAAAACTTTACTGTTAAACAAGACAGAAACCATGCATGATCTGAAAGGTGCAGAAAGAAACACAATTAGGTCTCACTCTGGTTAGGCATTATTTATTTAATTATGTTGTATATTATTGTTTGCAGCGCAAACATTCTATGCATTTGAAACTGAGCACTAAACTGGGCTAGCTTTCTGGTAGACCGTTTTGTGGATAGTGTGATTTCACAGTCTACTTACTGCCTGTTTTCACGGAAAACACGACACTTGTCATATTCTTGTATTTAGAGGAAAAGGAAGAAAGGAAGATTATTGTAAATATTTTATTTCATGCACACATTCACACAGTGGTTACAAACTGCCAGCGTTAATCCTGAAATGCCTCACGGATTGATCTACCTGTCCATGTATGTCTGCTAAGCTTTCTCCTTGGTTATGTCATTGCTCTATTACCTTTTCCCTCCCCCACTTCTATCAGAACCATTCTGTGCGTCAACATCCACCAGGGGGATGTGTCCCGTACACTTACAAATAAAACAAAACTGAAAGAAGAGCAGTTTTATGATTTGGGTGCATTTTTGTGTATATATTGGGCCAAATCTTGGTAGAGGCGTTCAACAAATGAAACGATTCTATAACAATAACAACAAAAACCAAATAAACAAAAAGGGGTATGTGTGGGATGGGTGGTAGGTTATCAAGGGGAGATCAAAGGAAGGGAAAATATGATCATGGTTTTTGTGTTTTATTTTTGTTCTCTCCCTTTCTTCTCTCCCTCTCTCCATGCCTTTTCCCTCCCTCTTTCCTTCCTTTCTTACCCTTCCCTTCCTCCCTCCCTTCCTTCCTTCATTCCTTCCTTCCTTCCTCAGTTTTCTTTTTGCTGAATAAGAATTCACTTTCAGATAACTAATGTGAAAAGGTGCTCTAAATAAAATGAATTCTATATTAGTTGCCTGTGTTTATCAAAGTTTGTTTTCTTTTATAAATGCAGAAAATCTTAAGCCACAGCACGCCATTCAGATTGGTGAAGGGTAATAAATAAGCAGGCACCTGAAAAGCATTTACGTCGAAGGTATTTAGGGGTTTTATATGTAATGTTCTTCCCAAAAAATATTATAAATTTAAAATCTATCCACTTCAGGTATCTTATCAAATGCTTCTGTTCATTTAGAACATTTAGCGTGCCACTCACTCTCCAGAGTGACCAGAAATTCTCAATTTCTTGGTGACCTGGGAGTAGTTCAGATGCCAAATGTACAAAGTTTCTTAATAGCTGCGATTATACCTGCTGAAGTCATCTTGTTTTAGCTAAATCTTTAATTTCACCCGCAAATCTGTGAAACCATTTGATGTTCAAAAAAGAATAGTACATTTAAAAGCTGTGAAAAAGTTGTTTAATTTTTTTATAAAAGCACTAGAGGTATTTTAAAAAATAGGCCCCCATCAAACTTGGTTTGCTTCTGTTATTGATTTGAAATATCAGTTTTAATAAAATGTATTTCTAAAAGAATACACGTTATTTATCGAAACTATGACCAGATATCATTGTCAGAGAATCAAGACTGACTGAACAAATGGAAAGTTACAAAAGTCCTTAAAAAAAAAACAACTCAAGCAGAAATGTTGCAGGCAAATACATTTGTATTATAATGGCTAATGTATGTATTAAGAATTTAAGTATTTGTTTTGTATGAAGTAAAATCCTTGCCCAGTAAAAAGGAGACTATTACATTAATAAAACATCATGAAAACACATGCTCTGCAGATTTTCCTATGTGGCAGGAAGGTCTGCAAAACAAAACATGTTCTGCCTTCTGGTTAGTGAATCTACATAGGCTGCAAGCAATCATAAGACTATTTTAAGGCTCCTTAAATGTCAACCCATGAAGAAAAAATTTTTTTTTAATGTTCTCTTGAAGAGATTGCAAAGGCTTGTCATTCTGTGGTAGGTTAAGCCTTTCAAAGTGCTTTGGTTCTGGACAGCGGCACTTCAAGCTGAGACTCTGCACCTGTCAAGGGGTAGAAATGTGTTCTTTCAAAGAATATTCTCAAACCAAGTTTAATGGGAGAGCTGGGCTCCGTTTGCCTTCAGCTTCTCAGGAAATCCGGGAGGCTGAGTAGGAAAAGGGGAAAAAAACACATTAAATGCATCTGCCACATTAATGCCATCCATTTGTCTTAGATTGTCTTTTATCCCACTTCTGGCGCAGGGGTCCTGCTCCTGTGTTACGCACTGAGAAACGGTATCCCTCAACATCCATCAACTAAATTCTGAATAGATTTTTGTTCCATGTGTGTTCTTAAATTGCTCTCAACTACGATTATTCTCTCATAAATAAACTGTAGGCACCTACTGCCGTGACTGTATCGATGTTTATTTTCTTGTGATACTAAGATTTCTTGGGGCCAGCTCCTACACGTGGCCGGGCAAGAGAAGACAGGGTGTCATTATAATGGAGAGGCCTCCTTAGTTCCAGCCGTAGGCTACCTTACCGTTCTGCCCAAGTCTACCCCAAACCTCGCCCTCCAGAAACCCATATGCTCTACCATCTCTCAGGTTGAAGTGTCCTAGTTTTATCGAGAAGTTGACATTGGAGCATCTGACTGGGTGAACACCAATGGTCTAGGTGGCCAGAGGGACCAGGAGCTGACGGCCGCCGTGATTATTGATACTGCTACCGTCGGTGTTGTTGCCATTACCGTCTCAGCCGGGTGATGGGAGCCACAAACTCCTAACGAGCTGTTCCAAAGGATTCCGCAAGCTTACTTGATTTTTTTTTAAACAACCGAAATCTAGTGGCGCTGTGGCTCAAGTGGTAGAGTGCTTGCCTTGAGCTGAAGAGCGCAGGGACAGCGTCCAGGCCCCACTACCGACCAAACAACAACAACAACACAAAACAAAACAAAAACCCAACCACAATCTAATTCTCCCGGGGGGTGACTTTTCCATCTGCGAGATAAGCCTTGTCGCCATAATGTACGTGATTTAATATTTGATCAAACCGTGGCTCTTGTGCGGGACAGGGTGCCAGGCCCCCGTCCCAGGTCCGCGTCCCGCCGGGGCACGTGCGGCAGGGACGCGCGGCCGCCCCACCAGGGCTTGGCTTGCCTTTTTTTTTTTTAAATTTTAAATAATTCATGGCCTGAGAGTTCTGGAAATTAATAAAGTCAATGATAACAAGAAACTAATTAAAAACTTTCGTAATTGTTGTCAAGTCAGCTTGACGGGGAGACAGCCCTCGCGGATTCCCTCTCCAAAGCAGGACGATCGGTCGCTGGGGCGGGGTGGCCGGCGCTCCGAGGGTCACCGCGCCGGGCTTCCTGCTCCTTTGCTTGCTCACTGGTTTCTCCCGCGTTAACTTTTGAACTACGGGGTGGGGGTAGGAGGGGGATCGGGGCTGGCACGGGCAATTTCAAACCACAGGCAGAGTGGATCCGCTTGGATTTTTAATTAAGAGGGGGCCCCCATTTTGTCCTTCTCCCCCCCCCAACCACGCAAGATTCTTACTCGCCCACAGTAGCCGTCACCCACCCGGAGGACCCGAAGCCACCAAGTGCGCAGTTCTCGGCTTGGCGGCTGAGCGACCGCCGCGGGCTCTGTCGCACCCCTCCACTGCCTGCGCGCGGCCCGGAGACTCGCAGGTGCCGGGAGGTTGCGTCCCTGCTCGGACCTCGGGAGAGCCAAGGGCATGCCAGTCCAGGCCAGAACTCAGCCAGGACAGGTAGGACCCGAAGGGGTTAATGGCCCAAAACCTGACCCTCCCTCTCCAACCTCCCCTTCCCCACGCCCCACTTCGCGCGTGCGTTTGAGTGGCCCGAGGGTGCGGATCGCGGGGGACCGGATGGATCAGGAGCGCACGGAGCGCGCTGGGAGCGCCGCCAAGTGCGCACATGCGCATTGAGTACACCAGCCCTCTCCACCCCCGCCCCCACCTCCCCCAAAGCCAACTGGGAATTCCAGCTCTGCCGGGGTCCCCTCCGCTCCGAGGACGTTCCCAGAGACAAGGGAACACACTTAAATCCCACAGAGGTTAAAAAAATACTACCCTAAACATCTCGTGGTGTGAGTCAGCAGCCAGCTTAAACACCACAAAACTTTCTAAACGGTGCTACACGTCTTAGAAAGGATTGGTAGAAAGATGAGCATGGCTTTGGTTTTGTTGCTAAGGGTGCAACATCACCAAAGCCCTGATACAGATCTGATTTATTAGGAAAGGAAGAATTTTTACTCTGGGCAAAAGGATGGCCGGCTGCTAAGTTTTCGTCTCGGGGAATTAAGTGGAATCTTAACATCTCCAACGGAGGTGGCCAATCTGTGAGACTAGACACGAACAGACCCAGAGGTGGGGCAGAGAAGAAGAACACAGAAAACCAGACAGAGCCACTGTCCCAGCCAGCATCCACGGGAGGTCGCTTCAGGCAGATTTAGCTCAAGGATCGTTATCTCCACCTCCACTTAGGTAGAGAACCAAAGGAGTGAAGACGATTGGGAGGGGCGAAGGGAGTTGGCGGTGGCGGGGGCTGGACGAGGAAGAGACTACGTATTGGCTGAGGAAAACGAAATACAAACAAAAGTTTGTTTGGTAACTACCTCTCGGCCTCGGTGCAGCAAAATGTATACAAACTTTTGTAGACGTGGAGGAGAATAAAACTAAGTGTTGACAATTTCCAGCGTGGAAATTCACTTACACCAGTCTCTTGCTCCCCCTGCCCGCCCCCGCCAAGTGTTGACAATAAACATTTAATGAAGGCAGAGACCTGGGCTGTCTCCAGACAGTGTCAGAATACTTTAAGCAGACCATTAGCACGGCGTCTTCCACTTCAAACACCGCGCGGTACCCTCTTAACATTATTAAAAAAAAAATACTACGGGTGAAACAAGCGATCCGTTGGTCAGGCCATCTCCAGCGCTCGCAGCCGTTCTGATGCCCCCTCTACTTCCTAGCAGAAACGAACTCATTGTAGATTACTCGCGCTTTAAAAAAAATGTTAAATACAGTTAATGCAATATTAATCGCCCTTTGGTGATATAAAATGCAATATTTTCAGGCAGCTATTGCGCTTTTCGAGAGGAAGAGCTGGTGAAAAGAGTCACAGCTGAATAGTGGAGAGAGGGAGAGAGAGGGGGAAAAAAGCCCGGTATTTATTGCTTTTGTTTGGCTTTTGGCTACAGAGACAGGAACCTTCTAATGGGGTAAGGACATTTATTTTATCTGCAATCTATTGCTGCGCGAGCAGGGGCGGCAGATGGGGCTGGAGCGATATTCACAATGTAATTTAGAGCAAATCCTAATAACTAATAATGATTTATGTTAATTTTGATCGCTTACGCGACTTTACTAAATCGTTGTGATGAAAGAAAGAGAAGCTAAATGTGCCGAGGAGCTCCGGGGACCGACTGCGTTTAGAGCTCCAGTATCCTGCGCTCGGCGCGATCTTAAAGATGCGTTTTATGAGTTAGCAGTGGAAATGTGGGCATTAACAAAAGGGGGGCGGGGAGAGAAAAACAAGCAGGCGGAGTGCATTTGAGTTTATCCCGAGGTGTGTCGCTGAAGTTTCCCCTCTCTTTTGAAAAGGAACCGGTGACAGCTATGACACCTTTGAGCGGCAAGGTTTTAATAAAATAGATGTGTTTTGATTGCTTTCTGTGCCGGTGTGAAACCAAGGGATCGCGTGTGTTGGTGTGTGTGTGTGTGTGTGTGTGTGTGCGCGCGCGCGCGCGGAGCAAGTGTCGTCCAGGCTTCCTTGACGCCCGCGGAGTCTGTCTTTCAGCAGTGAGATCTGAACTTGAAGCTGGTAGTTAAACTTGCAGCGTTCGGGAATCACTTCTTCCACATCGCCGCCACACCTCGTGCAGAAGTTTTATTACTGGTTGCTTAAACAAGTTGCAGATTCCTACTCGCCACCTTCTACGAGATGTTTGTTTGCCTAGAACCAACTTTAGGAGAGCTCTTCAATCTCCACCCCCTACTCTTCACCCCCACCCCCACCCCAGCCCCAGCCCAAGCCCAAGGGATTCCAGGGCTTTTAAACTTAAAAGTGCCCTTCTTTTCTCACTCTCCGGGTAAAGTGGCACCGATTCAAAAACCCCAGGGGCTGCCAATGGGACCTATTTCTGCACTGAAACAGGACGGTGTGTGTGTGTGTGTGTGTGTGTGTGTGTGTGTGTGTGTGTGTGTGTGGTGGAGGGGGGCGGGCATTGCTCTGTGCTCTGCAAAAAGGGTCGGGAGGTTTTGAAAGGGAGGGTGCGCCTTGCTGGTGGCAATTTACTTTTCCAGTTACCTTTTGCACGTTTTAACGCCTCAGGGCTAGAGTTTGAAAGTAAAACAGCATCAAAGTAGCTCCTTATTAGCTCCATATTTGAGAAATCCAAAGATGAAACTACCTAAAAGGCTTAATAGGGCGGAACAGTATTTATTTGCCAAGCAAACAGCCAGAGTATAGTTCAAAAGGGGGGAACAGTGGCTTATCAGCAGGAGGTTGGAAGAGGAACGTGGGCAAAGTGAATTTCAAGCTTCAGTTGTGGGGTTAAAGTGAATTAAATAAGCTTCAAGTGAGATGTATGCTTTTATTTTTTTTTACTATATCTCCTGCCTTCAAATTTTAATATATAAAAATTTTATATATAAACACAGACACATTTTGGAGATTTTCTCACCTTTCAGAAGAATCGTCAAGACATTTTTGTTAATAAACTTTCAGATTTTATAGAGTAAGATTTGTTACTCTTCTGGGATTTGATCTACAAATATACTTAAATATAATCACACTTTTCAAGTTAAACTTTTATTACATTTTCCAGGCTTTTTTTCTTTGTTTACATGTACACACATAAAAATGCATTTAATTTCTATCAAGGAAAATTCAAGCTCTATGATTTAGAGGAATATCTTTGTTGTGCTTTGTTTTTCCTTTTGAACTATCTCTATCAGTAACCAGACAGTTAGTGTACTGTTAATATTCTGGGTATAAAGAAGACTTTAAGCAAAATAAATCTTTAAACAAAATAAATCCAGCTGATGCTGTCTGTTTACTAATAATACTCAGGAGCTTGAAGCTGTGCCTCCACGTGCATATCCACGTACAAACAAATATAAGCACTTTTCTCCCCCTCTGTTACTACTGGATGTAACTGAGTCTTATTTTTAAACTTCATTCAATTCTGTCCCAGTGTTTCAGCACTAGAAGAAACTCCCTTAAAATGGAAGAGTGGTGCATTATTGAAACTCTATCAAACAGCCTTACTGCAAATGCTGGCCCTGGATGAGGTCTGACTGTCTGACTGCACATAAGCCCCTAATATGTTAATGGCCGTAGGGGATGCCTAAGGTACTATCTCAAGCTGCTTCGCACACCATATGTCAGGCCGTTAGCCACATGGATCTATTAATCAAAAGGAGCTAGAGAGGGAGGAGAAGGTCTTGCAGAGGGGGAGAATGAGATAGATGGAGGAGGGGGAGATGGAAAGAGAAAGCATTTAAAATTTCAACTACACTTATTTCTTTTACTTAAGAAGTGAATAAAAAAATAAAGTTTAGTCAATGCAGATTTCCTTTTATCCAGTTAAAGACTTCAATGTCTGCAAACGAATTAGTAAATGGATTTGTTGAATTTAAGAACATTCTACCTGGAGGGTTCTGTTTAGGGTTCTTTTATTATTGCAAAACTTTTATAACCAAGACTCTCTTGGTACAAAAAGAAGTCATTTTTCCCTGTGTATGTTGTTGTATAGATGAGCTTCATTAAAATCAGGGAATAGTGAAAACGTGTATTTTGGGGATGTAAGGGGCCCTGGAAGGAAGTGCCTGGGGAATTAGTAATGAATATGTAATTTGTTAGTAGATATCTGCATGGATTTTCACCACCTTTAGATAGAGAATATAACACATTTATATTTTATCCCTTCTTTTAAGCTGCTTTTATGGTAGATGAAACAGCAGAATATATGGGGTGGCAAAAGCATTAAATAAAAAAAGATTCAAACTCCTACTTTGCTGATTTCTTCTTTATTTAGAAGTCTGTCTTGTATTGGAATATTCAACATTTTTGTTAGATATCTAGCTTAGCAAGTTTGTGTAAGCTTGGAAACACCTCTGGGCAGCATGGGGAAATTACAAATGAGTACCTTTGCTAAGTCTGTGAGAAAAAGCTAAAGTTTTGTTTTCAAAGATGAATATTTGGCATGTGCCTAAAACTCATCATTATTATGTAAAAATCAAGTGGAAGTACAAATGCCAGAAACTGTATCTGCAACAGAGCAAGTTGAGAAAAACATTCAAGTTTTTTAGATTTAGAAGTTTCATGCTTATCATCTATAATGGTATGTGGAGATAGAGAAAGTATAAACTCAGAAGTTAATTTGGGCATATTTATTGTTTATAATTGGCAGCTAATAATCGCAGATGAAGACTCAAATTCTGAATGATCATTTTTAAGTTTTAAAACTTACAGTTAATAGTATAACTTAGGAAATAGCTTTAAACAATATTTTTCTAACAGTTTCATGATTCATAGGCTGATCCCACAGAAGTTAATTTATAAGATAATAAGCTGACAAACCTCAGCTTTTATACACACATGTGTGTATGTAAATGAGTGACCATGTGCATACATTTGAGAATACAGACTGTTCACCTGCATCATAAACCTTCCGTTTTAATGTACAATATTTTATTATTTGCACATACCAAAAGAGAAAGACTTTAAGATGACTTAGAGGTAGTTGTGAAAGCTCAATGATAAGAACAGAATTATATAAAAGCTTTTGGAATATTTACAGTATTAAAAAGCAAGACACTTTAGATGTAGTTTGGGTTTTTTTCTTCTACTTTTACTAAGGCACCTATCTATCTTTGAATAGAGGAAGTTTTTAGTTGCAGGCAAAGGTTAACACAGGTAGATGTCTTTAAATAAAAATGTCACTACTTTGGACTATTTGGTTTGGTTGGGAAGTCATCTGTGACTCCTAGTTTTAAAAAGGGAGGGGGTGTGTTATTTAAAAGTAGAAAATTATATTGTAAGGAACTGTGGTCAATCTGCAAAGATGAGGGATTCTAAAGCCCTATATTTTATCCAGGAGATGATGAATACATAAAGAATCATCCTGAATTCAAGAGTAGCTAGGTAAAAAGAATACTTATTATCTTTAAATTTTGGTGCATGCCACCAGCTTTTATTTCCTTCCCTGTAGTTAAAAGGTAGCCCATATATCTGTCGCTTTGGGTTTCCAAAGACTCGTAACTTAATTCCTTCAGGCTATTCATCAGCACAGTAATTAAACTAGCAAATGGATGTAAATAAAGTGAAATTGGTTTCATGACAGATGAGGCGAAGAGGCCTCTGACATGAAACAAGGCAGGACAATAATGATTTCAGCAGCATCAGGCCATGGAAGGAACCCCAGCTGGATTTATTAGATGCTGCAAGTGATTTGCTGGAAGTGGGCAGGACATGAGCACTTTTTAATTTGACAGGAATTTTGCATTCTAAAGAGCATATTGAAATATAAATGCAGAAATTAGTTCAGGCATATTATAAACAGAAGTATATTTGGAGCCATGGTACTACCCAATATTTTAAACAGAACAGAAACACACACTCTCTCTAATAGGAGGGTTGCATTGAACAAGTTATTTTTTAAAAATCCTACCAGAGTGACAAAATAACTCTGCAATATTCCACTAGGCTTCAGAAAGCCTATTACTATTTTAGGGTTAGTGGATTGGGTTTATTTACCAGAGAAAATGTGTAGAACTGTAGATTATTTAAAAAAAACCAGCATGATGAAAACATGTATATAAATTAAGAGTTCATGCTTACATAGGAGGGAAATATAGGACAGACTGGGAGAAAGTCGGGAATTTATTTTACAACATAGAAGTACTACTGTGTTCAAAGAAATTCTGGGATAACTATCTGGTATCAGTTTATTGGTTCTAGTGATCTGCATCCTGGATACCTAGAAAACAAATTTCTAATACAAAGAAAAATGTTCTCAAGTCCTTGCTAAATACAAATTTGTTCTCCTGAGACATATTTGTTCTCTTTAAAATAGAGGAGAAATCAAACAACAGCTGAAGACCCTGGAATAAGAAAAGGAGAAGGTGGATTCTTGGCTAGCTCAACAAGAGTCAATTGGAAATTGAGCCACAATTTCACAATAAGGGAGTCACACCTAGAATAAATAAAATCACAGATTTCCACTCCCAGAAAAAACTAGAGCCTTTCTCTACATATAGGTGAAAAACAAAATTCTTTATGGTTAAATGTAGTTTTAACTGAGGAACAAAGATAATCCAGAACTCCCTTAAGTGATGCCCTCTCTTCCCAGAGATTGGAACAAATTTTCAGCACCATGGCTAGCTCCAGGATGATTGCAGCAAACTGGGAAAAGTGAATCTAAAATATTCCTGAAATTGTGTAGGCAATTTAATTATTCAGCAGCGAATTCTAATCCATGAATGGGACACACTAAAATATTTCAGAATGAAGTGTTTTTATAAAACATCCAGCTATTACAGAGATTAGGTTAATGGAACTCATCATCTTCAAAAAGAATAAAGGAGAACAAAAACAAAACCCACCAAGTGCAGTCTCCTTCCATTCTAATGGTGGGTGACTTTTAGGCCATGAAGGAATTTATTATGAAACTCAATTGGCTTTCTCTCTGAGCCTGTCTCTCTCTTTTTTAAATAGAAAAAAACATGCCTAATTATTTTAAAGTTCTTTTCCAATCGTAAGTCACAGGCAAGTCCTTTAATTATAATACAGTATGAATAGGGGAGCATATGGAGGAGAATGTCAAGAAGAGGGTGCCAGGGGCAGATCCTCAGAAATCTGTATTCATTTCTGGCTTTTATTTGTTCAGTAATCTCTACCATCATAACTAAATCTTGAAGCACTGATGTAGTTCGAGTTGTTGTTGACTTAACGTCAAAATTCAATCACTGGGGGTTTTGCATCAGCCGGGCTACTTATTTGTCTAATAAATCCGTCATTTTGTAAGAAAAATATTTGAGCAGCCGTACTTGACCTCTTGGTATCCACAAGTCACATTTATTTCTCCCAGTTTACAAATGCAAAATCGAGATGATCATCTAATGCCTGCAGGAACCGTGTTGATTTCTGATTGGATTTTAGATGGAAATGTCTATTTTAAATACCTTGTGATTAAATTGTACATATAATAGAATCTATGCATTTTAAACTGATTCCTGCTTGGAAACCTAACCACCTGGGCTGCTCGTCACACATACTGATGTTATAAAGAAAATTAAAAAAAAAGAAGCAAAAATAAAAAGTCCAATAAAGTCCTGCCCACACAATAAATGGAACCCACCCTTTCCTTACACATACTAAAATTGATACTCCACAAGGACACTCGAATGAATTAAAAAAAATTCTAAAATAGTGCTTTTCTGATGAAGCCCCAGAAAATGTTCTAATTCTGGTAAAAGAGGAATTTCCCAGAGGAAATTGCTCACAAGATCCTGGAGGCATTGCTTAGTCTCAGGGCTCAATGTTGAGTCTAGTGTCAAACTGTAACTCAAGTCCAAGGCAACCCATGCTAAAGTCTCTGAATGTTTATTGGTCAAGGAAAATAATAAGTGAAAGGCGACTGAATGGATTTTATTCTCTAGTCCCATTTTAGAAATGGCTTGAAAGTGTTCAGGGGCCCACTTTTCCTTTGCTCCTTCTCAGAGTCTTTCAAGTGCAAAGGCCTCTCACACTGCCAGAGTGGTTTTGAGCTGTTCAGTGGAGGGACCACGTCCTTTATCTAGAGTTTCTCGGTGCAGCGTGGGAGAGAATGAACCACTATTCCATTTCTTATGATAAAGGGCTTTGTAATCGTGCTGAAAACGGATTTTTAACCAGTTGGTGATGACGCTGGCAGACCTGGGAAGTCAGGAGCAATTGAAGTGGTACTGCCCCGTTAGCTGCAATGCGTGTCTCAGGGACGCAGTTTGTGACCCCGGTGCCTGGGTCGATGTGCTGTGTAGACATAGCACAGGACTGTAGAGAGATGATCGGGTCCGGGAAAACCATTTCACTTGGGCCCCTTTGATTTCTCGCTCCCGCCGTGTGCATGCGTGCCTGCATGTAGAACTAGAACCTTATGAAGTCTTGCTTCAGCTTGTTTGTATCTGAAATCATGGCGATGGTTCAACCTCTAATACAGGAGATTTTAGGCGAAAGGTGACCGATGAAAGGGAAGGATTTTGATCCCACTGCCTCTTTCCCATCTCAGCTCTGGAGTTCCCTTCCCTTTGCAACCCCGTGCTGACTTTAATTGCGTTTGGGAACGTTTTTCCTCTCCAGTCCAGTCCTGCTGAGAAACTCCAAGATCCTGAATTTTTTTTCCCCGTGGTGTGATGAGGCCAGAATTCTCATCAGGGTTTCCATTCCCTCTTTCACCCGAGTCTCGGTTCCTGGGCTCACGATCTCGGGCTCCAGAATCTGGCGCTGCGTCTACCTAGGGCCAGGCAGGCTGGCTAAGGAAAAGTGTCCCTACCTACGGCCTGCGATGCTGCGAGAAGCAGCGGGTCAGCCTGCCGGTTCCTCCAAAGGGAGCTCAGGCTGGCTGGAGCAAGTGAGCTCAAAATCTGCTCTCTTCCCCCCAAGACCTTCGGAGGTCGCTAGTGAGCAGTCCTCTGTGCGCCCGCGGAGGTTGCTCCAGGAATTAGGAGACTTCTTGCTTCCACTTGTCCGGGCTGGCACCTGGAGGCTCAGAAGTTTGAGACTACTGAGACCAGGGCTCTCAGCCTATCATGTTTGCTTTGAATCTTTCTTAGAAATCTGCCACTTGTATTTAAAAGAAAGTGGTGGTCATCCGAGGGAAAAAGGATGAAAAAATGCAGCAGTGGTACTCACTGGACAGTATGTTGCAAATGAACTGTACAACTTATGGGTGGGGACAGGAGGCAAAAACTGGTGGTGACATTGTCCAAGAAGAAATGTACTCATCACCTGACTTAAGTATCCTGTAACCCTACTGTACATCACCTTTATAATAATAATAATAATAAAAACTGGCCCTTACAAATCTTACTTCATTTTCTCCCCTCCCCCCAGGACTGTAAGGGATTTAGTGCATTCAGAGAAAGCCACTGGAAAACAAAAGCAAGCAAACAACAACAACAACAACAAACACCCTCAAGTGTAGGCCCATTGTTTTATGTGAAAGCCAACAACCCATTCTTTCAGTTCCTAGGCTTGTTGGAAAATAGAAGGACCAGATTTTACTATACTGAAGGATGGGGAGGTGAAGGAATGATCCTTTAGCAATGTGGCAAACCCCAGCAGAGTAATTGATAAGCTTGTTCAATATTTGTTTCTATACCAAAAGCATGCTGGTGGAACTTTCAAAGCCTTTATATCCATCCACAATCTCTTCTCTCAGATCTCTCATTACCTCAACCTGCCCTTCAGCTCTATAGATTAGCAAGGGCAGTGGGATGTTCTAGGATTTCCTCCATCATCTGTCCACTCCATCTTCAGATGTAGAGACTCTGAAGGAACTTTGTTCCTTTACTGTTGGGGAGGAGAACAGGAAATTAACCTTGAAGGCACAAACCTTCTGGGTTTTGTTGGCATGGGCAGCATTGGCTCTAACCTGGTATTGGCCTCCAGATTTCCCTCCATCCTTGCCAACATCTAGGAAAGGACTTGTGCACACACACAATGCTTAACTTTGGTTTTTCTCCAGTCAGAGATTCCAGCAGAACAATATTGAGAAAGTACAATCATTTCATGTGAACCAGCTGAGAAGACAGTTCAGGCAGGAGGAATGGTTGACAGATGGAAAGAAAAAAAATGTTTCTGGGAGAGACATAATTTTAAGCCTAGATCTAGATCCTAAATGTACAACTACAGTTAGGTATCATTTTTTTTGAGAAACCTGACTTATATCCTCAGAATTTCTACCTGTAAGGATTATGTTTTTGGCCGGGGCGGGTAGTTTTAGTGGTGGTGGTCCCAGAAAAAGCACAAATTCTACCACTGAGCTCCATCTCCAGCCCCTACCTATAGGGTTTAGAAGTTAGCTTTCACTTACATAAAGTAATTATAAGTTTATGAACTTTTTAATGAGAAACAACTGGAGTAAAAAAGAGGAAATGCTTGGGCAATTTGAAAATATTGTTAGCTTGTGGAAATAGATGTACTACATTGTAGTTATTAACACCTTATAAAATCTTAAATCAATATAAATTAATTTAATTATGATTTGTAATTGCATTTTGCATGATCAATTTGAAACTCTGCATTAAAGATAATTGGAGCTGGGTGCTGTCACTCACCACTCCCTTAATAGCTTAATGAAAAGGAATGCCATGTACCACCTTTGGGTTAAACCTGTAAATTAGGATAAATGCTTATTTTCCAATAAAAATGTGGTAAAAATAATTGTACATTTAATAGACATTTTTATTACTCAATTGTAAGTGTGTAATGGATTTTTTTTGTAAATTGCATTATTATTTTTTCCATGGACCTAGTTAAGTATTTATTAGGGTTGATTGAACTGTCAGTGTTGTTTTTTTTTTCAGGATCAGACCTCAAAGATTTGAATGAAGACTAACTTTTATGTAAAAATATCATGCTGTCCTCGAAGCTTGTGCCAAGAGGTCACTGCAGATAGAGGTCCTAACTTAGCATAATGGGTTTAACATTTCCATGACATCATCAGGGAATCTGAAAAGAGTCTAAGGATAATCAGAGTGGTCATTCAGAAGAACAGTAAATATTTTATGAGGATATATAGAAGACAGGAAAGATGGTCAGAAAGGTGATTCTAAGCTCCTCAGAGTTCTGCAAAGGAGGGGTCTCAGTTACTCACAGAGTTAAAGAGCCACGGGCTGTTTTTATATTAGCAAGGCAATTGGGAAGATTCAGAATGGGATGAAGATTAGGGATTGATTTATAGGAAATCATTTTTTTGTTTTCCAAATTCTTAATGTATTTTTCAGTATGAAGTATTTATCTTACATATGATTGCAACAGAAATATGTATCCATTATTCCTGGGACTAGTTTAGTTAGATTTCCCAAATCAACAAGGCACTCTTCTGAGAAACTGGGAACACATTGGAAGTGCTTGTGAATGAGATAAATACTTAGTGATTATTTATTTTCTACTTTTATTAAAAATATTTGAATTCCTATATCTGTATAGACTTTGATAGATTCAAAGAAACAATAGAAAGCACACAAAATAGCATGATGTGTAGTTTTTAGCACTTCCTCTAAATTATGATTTTCTTTCTTGTCAGATTGCATAAAATAGAAATAAACCTCTTGCTATTTGAGTAGAACTATTGTGATTTTGTTTAGAATATGATTAGACTTGCTCAAGTTTATTCAAGTATTTACCTCACTTTGGATTATGTAAATTAAATGTCTGGCATTAATGATTTAAAGGGGCATTCTAGGTTCAATTTCAAAAATATCAGCTGAATGAACACTGAGTCTAATTGAATTTATTTATTTTTATGGAATGTTCTCTTTATGTTTCTAATATAAAATAGCTTCTACTGTTTTCTAAAATACAAATATATTAGGTGATGGAAAAGTAGATACAAATATTTTAAACTGTAAAATTCAGTCTTCTCCCCTGACCTTGATCTGTCCACATCTAACCCCTCCTTGAAAGCTGAGGGGTTGTCATTCCAGATTTCCCTGATTTTCTCATGTAAGGATGTACACATGAATTCTTATTCATGCTCTTCCTTCCTTTTATTCCATATCTCAAATTGCTTCTTATCATAAGGACATGTTTGTGCTTTTGTCTTTTCATTAGGAAAAGAGATTCTTATTTTTCTATTCTTGTATTTTCCCAAATGACTAACATCATATTATACAGAGAAGATAATAAAATCTTCATGAATACACAAATTAAGGGACACATTATATTTTTTCTTATGATCACAGTGAACACATGTAAATAATGCAGTTTCATGCTGCTCTTTCAAATAGTTCTATTTTACCCTTACAGATTCACTCGGGGCTGGGAAAAATTATAGCACTGATCTCTTCAAGATCAGGTTGCTCTCATCTTTATGTTCCACCTTAAATTATATTGTGTCAATTAGAATATGTTTTCACAAAAATATTCAGTTTTTAAGAAGCAGTTTACTATTCTAAATGTTGTAATGTCCCTTATATAATTCGAGGAAACAAAATTGTGTGCAATTCCCCGCTGTCATTGCAATTGGTTGCGGACTGTTTTCATGACCAAATGCTCTGATTGCTTGTTCTATGCTACAAATATACCCAGCTCCTTATTTTTACCATGGGCAGATCATGCCTTAAAAATTGCCATAATATGGTCACCAGAATTAACTTGAGAATGTCTCTACATGATTTATTCTTTCTTTTCCCTTTGCACAGTCACTGAATATTGCAATGTAATAATTTCTGCAAGTGGACTAGTCAAAAGCCAAATAAATCATTCCTTTATAAGATGCAAAGTTTAAAGTGCCAGTTAGCAAGTTTTGCTTCTTGGTAATAGGGTTCAGCAAATTTTACTTTTTGACACATTTTATAACCCTTCAGAATAGCCACCATAATTACAAATGACTCCACTTCCATGCACTATAGGTGCATGCTTTCTAAGAATATTTTGATTACAATTGAGTATTTTAAAATCATAATACATGTATATACTTAAATATATAACATCATTCACACACATATAATAACTATGTCAGTACATCCAATATGACAAAATTATTTTATAGGATGGCGATAGCTATTGTTTTCTAGTAAGGGAAGAAGCTATCAAAGCTCTTAACAAAGGAAAATATGTTAAAAATGTCATAGCAGAGAAACCTAAATGTGGCCAGTTATTTCTCTGTCTCCCTTACGCGCTCTCTCTCTCTCTCTTTGGTGCTGGTGTCCCAGGGCTTGAACTCAGAGCCTGGGCACTGTCCCTGAGGTATTTTCCTCTACCACTTAAGCAATAGCTCCACTTCTGCATTTTTTTTTTTTGGTGCTCAATTGGAGGTAAGAGTCTCATGGACTTTCCTGGCCAGGTTGGTTTCAAACCTTGATCCTCAGGTCTCACTCAGCCTCTTGAGTAGCTAGGATTACAGGCATGAGCCACCAGTAACTGGCTAATTATTTCTCTTTTTAAATATAAAATTCACATTCTATTCTTTTTTTGGGGGCGGGGGGTCCAGTCATAGGGCCTGAACTCTGGGCCTGGGAGCTGTCTCTCAGCTCTTCAGCTCAAGGCTAGCGCTCTACCACTTGAGCCACAGCACCACTTCCGGCTTTTTTCTTTTTGCTTATATGGTGCTGAGGAATCGAACCCAGGGCCTCAGGCATGCAAGACAAGCGCTCTACCACTGAGCCACCTTCCCAGCCCCTCACATTCTATTCTTAAACATCAATTGTATTCTATTGTGATTATTCTTCCAGTTTTACTTCTTGAATTAAGGCAGTGACTCTCATGCTCCAAGATTTTTCTTTGTCTACAAAAGACAACAAAACACAATGTTTCAAGCTCTAAACCTTTTTATATTAAACATAGTCTTAAAGGAGAAAAGAACTAGTTATGGGCCAATATATTAAATTTCATGACTTGAAGACATTGTGACCAAACATCGTGGTAATCAAAATTCATATTTTCTTTATGTTTTGAGCTGTTTGCCAAACAAAGACAAGGCAAAACTCCGTACTTACACATTTCTACACTAAGTGTTAAAACATTAAAAAAAATTCTATTAGGAAATAGATGAGTATAATGACCTTACTCTCCATCATATGCTGATAGCTAAGTATTTGAGACTGAAAAATTGCACTAATGAAGCTATTTGAAGGCTTTTGTGGACAACTGCTTCCTCTTTGAAGATTAAATGAATGATGTTGATGTGATTAATCTTAGTACAGGGAGTGATACAGCAGCTAGAAAATACCTTGGTGATTTTCATAATTAAACTGAATCAACATTTCAAAGAAATGCCAGTGTTATCACTTGTATATTAGAATTACATTCATTAGACTGGAGAAACAAATAATTTGAGCAAACAAGATTTTCCTTTTGGTGTATTGAGACTTCTGTCATATCTCAGAGTATCTCACTATAAATCATCATTCCTGTTTAATTTTGTCCTTGTCTTTTTAGCAATTCTTGTATTGTTGTGAGCATGCCTAGTGGAGTGAATGATATTGAATGTCTTGCTTCTTCTTTATTTACTTTCAATTTCTGAATTTTATCTTCTCTTAACACTGCCTCCAAGGCAGCTGTCTGCTCATCATGATGGTAGGCGATATTTAAGAAAGTTTATTTCTAATAAAGTCTCAGTAATTTTTTTGGTTACTTGGAAAAAGACTGGAGGAAATCATAACTGGTATTTTCCCATGTCTTTGATATATTTAGATATTACAGTGCAATGTTACCTTGTTCAACCTTTATTGGTTGTAACTACTTTTGAAATTAAGGTTTTTTTTTAAAAAGAATGATTAGAGAATAGAGTCATTCTCTCCTTCCTTCCTTCCTTCCTTCCTTCCTTCCTTCCTTCCTTCCTTCCTTCCTTCCTTCCTTTCTTTCTTTCTGCTCTTCAGCTCAAGGCTAGTGATCCACCACTTGAACCACAGCTCCACTTCTGGCTTTTTCTGCTTATATGGTGCTGAGGAATCGAACCCAGGGCCTCATGCATGCAAGGCAAGTGCTCTACCACTGAGCCACCTTCCCAGCCCTAGAGTCACCCTCTTTTAGTGTTATGGTGGATAACTTAAATGGGAAACTGTTCTCTAACCCACTAGGAGAAATTGCCTTGGAAGCTCAACTAGGAACAGTTCTTCTGACTTCTTAGTGCAAGAACAAGCTGGGTTCAAGGGTTAAGGATTACTGCATCAATGGAAGCACAGTGTGTTACTTGTTCTATCACCACTATAAATTACTTTAAAGGTTTCTGGGTGACTCTTGGTAACCCTGATATTTACAGTCTTCTTCCAGCAGTTGCATGATCTTTCCCTTCCTGGTTGTTTAATAGAAGTAAGAAATGCTTTCTTCAACCTATTGGATAAAGGACCAGTCTTTCTCTTTAGGGACCCTGATTGGAGTCAACTTATAATCTTTTATTTTTATTTATTTTTATTTTTTATTTTGTTGTCAGTCGCGGGGCTGAACTCTGGGCCTGGTTACTGTCCTTCAGCTCTTCAGCTCAAGGCTCGAGCCCTACTACTTGAGCCACAGCGCCACTTCTAGCTTTTTTTTTTTTTTTTGCTTATGTGTGGTGCTGAGGAATCGAACCCAAGGCCTCATGCATGTGAGGTAAGCACTCTACCACTGAGCCAACTTCCTAACCCTCAACTTACAATCTTAAGTGAGATGAATTTGGTACTTGTCACCAAATCACTGGTTATTGTAAACACTCATTCTCAAACATGCTTTTCCTTCAGCATTATAATACAGAACATAATGGAATGATCAGGGGCCAAGCATCTGAGGAACAAAACTTCTAAAACTAAGATGTGCCAGAACTGATCCAAGAACGTTGATACATGTTCCCTATTACAAGCAGCCATTTAACACTAGCCTGATGGTTTGTAATCTATTGTCTTTCTTTGTGAAGTTGTTTCCATGGGTGTGTTTGAAATGCCAGATAGTCAGCCATACCGACACCTTGCCAGCCAAACACCACAGTGAATGCAAAACAGTACTTTTTGTCCCATTCAGGACTGTGATGTTCATTTGAAACAGACTGTTCAGCACTTGGACTATCCAAGTCAAAAGGAAGTAATTAATGAACCCAGAGCACAAATTTCCCAAATCATAGTAATCATAATAAGGACAAGAGAGGAGGAAACTGAGGATGCAAAGAGATCTGCTTTGGGGGGAGAAGTCCCAGAAAGTGTCCCCTCTATAGGGCATTTGCCAAGAAGCAAGTGTGGAAAAATCTAAGAAAATATGGCTGAAGAAGGAGGAAAGGGGAAGATATACATATTACTTATATAAGGGATCTAATTTGCTTATCCAATGAGTCTAGTACACTGGACCACTGTGAAGGAATGTGGATAACATGACAGGGAAGCCAGGCATTTTTTTTGGGGGGGTGTTAGGTAATAATGTAGGCAGGTGGGGTAATCATCCTCAATCAGTGCAACATGTAAAAAGAAATCGAATGAGACAAAGGATTACACTAATTGTGTGCAGAAGGTAGACCTTGTTAAATAGAGAAGGAGCCCTCATCGTGAGTGACACTGCCTCAAGACTAACTGGAAACTGTTGTATCCCTGAGAACACATTCTTCACATAATTCACATACTTGTCTGCTGTTTAGCTCTGGAGAGTCAAGGGTAGAAAGAGATAATTGCTCAATAAATCATTCTTATCTAGCACACTTTTTTTTTTCTGGAACATGGTAAGAAGGTGGAAGCACAAAGAGGTTCTGAAACCTTCTCCTTCCAATATTCTGATGATATTCCAGAACTGACCTATGTTATCATCTTTCTTAACTTTTCTCATGACATACTTAAGACACTCCTGGCCTTTTATTGCTTCCCTGTTTTTCTCATAGTTGATTCTCCTTTAATAACAATTTCCCAAAGAGGAGGTAGCATTGAGAAAATTTCCTTTAGCCTTCTTTTCCTCCTAGCAGGCATCATGGTTCTAACTACCTTTCAGTTTAAATTCAAGCTTGACAGGAATCACAAAGACTGAGAGCAAATCAAAGTGGACTGATGATCGGTTCTGAAACTCTGGCTCTTTTGGACACCATTCTCCCACATTTCCTAAAACTAAGCATGCACTGATCTTTAGCCTATAATATTTTCTCCTGTTCAAAGTTTCCAGAAGTGCAATAAGCATTTATAATCTCTACACCTCAAGAGAAGTTTAGTTTCTGTTGGAATATAGTAAAATACATTTAAACAGATTTTTTTAAACCTGATTTTTCTTCACCCCCTTAGGAATTCAATTTTCATTACAAATTTTTCTAGATTTTCATAATCCTTCTCCATTCCTATTACTTTGCTTAATTTCTCTTTGCACTTTTCTTTTCTCTTCCTTTTTCCCCTTTCTCCCTCCCTCCCTCCCTTACTCCCTCCCTTCCTTCCTTCCTACCTTCCTTCCTTCTTTCCTTCCTTCCTTCCCTTCTTTCCTTCCTTGCTTTTTTGCTTTTTGTTTGTTCTGGGGCTTGAACTCAGGGCCTGGATCTGTCCCTGAGCTTTTTAGCTCAAGGCTAGCACTCTTCCACTTGAACCACTTTTAGCTTTTTGGTGAGTTATTGAAGATAATAGTCTAGGCTACTTTTTTGTAGGGCTGGCTTTGAACCTTGATTATTAGGTCTCAGCTTCCTGGGTAGCTAGGATTACAGGCATGAATCACCAGCACCTGGCTCCTTGTTCATTGCTATGCTAGTAAGATTGGCCTCTCCACTGTTGAGAGCAGGGGTGTGTCAGACATTCCATGCTTGCTGTTAGTCTAGCCATGGACCTTAACTTGCCAAGTGCAGAGTTCATTTGACTTTCTCTATGAAGCCTATTGAAAGCTCTCCATCCCTATTTTTCTTCTGTTTCTATAAATTCATATAAATCTCCATTTTTTGGGGCATCAATATAACATGTTCGCTAATAGCTGGGTAATCACAATGTCTGTGTTTCAGTTCTGGAAATGGAACTGCTGATTAACTATTTAACTGTAGACAAATTAAATAGATTCTCCATGCTTTACTTTCACCATCACTCATTGGGTGGTAGAGAAATGAAATGAATTAATATCAAAACATCGAGTGCAGTACCTGATTATAATGCCTGTCTAAAATAGGCATTGTGAGTTTGTCATGATTTATGTTTTTGTAGCTTTGTTCAGTCATCTGTTGAACACTAGACAGCAAGAATCATACTTTATTCTCTTTACCCTGGCCCAGTAGTGTCAAGAGAGAAATATACAAAAAGAGGCATTTATAAGACTTTGCATATGGTTTGTGTCTATGAAGTTCTCTTTTTTAAGGATCCAGAGAAATTCACCAAATTAGGTGAGATTGAGACTAAGGTCAATGTAATTCCACCAAGTAGGCTCCATTCAGAAATCTCAGCAGGAAGTGAATTGTTGGTTGCACAGCTTTTGCCCATAGCCACACTGTGACCATCAGGTGGGTGACACAGCATTTACTTATCTCTGATTTGTCTTTTGTCTTCCTACTTATATCAAAGAAAAGAGCAATTTGTAAACTAGGTCGGATGAATACTTAAGCAAAAGTGGTAATTTCCTTGCTTTTCTTAAATGTTTAAGGATTCTGTGGCTTTTATTTTTATCCCTATTATAAAAATTCCATACTCTAAACTTGTTGGATATGATACCTTCTTTCGTTCCCTTTCCCTCCCTCCCTCCCTCCTTCCCTCCCTCCCTTCCTCCCTCCCTTCCTTCCTTCCTTCCTTCCTTCCTTCCTTCCTTCCTTCCTTCCTTCCTTCCTTCCTTCCTTC
>NW_012267217.1:2288114-2298584 GCF_000151885.1 Dipodomys ordii
CTTCCTTCCTTCCTTCCTTCCTTCCTTCCTTCCTTCCTTCCTTCCTTCCTTCCTTCCTTTCCTCCCTCCCTCCCTTCCTCCCCCCCTCTCTTTCATTTTTGGTTGGTCCTGGGGCTTGAACTCAGGGCCTGGAGACTGACCCTGGGCTTTTTTGCTCAAGGCTAACACTACTACTTTGAGCGACAGCACTGCTTCTGGTTTTCTGGTAATTAATTGGAGTTAAGAATCTTACATGGACTTTCCCACCTGGCCTGGCTTCTATATACTCAGACCTCAGCTTCCTGAGTAGCTAGGATTACAGGCATGAGCCATTGGCTCCTGGCTAAAGCAGCCTTTCTTTTTGAATTGTATTCCTTGAAGTTGAGATATATATAAAATGATTCCTTGTTATTCTATACTTTTTTTTGGCTCAAAAGACAGAGTAGAACTAGAGTTTATATGCATGATCACAATTTCATTATTTTTACAACAGGACCTCCCCTCCAATTATTTTGATATTCCAATGTCATTCTCTGGTGCATTTTTCAGAAACATATAAAAAGAATTCAATTAGTGTATGAGTTACTTTTTGTAGGAGTCATAATTCTTTGGGGTTTGTATATAATTCTTTGGCGTTTGTATAATACTTCACTGGGTTCTCCCTTCTAAATGGAGGAGGAAATACACGCAAATGTGAGTTGATAATCTGTGTCTTACTAAGAAGTTGCATGGATGCTTTCCTACTTGGAGACAACTGATCCTGTTTTCATTTTCTCTTTGTGACAAGGAAGAGGTTGTGTAGATTCTTGAAATACAATAGTCTTGTAGTTCTTGTAGAAAGCTCCTTGTAATAGGATTTTAAAGCTACATGTTGTTTAGGACTATGAATGGGTTTGTATCAACACTTTGTGTGTGTGTGTGTGTGTGTGTGTGTGTGTGTGTGTGTATGTGTGTGAAGCAGGGATGGGAAGAGCAAGCAGTGGAGGAAAAGTAGTGATGAGTTGGGGCAAGGGAAAAACAAGATCAAAATTAGGGAAGGTAGTTTCAAGAATAATTGCTTAAATAATTCTGTGAAGTCAATTATCAGTCAGGATGGCTTCCTTCTATAAAAGAGGACTGTCATTACACTAGGTTGAAGATGGAGTTTAGGTAGGAGTACACTCTGACATTTCTTACTCTTACTGGAGAATCAAACATCTGAAAGAAAAATGGAAATTCTAGTTGCTACAATATGACTTTTGTTTTTATTAAATATATCAATTTCTGTTACCTTTAAATGGATGTGTTAGTAAGAGGAAGACTATTCAGAAGAATTAAGATTATATTTCTAAAAATGTTTAATGCGACTAACACATAAAACAATTCTCATTCAAGAAAATCAGATTTCCCTTCGGTGATTTGATGCTGCTTTTTTTAACTATCCATTTTCTATGGACCACATATAAAACATTCAAGTCATAATATTTTTATGTAGCTCCAATTAGATACAGCTATCTAATACTTTGAGCTAGTTGTGTTTCTTCTTTCAGAGCACATATCAAGAAAATTTTCTGTTGAAACTTCTAGAGCTAACACAACAAAATATGTTTCTGCTCTTTTCCCCTTGTTCAACCTTCTTCTTTGACCTAAATACACTCCAGTTGGACCCTTAAGACTCAGAACATCTGTCTACAACCTTTTGCAGAATCTCTCTGGAGGCTTGATTTTTGTATATAACTAACCACAGTAGAAGCCATGAACACATTTAGTTTCCCTAAAGATCCTGGATTACCTAATTGTCGGTGACAGCGATTTATGCTCTATGACCACTCATTACTCTATACATTCATATTTTATGGTATCAACTGATGGATCCAGTGATGTTCATGTTACTCAATCATGGGAGTAACTATCTTTCTTTTAAGAAATACTTTCCTCTTTGTTTTCAGAGTTCAGACCCTTGAACGTTTTATTGCCCACTAGGCCTGCTAATTCATGACTTAGATTGCAATACCTAAGTTTAGGCAGAGGTAGTATCAAGCACCATAAATGTACCCTGTATGCCACTTCATGTTGCCACACAAATGTTGAATCAAAAGCAATCTGAATAGGTAGATCTCTTTAGCCATTTGTTTAACTTTTACCTTGTCATACCAAATTATGAGAAGCATAACTAAACTCACTTTCATAGAAATGAACTGTAGAGCACCACAGATTATAATTCTCCTTAAATTGCTTGAGATTAAGAGTCAATTCTGAATTAAGAATCAGGTATTGTGCCAGGCACTCATGGCTCATGCTTGTAATCCTAATCACTTAGGAGGCTGAAATGGTGGGGATTGCAGTTTGAGGCTAGCTTGGGCAGAAAATTTTGTAAGACTTCGTAATGAAGAGCTGGACATGGTGGATGCACACCTGTTATCTTAGCTATATGAAAGGTAAAAAAGATGGATCACACTGAGCTGCCTGCCAGGGAAGAAAATGAAACCCTATCTCAAAAATTACCAGAAGAGCAGGCCCTGGTGACTCACTCCTGTTCTTGCTACTCAGGAGGCTGAGATCTGAGGATTGTGGTTCAAAGTTAGCCAGGACAGGAAAGTCTATAAGATTCTTGTATCCAATTAATCACCAGAAAACTGGAAGTGGAGCTGTAGCTCAAAGTGGTAGAGTGCTAGCCTTGAGCTGAACAGCTCAGGGACAATGCCCAAACCATGAGTTCAAGCCCCACGACTGACCTAAATAAATAAATAAATAGCCAACAGAACAATAGGGCTGGAGGTGCGGCTAAGGATTTAGAGCACCTTCCATCTTGGAACCAGACAGGCTGGAGTTCAAACTTTAGTATTACCAAATACATACACACACATACACAATACACATCCATACAAATACATATGCACATTACAAACACACATGCACAGCTGCCGCAAACACAAAGAATCAAGCATCTTCTTCTTTACTGTACCTCTTCTGTACTTTATCTGATTTCAGAAAGAGGAGCAAAACAAATTCTAGAGGTAATGAAGTGTCTAATACCAGAGCATGAATTGGTTGGCTGCACAGACATGAGGATCAAGATCCTTTGAATTGAAATGCAGTTCTATAGGCTGCTGTCAACAGAGACACTTAATCAAAACTGAGCTGACTACAGTCTCTTAAAGAACAAGACTCTGAGGAGCAAAAGTATATCTGACATAGCTTTTTGAAGGTGGCCTCAGGTATTTATGGCAAAGCACTGTCTGTCTGAAATGGCAAAATAGAGGTGTAAAACAACTAGGTGGTGACATAGTTAAATGCTTTAAGGCAAGGACAAAGGCAGGGAAGAAGGCTAACACTGAATTAAAGAGTGCAAGATCTTTTGTTATTACAGTAACTTAAGGGAACAAAGAAGCTAAAAAGATAGAATAAACTCTCTAAGTAGCTTTGTGAAGTTAATGATTATTCTGCCTGGGCCAGAGGAATACAGTAATACCCGTTGAATAGGAAAGTGGGAAGCACTCAAGAAAGATTTCTTTTTATTCCATCCTCCTCCTTACCATGTGACATAAGACTTTTACATATTGAATGTTATGATATCTGGAAATTGAGTTTTCAATTCTTTGGTTAAGAATTCTAAAGTCCAGTGAAGTGTTATTACTTGTCTGCTTTGGGAGTCATTGGACATTTCCTATTCACTTAGTAATGCCATTGTTCCTTATTTCAACAAAACACTCCAATAACTAAAAATTAGAAAGAATTTACAGAGTTCAAAAAAAGCCCATTGACATCTGTCTTTCCTTTTGCATACCATAAACACACAGCACAGTACAGGACATGCCTTAGGTGTCCTCTAGTATGAAATAATTTCGAACATTTCTAAGTTGGATTATTTTAGGAAAAAAATAGATGAACCAGAAACATTTTATGAATGTAGTTGCATGAATCATGTTAATATTTCTTTTTTAAAAATCACATGTAAGCTGTTTTGCCTTTCTTAGGTGAACTAAGTTTGATATAGAGCACTACTTATGGTAGGCAGAGGGTCCATAATAATATCTCTATCTTGGTATTTATACTCTCTGTGTCTTATCTCCTTGTAGAGGTAAAGGGCCCTTGACCTCTTGTCTTGCTTTCTATAAATGGAACACAAGAGTTATGGCACATCAGTCTCTGTTGTATGACTTGCTCTAGAGAAGTGAGCAATAATGTTGTGAGCAGCCTTAAGGAGAAGTCCATGTGGCATGGTAATGAAATGAAACCTTTAGTGCTACAACCCATGATGATCTTCAGTCTGGTCCTAAAGACCATAAAAGTGTACTCAATCTGGCACTAGTGACTCATGCCTATAATCCCAGTTGCTCAGGAGGCTGAGATCTGAGCATTGTTGTTCAAAGCCAGCCCAGGCTGGAAAGTCCATGAGATTCTTATTTCCAATTAACCACAAAAAAGACAAGAAATAGAGGTATGGCACTACCTGCCTTGAAGGGAAAAGCTCATGCATAGTAACTAGGATCTGAGTTCAAGCCTCAAGACCAACTCCAAAAATAAGAAAATTTAAAATATGTGATTAAGTTAAAGAACCTGTCTTTAGCGTTTCTTGGATATGATCAAATCCTGTCTCACAGCCTGACTGCAACCTCATAAATGAGTTGAGTTGGAGGGAACCAGCCAGATCACACCTAGATTCCTGAACCAGATGCATTGCCAATGAATTGTTCACCTTATTAAATTGCTAAGTTTTGGGGTGGCTTGATATGCAGCAATAGATAACTCATATTGTTAAATTAAAAAACAGCAAAATGTTTGCAAAGTTGAATTTTTTAAAATACAGAATAGGACAGTATAGGCTTGTGAAACAAAAACGGTGGTATTGAAAATCAGTGATAGATGGCACAGGATATTTTGAAGACATGATACTGTGAAAAAATAGTCACTTGATGGGACTGTGTTTTGAGCTCAGGACCTCCTGTTACTTGGTAGGCAAGCACGCTACCACTTGAGCAATCCCTTCAGCTCTTTTTGCTTTTATTTTTCCCTGCAGAATCTCACTTTTGTGCTGGGCTTGGCCTGAACTCTGAACTATTTATACGTTCTGTGTAGCTGAGATGACAGAAATGTATCACTATGCCTAGCTTTTATTGATTGAGATGGGGATCTCATGAACTTTGTGCCTGGGCTGGCCTCAAACCATCATCTTCATGATCTCAGCCTTCTAACGACTTAGAATTACAGGTGCAAGCCATGATGCCTGATAGATGAAGAAATAATTTTAAGAAAGAGTGAAGTAGATTTACCACGCTATAAATTTTATCACATATAATTTTAAGTGTCATTTTAATATCTCATAAATTAATTTGCTTTTTCTAATAACTGTAGATATTTGCTAACATGTATATATTTGTTTCATGATTCCATTAAAAATCCACATATTTCACCTGCCTGTACACTAATTTATTATATTTATGTATCTAATCAGAGCAAATAGCAGTATTGTTGGCTTTAGTGATACTGAGAGTTATATTATCTTCAAAATTATATCTTATTTGTAAGTTTGTATTGTCTGAAAGCATATTGAATTTTATTAACTATGACCATGAATCTTTAGAAAATTCTTGAGATAGCAAGGCATGTTTTGTTATTTTCCTTTATTCTTGCCACATATGGTAATTTTTCAAATTCATTATTTTTACAGTGTGTCATTTAGCTATGAATATTTTAGAAGTTAATTGTAAAGATCATAAATGTGATAGTGGTGAAAAGCATATGAAAGCCAGTTAGATCTTTTTAATCAAAGACAGAAGCCAAAGAAAATACTTTTCATATCTTCCTCCTCATGATAATCAATGCATATTTATTACTGCCCAGAGGGGCTCATATATGTATAGATATGTATATCTATATATATTCCTGTTTTATTCAGTGAGTTTTTTTTAGATCCACCTACTCCATAAAGATAATAGAAGTAATTATCATCATCAACTTCATCATCTTAAAGCTGTACAATATCTTTTAGGTTACAAAATATTTTTTCACAATTCATCTCTTTAGTGCTTTGCCATGAACCTCAATATGAGAAAGACATTGTTATCATTTTTACCTATTAAGGAGGAAATTCAAGAGAATTTAAGAGACTTCTAAATCCACTGGGTTGAATCTCAAATTGCTATACTAATTCATAACTCAGTGCTTAGTTCTGAAGTAAATTTTACTTTATAAAATTCCTGACCAGTACATTCACAGAAGATTTTCTTTTTTTCTGATAAAATGTGTTGAGATGTTGAATGGCTCAGGTAAGTAGAATAATTTTTACATGGCAGAAATATACTGTAAAACAAAATGTAACTGTTTTAAGAGTCTGTTTTACTCTCCTAAAACCATTAAGTTTAGTAAAAGGCAAGTGTCATTAGTGGATATTAGTAGCATTATCTTGGCATATATTTTTACTTAGTTTTATGATCTAACCTATTTAACCAATAAAGAAAGCATCTCTAGTACCAGCTCAAAGTATACTTATTATTAGAGGAATTGGTACACTTAATTTTCTACATTGAGAGAGTGCAGCTAAAATTCAATCAATGAAGCATCATTTTTGATAAAGACAAAAAGTGCTTTGAGAGATCTGGGACCAATACAACCCTACCACCTGGTCTTTAAGAGTTGGGTATGGCTATAACATTACTACCTGGCTTTGACTGTGATTTAGTCCACTAGCACAGATGCCTGACCCATAGGACATTGATATTAATTAATTAATAAATTAAATTTTCCCATAATGAGATTTGAACTCAGAGGTCTAATGCTTATCCACTTAGCTGGTACTTAAACCACACCTTCAACTCAGCTTTTTGTTGATTATTTTGGAGATGGAACCTTGCAGACTTTCTGCCCAGGAAGGTCTTGAACTGGTCAATTCTCTGACCTCAGACTTCTGAGTGGTTAGAATTACAAGCATGTAGCACCAGTTCCTAGGAAATATTGATATTATTGTTGCAAGATTTTGAGCTGTAAAGAATTTTTTTCCAAAGTACATGTTTCAGGTGTTCAGAAAATATTTTTCAGAAAGATTAGTGAATGAAATCATACTTTCCCCAACTGAACACTTTCATAAGACCATAGAAAATATGGTATTCAGTTCCTTAGGGCTGGGCCTATTTTGCCTTGGAGAAATTTTCTTGGGGTCTATACATGGTTTTGATTACCCTTCGGGTGTAGGTTTCTACTGTCTGATCATTGGTGAAAATGAAGTTGCAGTGTTAGTTACAGGGGCATGTAGTGGGTCTCTAGAAGAGTTTAAAGATGAATTCCGAGCACCAGGGTTAGCCAGAGGTTTGGATCATTTACCCAGGCAAGAGAAATGGGGAAGCATCAAAGTTGATTTAATTGCTAATGAGTTTCCCTCAAAGTAGACATAGGAGGCAGGTCAGCATCACGATCCCCATTGTACAAATGAGGAAACTGAGACTTGGGGCTGTAACTCACTCACTAAAGAAGGCGGCTTTAACTGAACTTGTGAATATGGATTCCATTCAACAGCTGATTTTAGGGTCTTGGGTGTCTTTTCTCATGGAATTTCTCTCATCTTGGCACTCCATTATCTAAATGTGACTTAATGAAATAAGAGATCTTTGAATAAGCTCAAGCATCGCTAGGCTGAAAGAGGTTAGGTAAGTGGGGCAGAGAGAGCTGAAAGAATAATTCTAGAAATGCACAGCTATGGCCTGTACTAGGCTGGAATTTTGTAAATTCTGCTCAGGAAGATGGTTTGTTTGTCCTGGTTCTTCCTTTCTGGTTATTTGGGCCCCTGGATAGATATCCTCCTGACCTGTGTTATACTATAAGATATTGGTTTATACCTGCTCAAATGGTCAGTCTCACTTTTTTTTTTTGCTTTCTTTAGAATGGCTATTTTTCTTGTTTCATTTATATAACACCAGACCTCCTGTTTATTAGCTATCACACAATCATCCATACATTTCTCTCCATTGAATATTTTTTATCTGACAGGCTTCCTCCTCAAATTATTTTACATGCTGATTAAGCAGTTTTTAAGATACATAAATATTGGATGATTAACTTTGGGTCACATGTACCATCTCAGTTCATTCCATTATTTCAGGAAAGGAAGAAGTGTTTTAGATGTGAAATATTTGAGATGTGAACAGACATAATTTAAAATGTTTATTTTATGCTGCATAACACAAATGGAGCCTTCGTTAAATTATATAAGATTAAAAAAATCAATAAACAGTTTGAATGTTAATACATCACTTTATGTTACTGGATAATGTGAAGCCTCGTATGCTTTGCCATTTCCAGGAATTGCTCCCTGGGCTCCTCAGAAGGGACCTGGTTATTTTAGTTTGATGGGGAGCCCTTTGGTGAAGCAGTATTATAGTTGGCTAGCAGCCAGTTACCTCTCTTCAAAAATCTTCTGACCCTCAAAAGTGGAAACTACCTGTCTATCAATCTAAAAGAAGCTGTCTTCTCTCAGAGCCTTGAATTTGGTCTCTCCTTGGATCACAGTTTGACCTGCTAGAATTTTACTCATTCCAGTTTTCTGAAATGATGTCCTAATATGTGTGAGGAAGCATAGCAGCCACAAAAAATGGATTTTGGAAAATAAAAGATTAGATCATGCATAGCTTTTATTATTGGTTCCCGTTGCCTTGTCTGTTTCCTTCTATCTTCCACCCCTTGTAGGTGACTATTTCAGAGAGGGAAGAAGTGTTTGTTTATAGGACTGTGATGGCTAAAAAAAACACTGTCCAGTCATCCATCCATCCATCCATCCATCCATCCATCCATCCATCCATCCATCCATCCATCCTCTAGCCAATCAATATTTATGTGCAGTGTGTCCGGAACTGTACATATTTTCCTAAAGAAGAGAATGACAGACATTCAACATAGCTTATTTTTACAAGGTCTGTGGTTAAACTTCATAGAGCTAGCCAAAGAAATGTAGCTTCTGATTATAGAATGAAGAACAAAGTTCTATGCAGAATGTCTGCCCATTCGCCCTGCCCCATGTCTCTGACAGCCAGGTTTTACTCACAGGAATTGCAACTTTCTTATGCTATTAAAAATCCTCCTTACCCTCCATTACCTATATGAGGCAAATGGTGGAAATGAAATTGAATGATACATCAGCAGACCTGCAGACATTGTTCCCAGGGGTAAAACTGAAAAGTAAACACAGGCCCCCTCAGTGAGTTGGTATTCCTGAGGGAAGCCCTGTGCAAAAGCGTGAAGCTTTTAGGTACATCTGGCCCAGGGCAAAAATGTGAATTTGACTGAGATTGTCTTTTCCCTGGAAACCTGGGATCTTTTCGCTTCTAGTAGGGTTTACTCCTCACTGGAACTCCCATAGTAAGCTGCTCATCATCTTTTTATTTGATCACCCCCACAAAAATATGCCTCTCCCGCATAGGCACTGTGTAATTGCTGATACAGAATTTATGTTTTAAAGGAAGTTTAGGTTCACTTTAAGGTTAAGAGGAATAAAGTTACAGAGATCATCAATGTATTCCTCTCCCACATGCACAGACTCTCCCATTAACAATGTCTTCCATCAATATGATGCATTTGCTACAATTCAGTAACTTACACTGACACACTACAATCACCTAAAGTTCATAGTTTATATTAGGGTTCATTCTTGATGTTGTGGTATCTTCTGCAGCTTTGGACAAATACATAATGACTTGTATCAAACACTGTATTATCCTATAGGGAAGATTCATGCCCGAAAGATTCTCATACTTTTCTTGTGCATTCCCTCCTGCCTCCTGACCCTGGGCACATACTAGCTTTTGTACATTTTCCACAGGATAGTCTCTATCCTGTGCCTACCTAGTCTTCTGATACAGAGAGAAAGGATAAAATGTCAAAGAAGCTGGGACAGATTAGACAAAGGAGGAAGGCATCCTTCTTTCCTTTCCTTCCCCACTACTTTTCACCTATTATAACATACAGCACAGTTTTATTCTTTTATTGTGAGAATATCATACAGAGGAGTTACAATTACATGGGCAAGACAACGAGTACATTTCTTATCAAGCATTGCTGCCTCCTCATTGTTTCCTCTTCCCATCCCTTCCCATACTCCTACCCTCTCCCCACCTGATCCTCCCCCCACGCCCCACCAAAGTTGTGAAGTTCGTTTTTTGACATAAGGACTTGTACATCTCATTGTTGCAATGGGTCCCCCTGTATCCCTTGTTAAACAATTTGTTTTTTCCCCTTCCCCTCCACAAATTATACCAACATCAAAAACAGTGAAAGTATGGGCTATACTGTGGGGGAGGTACATACAAAGCAACATAGAAATCATCTTATAAATATGATAGAAACAATTGCATGAAAGGATAAAAAACCCAAAAAAACATTTGAATCCTTATCTTGGAGTTCCTTCCCCTAACATCAACTTATCTGACCCTTTCTGCTTGACTCAGACATATACTAGTTATTGCAAATAAGGGAAACCATGGGACCTATGTTTCTTTGGGCTTGGCTTACTTCACTTAATATAAT
>NW_012267217.1:2301139-2306103 GCF_000151885.1 Dipodomys ordii
TTTTTCTTTTTGCTTATGTGGTGCTGAAGAATCGAACCCAGGGCCTCAGGCATGCAAGGCAAGCGCTCTACCACTGAGCCACCTTCCCAGCCCCTCAGCTAATATCTTATAGTCAGTTCATAGCACTGCTAGCATTAGTGCTACAACTTAGGTCTCCCAATTCAGTCTAATTCCTTTTCCTGCTTATTTCAAGCCATGATAAACTTACATTAAGAACACATTAATATACACATTTATTATCAGCCTATAAAATGTTTATACATGACCAGGAAAACCAAATTGAAAGCCTTATGTTACGAATGTAGACTTTGTTCAAGATTCCCAGTTAATTTACCTTGTACTTGGCTGTGTTTGCCATTTATAATCAATGACATGCTTCAGCTTTATATCAGTATTCAATGATTCTAGTAAGGGTTGCTATACAAACACACATATTACCAACAATTTATCAGAAAATCTATTTTCATTCTTTTCTTCATTTTCATGCAGCCTGTCAACTTAATCTACCACCTAATTCTCTAAGTTTGTTGATTCCCAAATTGCATTTTTCCTGTTGAAAACAAGTCAGATAATGACTGCGGAAGACAACATTAGAGCATGTGAGTCCTGGTGTAATTCGCATTTGGAAAGCCATGTTGATATTTGCAAAATATTCCAACTTCACAAATAATTTTTTATTACCTTTTAGAGATATCAATGGTAACTCTAAAATTAATTCCAAGAAAATCAAGCTTTTAATAGGAGACTATTTTTTCCATCTAAAGTATTGATGGATAATATGAGATTGTAAATAATTATTCATTTTTAACCCCATAAAATATCAAGGCAATACAGTTCTTTAATTTCATATAAAACCTTTAAGACTAATGAGTTCCAAAGCCTAAAATGCCACCTTTCTAAAGAAACAGGAACCAGAATGAAAATTTAAGGTTAACTGTGTTTATATGCATGAGTGATTATTGTATAAGGATATTAATAATGAATTACAGGGATTTATAAATAAGTTATTTATGGTAAACTAAACCAGGATTTCTAATTTCCTCTTTTACTTTGCATATATTGAATTTTTATTTAACTAGAAGGTATTTAGCAATTAACTACAGAAGTTTTCTAAATGCTATGTATTTTCTCAGGAGATATACAAATCCAGATATAAATTCTATAGCTTTAAGTTTTATATCCAACCATTTGGTTATTAGGCAGTACTGTAGAGATAAATGTTCATGAAAAGCTGACATGTCACAATTACATTGAAATTCTTGAGTCAAGCAGTGTGAAAACTCTTTATTTATTTATTTATTTTTACAGATAAGGCCAAAGTGCATGTAAATGACACCAGATCTTCAAATAGTTTTCAAAAATCACCAGACCTGAAAAAGACCATTTACTTTACATAATTGAAATTGAACTGCTTGTCTTAACCTAAGCTTCTCTTTTCCTCACTCGGTTCTGATCTCAACATTCCTAAGAGAACGCAAAGCCTGCCAACCACCAACTCATCCTGTCAAGTCAGAATTTTATAAGGAAGAGATGAAAAATATATTATCTGATAATTATTGAAGCCCAATGACCTCATCTTTATTAGTGGTACTCTGACTTGCATTAGTCATATGGTGCATAGGGACCAATATTTATTGTCACACTTGGATTCCTTTATGAGATAGAGGGCTGCCAATTTTGTAGTAAATTGAGTGTGTCAAAGACTTGGATGAGCGCCAGTGTCAAAACAGGCCCAGAAAATGTGTTCATCCTGCAGGTGAGAGGAGACTAGACAAACTTGCATTGTTTCTGTCAGCTCTATGATAATTAATTTCAACCATATTATCTGAATTAAAACGTGACAATTATTTATTCCCTGGACTGTTTCCCCTGGAAGCTGTCCAATTTTCCAATGCTATTTTGGAAAAAGCTTGGCTAACATATGAACAAATCATTAAGAATTGATGCATCGATGTTGTCCATATTCATATAAAAGATGACACCTTTAAAATATGATTTTAAAACAACATTAGTAGCGAGGAAAATGTATATAGGAACGGATGATAACTCTCCCTGGCACAGCTGGAGTGCAGGATGATGAAAAGTAAAAAGAGCGAACTATTAGCTGGCCTTTTGGGCCCACCGTATGGATCTCCATTTCTCACACAAGCCCTTGTTGGCTCATTTGCTGATAGCTGTGATTGACTGTTGGGTCGTATTATCCCCTGCTGTTCCTCCTCCCTCACTTCTGGGGATATCAACAGCAGGAATCGTCAGTCAGAGCTCAATTGATTATCCTCAAAATTTGTTCCTGCTATTGACCATAATGGGGAAAAAAATTCATGCCTCTGAATTATTCAGAATGAAAATATACACAGAAGAAATCGATAAGGCACATCTGATATTAAAGACAAATTAAAACAGGCATAGAAGGAAGCTTGAGGCTGCTACTACATACAAAGAAGAAGGCATTTTGTAGATAAAGAAAAAGGTGTTTGCTTTTTTTTTTTTTAAAGAAGATGTTATAGCTGTCAAAGGTTTTCGAAATTAATAGCTTTATTAATGGAAGCATTAGGGTTTCTTGGCCAGTTGATTCCTGGTACCTGTTGGAACGATACTTGAAATTCCAACTGTGTAATTTCTTTCCAGTGATCCTACAATCTTTTAAATGTTTTTAAAATGCTGGTCCTGGGGCTTGAAATCAAGGTCTGGGCACTGCTGCTTAGCTCTTTCCACTCAGTCAGTGCTCTGTCACTTGAGCCACAGCTCCACATTGAGCTTTTTGGTGGTGAGTTGGAGATAATAGTCTCATGAATCTTCCGGCCTAAGTTGGGTTCAAACCTCAATCTTCAGATCTCAGCCTCCTCAATGGCTAGGATTATAGGCATGAGCCACTGCTGCCTAGCCCCTATATTCTTTTTAAGTATAATTGCAACACTCTATGAAGGGGCGGGGAGTGGGAACTATAGAAGAATGTTTAAGTCAAAACCAAGACACTAACAAATATCTAGGGCTGGGCACTAGGCCTTCTAGAAATTGATAGGATGTAGCAATTAAATAGCTGAGAAGGAAGATGCATTTCTGGGCCATACACTTAACATTGCACTTTCAGACACCAAGAAGCTGAGCTGTTCGAGTGTGCTAGGTATCAGTGGGGATGGGGATGGGGCATGTGGAGGATCTCTAGGGTAGAAAATGTGTCCTAATTTTACTCGCATATTTGAAGAAAGGGTATCTTCTCCATCTCATTCCTCTGGGAGGTTTTCGTTTTGGTTACTTATCTGTTCTCTTCTGAAAGTGCCAAATTTAGTTCCTAACCCAAGGGACTTGTGATAACTTCCCCTCCCACCCCCTCAGAGCCAGGGACCAGCTTGAAGCACAAGAAGCTTTATTTATTAGGTAGAGTAACAATCGGGCTCTCCGTTGAAATGTCACTCAATTAAGAGTATCCCTCAATAGTGCTGAGTGGGGAAACAATTCTCCTGGGATTCTTCTCTTTTTCAGCTAGGACTTCTGAGATGAGTCCTGGCAGGTGGGGAAATATCCCCTGCTTCTGAAATTAGCAGGACAATTAAACATCACAGAGAGCTCTTGGTTTGCAAAGATGGAACCCCTTTGCTTCCTTTTGGGCTCTCCACTTGGGTTTTCTGTTCCTGAGAATAGTTACTGCTTTAAAGCATTATGTGTCTTAACTGTATCAAATTGAATGACTATCTGTCAGATACAGGTCGGGTCAGTTCCAGCAGGGAATGTGTAGCCCAATCTGACTTTGGCTTCATAGTGATCAGGAGGAAAGTAATTCAAACAGCAGGTATATGAAAGTTCTTATCATGGTTGATGGCATCATTGAGACTGCATCAATGGGCTTTGTCATTGCTCTATGAACTTTCCTCAGTATGACCTGCCTCTCAGTTCAAGGTCCACTCTCTTAGTTTTTATATTCATGCCAATTACTTTCAAGCACCTGAAATGCTGTTGCTGATTTTCCTTCCCACACACTCCATAGGTGACAGTTTCATTTCTTTTCTCCCCCTCCCTCCTTCCTGTCTTCCTTCCTGTCTCCCTTCCTGTCTTCCTTCCTGTCTCCCTTCCTGTCTTCCTTCCTGTCTTCCTTCCTTCCTTCCTTCCTTCCTTCCTTCCTTCCTTATTCCCCCCCTCCCTCCTACCTCATCAATTTACTTTTTCGTTCCTTGTTTTTCAGGCACAGAATCACTATATAACCCAGGCTGGCCTCAAAAACTTGTTTGTGATTCTTCTGCTTCAACATCCCAAGACTGGCTTCTGTTCTCCTCTCTCTTTCAAATTCTAGCACTCCTGTGCGTCAGCCACACTCTATTCATCTATGACCTTGCTTCCTCTTTGGAGGAAAATATGAAACACTCAGACAGGATTTGTATATCACCAGTGCACAGCATAGGTATCCTTCTTTTTTTTTCTGGTCATAGGGTCTGAATCCTGGGCCTGGGTGCTGTCCCTCAGCTCTTCAGCTCAAGGCTAGCACTCTACCACTTGAGCCACAGAGCCGCTTCTGGCTTTTTCTGCTTATGTAGTGCTGAGGAATCGAACCCAGGGCTTCATGCATGCAAAGCAAGCACTCTGCCACTAAGCCATCTTCCCAGCCCAGAGGTACTCTTCTACCTGCCCTCCGTGGCTGTGGCTAGCATCTCATTGTTGCAATGGGTCCATCTGTATCCCTATTTAAATGATTTGTTTTTTTCCCTTCCCCTCCACAAATTATACCAGCATCAAATACAGTGAAAACAGGGGTTATACTGTGGGGGAAGAGGCATACAAAGCAACAAAGAAATCACATGGTAAAAATCACTTGTCTCCTTATCTTGGGGTTCATTTTGCTTAACATTATCTTATCTGACCTTTTCTACTTGTCCCAGACATATACTAGTTATTGCAAATAAGGGAAACCATGGGACCTATGTTTCTTTGGGCCTGGCTTACTTCATTTAAAATAATTTTTTCCAAGTCTT
>NW_012267217.1:2309768-2357637 GCF_000151885.1 Dipodomys ordii
TGAACTCTGGGCCTGGGCGCTGTCCCTCAGCTCTTCAGCTCAAGGCTAGCACTCTACCACTTGAGCCACAGTGCCACTTCTGGCTTTTTTCTTTTTGCTTCTGTGGTGCTGAGGAATCGGACCCAGGGCCTCATGCATGCAAGGCAAGCGTTCTACCACTGAACCACCTTCCCAGCCCAAGAATATAATTTTTAAATGGATGTTTCCCCACTGAGATTTTAAAATTGGCCATAGCTCTGATATAAATGAAGTAAGGAGGAGATGGTAATGTTTTACCGATGCGGCTATTCTTTGTGTCACCTTTTATAATGAAGTTGATTTGTGTTGCAAATAGCTTTACTTTTAACCTTTTAGATAAAGAATAAACTCTTCTAAATGATACTTAAAATAGTACCTTATCTCCATGGATCATTTTGGCTTCAATTAGAGAGCACTGGGCAATTGCAAGGGCCACCCATAGTCTCCCAATGCTTCTGGCTTTAATATTCTGTGCTAGATCCCCAGAACTCTTTTACAGATGCTCAGCATTCCATCCTGAAGGCTCCACTTCATCATCAGGTAATTAGTATTTTCATTAACTTGCTTATTGTCAAGGAAAATGAGCCTTGATCATCTAATTTTTCCTCAATGAGTTGAATATTGTAATATATCTATAATTAATGTGCTTTATGCCACAAACGTGTAATGGAGTGGAAATCCGAGGCTGCTCCCAGCAGTCACTGTCAGTAAATGTTTGATGAATAAACAGAGACTTTCTAATGGGAAATGGTGGCGACTTTTATAAGCAGACACAATAAAGACTTTATTAACATACTTAAGAAGCATTCTGGGAAATAGAATTGAATGCATTATTACTGTAGGTTCCTTTTGTGAAAAGTAAATTTTACTGTCCCCATAACAAATGTTTACTTGTTTGATGCAAGTTGTAGTATCAGTATTTTATGGCATAGTCTATGGTTTAACACAATGAAGCTTAAATTAGCTACATATTCCTTATGGAGTTGAGATTACAAAAAAACAAAACAACTAACAACAATTCTGCCTGTTGCCTGTTAATCATGTGCATACCTGGTTTGCATCAAATAAAACCCAGTATTCCCTAAGATAAATTTCAAAATATTTTATAATAGCTAATAAAAAGAAGCAATAAATATGTGGATGTATTTAGATTCAGAGAGTCCAATTTTAAATAGTTGATTAGAAATAAAAGGCAATAAAATTTAGAGTGCATATCTGAATGCACTAATGTAGAACTGAAGAACTGTGAATTTTTATCATGTCAACGTATCTTTCTTTGCCTATGGAATCATACAGTGGTATGGCATATGAATTACATATCTTCATTATTTATTAACTAGAATCAGAAAGGAAGAAGGAAACTGAGCATTGTTGTCTTTATTCTAAAGATGAAATTTTAGATGATTTTCCATAGTTTTATAGCTAGGAAGTGACTGCTTGGGAATTTGGGCCCAAATGACCTTGGCCTTTCTCATTGTACAGTCTATAGGAGGTATGGATTTCCATGTGGTCAACGCTTCTATTATTGCCTCTCATATAACTGTCACAAAGCTGCTCCTACTATCAAGGAGATTGCAACATGACCCTTCTATAGTCACACAGAAGCCATTTCCAAGTTTTCTCTAGTTTGGTCCAATCCTGATTCTAAGCTTTCTGAAAAGATGACAAGAAGAGGAAATCAATTTAGAAAAAGAAAAGGGGTAGAGAGACACAGAAATAGAGACAGGCAGAGTGAGCAAACGTAGACATTATATTCAGTGTGCATTACATAAAAATTGAACTATATAACATGAAGGTAGGGATGAAATGGGGAAAAAGAAGAGGGAGAATGATAGAAGGGGTGACATTGACCAAGTGGCATTGTACTCATAATCTGGAATCCAATCCCTTTTATGCAATTACTTAATAATAATAGATAAATATTAAAAATGAGAGAGTTAGAGGGTGGTATTCTAACATGACAAACAGGGAGACTATCTAGCCGATCCAAACATCTAGTAGTCAAATCATCATTTCATTGCCCATACCCTTTGGTGGTTTCCCATTGCTCTTGGTTTAAAGAATAAACTTAAAGAAAACAGGCCTACAATCCCTGCTCACCTCTTTATTATAGTATAGAATGACATATTCCACCCTCCAGTCTGCTCTTGTGTAGAATCACAAGTCTTATTTCAGCTCTTCAAATATGCCGTGTTTTCTTCCTTTCAGCACAAGCTTTTATTGCTCTGCTTTATAACTATCCACATATTCACTCTCTAGAGATTGGTTCAAACATCATCTTCTTGGGGAAAACTCTGGGACAGTTTTTTATATACTCATAGAACTGTAAACATCAAGTTTATTGGCTTATTCACTCAATCATCAACAGATATTTAGGTTGTTTCCATTTTTTAACTATTAGGGATTACGCTACAATGAGCATGGAAGTGCATATATATTTTTAGTGATATTGATTCTAAAATGAGATTTCTAGATTAGATGTTAATTCTAGTTTTGTTTCATTTTTTTGTTGTTGTTGTTGAGAAAACACCACAATGTTCATAACAATTTATGCTCTCATCTATAATGAAAGGGCTTCTCTTTCAATTTATACTTCCCAATACTTATAATCTATAAGAATTTGTTTTCCTTGTGGTAGTAGGGATTGAACCCAGGGCTTCCCAAATAGTAAGTAAGAGCTCTACCACTTGAGCTCCGCCCCCAGCTCTCAACATTTGTTATCTTTGATAGCTGCTTTGATAACTGATAGTAGCAAGAACTGCTACAATTTTCCAAAACATGGAGGAAGATGATTCCAGCTTGCCACTTATCAGTCATATGTCTTCTGTCATATTGGTTAAGTTTCCTGAGTCGCTACTTACTCACATGCAAAATGAGGCAAATTGCATAAAACACTTTTTTTTAACCTTATACATAGTCATGGCTGGAAAGTCAAATGTTGAGGGTGAACACTTAGGTATCAAGGGACAAGATAAAATCCAAAAAATGCCAAGTATTTTGGTCTAGGTGCCTGCTACAAATGAACACTTTGTCTTTCAAAATGAAAACTAGATAGGAAAAATGCATTCATTTTTTCCTCAGTAACACAATATTACCATACTGAATGTACATATTCCTTAAATACCTTACCAAACATATAGAAATCATTTTATTTTCACATCATTCTGAGCAAAGAGAGCTCTCTAACATTCCTTATCCCTCTGTATCAAACCAACAATATATCTCTTACAAGTTAATAAAAACATGGGACCCAAATAGGCAAAAATTCTAAGAGAACATAATTTAATCTCCTTTATGCATAAGCAAAACAAATCATGCTTTCTATTTAACTGGGAAAGTCATGAGGATCCTCAAAAGACAAAGGACTAAATAAGATATTTTCTTTCTAAGTTATTTCTAAAAGATTGTCTCACATTTTACTGATGGTATCATTCTTTTCTGACTTCTTAAATTTAAGTAAGTGTAGTGACAGTAACAGAATTCATCACAAGAATGGTATCAAACAATCACAATTTGAAATAGGAAACTCATATTTTTTTTAAAAAAACTTCTCAAACAAAAATGCAGGAAATGGGATTCCTTAGTTTGCCAGATGATGACAGAGGAGAAAGTGGGAGGAAGAATCTACATAGTGACATCTGAGTCCTGAGGCACATTGACACTTCTTCCCTAATGGACTACAGTGATCATAAAAATAATTAGTCTTGTGGAGGAGGCATTGCCAAGGTTAAGACTGAGGTCTCTGGTTTTTAATGGAAATGTTCCATGCCTAAGCTAAAGAACAACTTTCCTAGTTCAAGCATTAGAGCATCTGTCATACTTAACTCAGAATAGTTCAGGAGTTCAGTAAAATATCAGATAGAGTTCAGCGTTTTTATTTCTCAGGGTATTAAAACTATATATAATAAGGAAAAAATGTGGTTGTGATGAACTACTCAACATTATGTGTAGAACATCAAAGAGGTTAAACTTAACAGTTTTGAAATCTCAGGGAAAAATTTCTCCTTTTAGAGCTATTTCTTTCTGTAGGATTTTATTTTTGTTATTGTTTTATGCATGCTTCTGAGGACAATGAGGTAAACTATAAGAGATGCTTAAGAAACTACATAGACTAACCCAGAAAGTAGGAGGTCTGAATATACTTCATTGCTTAATTTAATAGACTAGGTTAATTGCCTCATTTATTTATTTTTTTGATACTTGGAGGAAATCTAGAGAGGTAAAAGTAGAGTCACTGAGAGAAAGACTGTAAATTGCATGGTTCCTTTTCTCTGTGGCTGTTTGTGGACACAAGCATCTTCTTAAGCACCACATGGTGCTTATCAGTAATCTGGGCAGAGATGCCACAAAATCAAGAAAAGTAAGGGAAGTGGTGGCTCCAAGGGGGGTGAGACTATTGAAGAGGTGACACTGATCAAAAGGCATTTTATTTATAAACGGCTTTGTTAAATGGCACCTCCTTTGTACAACTTCTTGAAGATAATTTAAGAAAAAGACTGGTCCATCAAAACTGATGAATACACACTGTCATCACACAATAAATAACTTAGGTTTTTTTCAGTCTATTGACGTACTAATTCCTGTGATAGTTAATACAATGATATTTGAAGAATTATGTTTGGTAATGGGGATTCTTTCCAGAAGAAGCCAGAGTTAGGATAGAGGTGCAAGAACAAGAAGAGAGGATGGAAGTTTAGATCCTTAGTAGATTAGGAAAGGAGTCTTGTGAAATGCTTAGCATGAACATTATAACATGTGATGCTCACTATGTTATTAGAAGTTTATGGTCTCATGGGCATCCATGCTTGAATTACAATGTCAGTGCTTGCAGAGTTGATCTGTCTGGAGTCACTTTGCTGATTTGAGGATTTGGAGTCACCAAATCCACAGTTACCAATGGTCACCTTGCTAATTTTCTTTCCTAGACAAACTGAGGTGACTTAGTTTCAAACCTGAACCCTGAGAGATAGATGGATGTCTAGGTTGGGCTGACCTGTCTCTGAAGTGTGACTCTAACTTTCTATGAAGTTTTGTTGCCAGAAAGGTTCGGATCCCTGGGGTTGGAGTGCTCATTTTTTTTTTTCCTAGTGGATGTCCGTTTGCTGTGGATCCTGCTCTCTGTGGTTTGAGGTTATTGATGATTACCATGGGAGGGAAAAGCGTTTCTTCTCAGAATCAAATGCTCACAGAAAGTACCACGTGATTCGCATACACTTTGATTTGTAGAAATAGCAAGTCCCAAAGTGCAACTCTGGGGGAGCTGGGAGGGGGTGATCAATCCTGCTATCCAATAATCAGTGCTGTTACTCTGGTGCTGTGTGAGTCACTGCATGGCCGATCCTTTGCTTGGTGGAGATTACATATTAATGTCTTTCGAGAGCTAGAGAGATGTGGTTGAATGAGAAACATGAGAGGATTTGCTTGGACTTAAAAAGCCTGGCTCTTTGAAATACTTTGAGTTTTCCAAAGTGTCAATTAGCTCAGATAAAAATGCAAATCAAAGTAAAACTTCCTCAGTCTTTTAAAATATAAATTCATAACTCAGTTTCCCGGCCCATCTTTTAGGTACCCCCACCCCGACTTCCTCATAAGTGTGATGATAAATTTTTAGTTCTTACACTACCTACTGGCTTTGAAAGACAAATAATTACTTTTTTCTGTGCCAGTTCTGGGGTTTGAACTCAGGGCCTCCATGCTGTCCCTGGGCTCCACTTCTTGCCTTTTCTGAGTAGTTTATTAGAGACCAGAGTCTCATGGACTTGCCTTCTCGGATAGCTTTAAACTGAGATTCTCAGATCTCAGCTTCTTGAGTAGCCAGGATTACAGATGTAAGCTATTAGCACCTAGCTAAGAAATACTTTTTTTTTTTTTTTGCTGGTTGTGGGACTTGAACTCGGGGCCTGGGCTCTGTCCCTCAGCTCTTCAGCTCAAGGCTAGTGCTCTACCACTTCCGAGTTTTCTGCTTATGTGGTGCTGAGGAATCAAACCCAGGGCTTCATGCATGGCAAGCACTCTACCACTGAGCCACCTTCCCAGCCCCTAAGAAATACTTTTAAAGATACACATACCTTGAGCCAGGCACCAGTAGCTCATACCTGTAATTGTAGTTACTCAGGAGGCTGAGATAGGAGGATCATGGTTCGAAGCCAGCCCAGGCAGGAAAGTCTGTACAACTCTTACCTCCAATAAACTAGTCAGAAAAAGCTGGAAGTAGTGCTGTGGCTCAAGTGGTAGAGCACTAGCCGTGAACCAAAGCAGCTCAGGAACAGTTCCCAGGCCCAAAGTTCAAGCCCCAGGATCAGCAAAACAAGAATACAAACAAACAAAAAGATACACATACCTTGAGAGGTTTCTTTTTTTGAGAAGCTGAACATTCAAGTATATGATTTTTCACCAGGTGCTTGTGGTTCACACCTGTAATCCTAGCTACTCAGGAGGCTGAGATCTGAGGATTGCCTTTCAAAGCCAGCCCAAGCAGGAAAGTCCCTGAGACTCTTATCTCCAATAAACCACTCAGAAAACCAGAAGGGGAGCTGCTTGATAAGAAATGGACTCATTACCTTGCTCATGTAACTGTAACCCCTCTGTACAGTATTTTTACAATAAAAAAATTAAAAAAAGAGGTAGAGTGCTAGCCTTGAGTGAGTGCTGAGGAACAGTGCCCAGGCCTAGAGTTCAGGCCCCACGACCGACCAAAAAAAATAAAATAAAAACTGTATGATTTTTAAAATTTTAGGCACATTTTATTAGCTCAAACACTAAAGTCAATATATTGTTGTAAATACTGTCTCTGTCATGTAATCATTTTGTATCCTTAAACAAGTCTTCTTTTCCTTCCATGTAAAATGGGATGAGAATGCATCTTATTTTTTACTTATGAGAATAAATATGATGATGCAGCAAACATATCTGGCATGTTGTCAAGCACCTGGGAAATATTGGCTAATTTAATATTTGCAATTATTGTCATTAATTTTACTTCCCAGGTCTAATACATTTTATCCTCTATTCCACAATTTCTTTTTTGATTTTGGCTTATCAAAGAGTGAAGTGAATTGAATTGAACACAGACATCCATCTTGCTTAGTTTTTCTGTAATATCTGTCATGACTCTCAGGATCTCTTTCTACAAATCTCTGCTCTACCACTCACACATCACTGACATAGATGAATTGCCACAGACACATTATGATTTGGACAACTTGCTCATTTTTTCCTCTTGTTTCATTCCCAATCCTTTCTTTTATTTTTATTTTGTTTCTCAAATGCATCTTTTGATTGAGAGTTTGTTGTGTATCATAGTTTTGTGGGCATTTAATGAATATTTAATTACTTTACCCTTCTTTCATCTGACTTCTATTAATTAAGCTGGTATGTGTCTTCCTTTTCCCTTGTGTTCTGGATGTGCTCTTTTAACTTGTAGCTACTTTCCATTAAATAAAAAAAGAGCCCAATCTTTGGTTTCTTCCTCTTCCTCCTCTTCTCCCTTTTTTTTTTTTTTTCTCTGAGTCCAAAGTAAAGCAGAAGAAGCCCTTGGCCTTTGCTCTGCCAACCCACTTGGGGCTGAGTTTCACATCATGACAGGGCGAGGTTGCTTGAGACTTGTTCCAACACAGCGCTATTTCTTGTAATCTCTTCACATTCTGCCAGTCTACCGGGTGCATTCTCTGCTTTCCTTGGACACATAATTATCTCTCTTGGTGGGACAGAGCTTCCTGTAGAACAACCAGGCAGCTTCAGCATTCGGAAACAAGAAGATGAAGAATGCCTGCCAGCGCTCTCCTTCTATGTGGCTATTATCCTGGAGGAAAGCTTTAGCAGCCCCAGCATCAGCTTTAAAATGGCAGGTTCCAATTCTGACGTGACCATTTGTTCTCCAGTGATGTTTGAGCGATGCTCGTGTGGCTGTGCCCTCAGGGAGGTAATATTGCCCAGTACCAATGCTGCTCCTACTTCCTTTCACATCATCTCCTGCCAGGAAACATCTGGACTGGACTTGCATCATGGACATGGTAGCTGGCTTTGCGTTTTGTTTTCTCTCTTTCTTTATCGGTCTCCTGAAACAATCTTCTATTCATCCCAGAGCTTTCTTTTTTGAAAGTAAGTGTGTGTGCACATGGGTGTGCATGTATGTGTGAGTGTGTGTATGTGTGTCTTGGGGGATTGGGCCAGGGCCTCCTGTGTACTAAACATGTGCTCTACCACGCAGCTACAGCTCCAAACCATGAGAATTTTACTTATTTATTTTAAATTTTATTTTATTGAAAAGATGATAAACAGAGGGGTTACAGTTACATGAGTAAGGTAATGAGTACATTTCTTTTTGAATAGTGTCACCTCTTCCCTCATTTTCTCCCAGTTTTTTCCTTCCAACCCACTCCCCTCCAAGTTGTATAGTTCATTTTCAACATAGAGTGTCTACTGAGTATCACTGCTGCATTTGTTCACCCTTTGTCCCACTATTGCTGTAGCCCACATTGGTGTAAGCGGGAGCTAGACTCACCAGCTAGGCATGGAAAACATCCTGAGTCAGGGATTTTTCCACTCTATGCCTTGCCCTTTCTATAGACCAGAACTACTTTTATTTGCCTTTTAGCCTTTATGTTAATTAATGGGAATTAATACGTGTGCACGAACTTCAGAAATTTCCCAAAGGCTCATTATAAATTTAGTGTAAAAGGAGCAGTGGATTTTTTTTAGGATAGGGCTTTCAGTAAACTTTTAGATTATTAATGAAAACATTTTCACCAGAGCAAGTTTATTATCTATCTTAGGATGAAGGCCTCAGTTAATGTCCTTCAGCAATATAGTCAGCTGAGTTCTATAAGAGCAGTACTGCATGAATAGTGAATGTGAATTGATAAGTGCATGTGTGTACATGAATACGTGTGGGTGTGTGTATGTGTGTGTGTATACATGGGTACATGTTTAGGTGAGAGGGAGAGGGTTGGCAGTGTAAGGTATTAACAGTTGTTATTAAAGCATACAGTCAAAATTTCCTTTCATTAGGAAAAAGTTTACAATGTATTCATTCATATTATTTACTCTCCAAAGCCTCCTCTGCTATTACAGAACAGAGTGAGGAACAACAACGACTATATTTAGTACACATAAAAACAAGAGCAAGTGTTGGCTTATTTAGGGATTTATATCCGTTTATTCATTTATGACCACCAGCCAGGTAGCCTGATCAATGATAATCAGAAAGCTTTATGGGGAACATTGAACTCATCAACTACTTGGTCTCCACAGAGGATAAACACATGATAGTAAATCTTAGTGCAAACATGACGATGGCTTAACCTGTGCTTCTGTAACTTAAAAACAGGCAGATACTGGCTAGGCCTTGTGTGGGCTCTCCCCTGGCTTAACATCATGGAATTTACCTTGAGTTGGAACTTAGTGACACTAACCTACCATTGCTCCTGTGTACTTGGAGAGATTATGAAGAGTATGCTGGTGTACCTTGGGACAGAGCCTCATCCCTTTGCTCATTTTTTTTGTGCGTATCTTTTCATGAGACCATAGAGAATTGAAAGATCCTGTTGCAACATTTCTTACTTCTATGTGTATCCCAGTGCTGTTGCTTAAGAGTTCTGAATTAATTATCACAGTTGTCACAGGGCACCTCCAATATAGGTAGAAAATGCCTCTTGATTCTCAAAAAAGAATCTATTTTCCAAAGCCACATAGCTCCAGTTCTATTAACCATTCTTTACAATGTGTTGCAACTTTAAACACATTGAAAAGCTAGGTTGTCCAATGTCTGGAAACCATCCAGGCTGACAACGTATTCCCAACATATGACTACCAGAAATTACTGCCTTAATCTCTATGAAGTTCATGGAATCACAGGACAAACTAGAATCATTACCTGTCTGGCTCTTACCCTTCCCCACCCCCGCAACAATTACAGCAAAAAAGTAAGATCAAGCCGGGTGCTGGTGGCTCATGCCTGTAATCCTAGCTACTCAGGAGGCTGAGATCTGAGGATCATAGTTCACAGCAGGCCCAGGCAAGAAAGTCTGTGAAACTCTTATCTCCAATAAACCACCAGAAAACTGGAAGTGGCCTTGAGCTGAAGAGCTGAGGGACAGTGCTCAGGCCCAGAGTTCAAGCCCCACGATGGACAAAAAAAAAAAAAAAATCATGACTTCCTCAGTGACAGGAATTGACTGCAGGGCAGAGTAGTAAGTAGTTTATGTGGAGTCTCCCTAACCACAGCACCACACTTCCAGCATTTCCACTTCAGTTTGCCATTAGATCAAGTCTCTAAGCCCTACTAGGTTTTGGTCTCCATTTAAGCACCATCTTTCTAGCTTCAACTCCAATACCACTCTTGCTGCAAGAAATTACTCAAGACCTCTCTATCCTTCAGAGTTCCAGCAGCCCTCTTGGTCCTCTGGTATGTGCAGACTTGGAAGGTATGTTTCCTGATCTTTAGGAAAGGTACTGCCAAATAAATTGAACAGGATAGATCCTTTTAGCACATCTTTAGCCTACCTTTCTCATCACCCCAATTCTAACTCTGCCTAATTTTATGACTGCAGCCACGCCAATGACATGGAATTTATCTGCAATTTGGTATTTGTTACTCTGAGTAAGTATGCTCAACATTCAGTCATTAATTCAATCAATTGGACCTATTTCAAGTTTCGGGAATGATTTTATATGTTGAGAACCCACAGAAGATCAAAATGGACAAGATTCCTGTTCTCACGGAGTTGACGCTGTGAGGAATAACATAAAGCAATAAGACAATTCTATTTTGGACCAGTGCTATGAAGAAAAAGCGTATGGCCATGATATACTCTTCTGTCCTAAGTGAAAGCTACTTTATGCATAGCAGCCTCTATAGGAATGACTGAAAGATGCAGAGAATCTGGGGAAAGTGCTTCAAACAGAAGGAAGAGATAAGGCTCTGTAATCAGAAAAGGATTCATGTTGTTCAGACTAGAAAAAAAAAGCCTGTTGGACAGGCAGAGTGCATCAAAGGGGATTAAAGTCATAATGAAAGAGAAAGGGGTCCGTTATACAGGGCCTTACAGAAGTGTGGGTGAGGAATGGGCCTTGTACATGGAACACACTGGGAAACTATTGAAGTTTCTCTTGTAGTGGAGAAACACAGACTAATTTACACATAAATTTTGATATAGTATCTCGCTATGTAGCACAGGCCAGCTTGGAGCTCTCTTTGTATCCCAGACTGGCCTTCAACTCATGATTTTACTGTCTCAGCCTCCTGAGTTGCTGGGATTATAGCATTTATAAAACTTTATCTTGTTTTTTGGTTCACAACTTTTCTGACTTGGGTCTTATCGATGCGTGCCTATTTTTCTGTTCTTTTCTTGGTTCTAAACTCTTTCTGTCTCATTTAGTATGTTAAAAAATCTGAGCTCACAAGGGAGATAATTTTGTGTCTATTTTGGGCACTTTGACCTTCAATCTCATTTCCTTCTCATTGAAATTAGCCTTACATGCATAGTCAGAATTATATATATTTAAAGACCTTCATTCTCTGTAAGATCATATTCTTTTCAAGAAGTCTGTCTTGAGATCTCTTACATCTGGGAACTTTTGTCATGGGAACTAGAACAGTAAAGAGGATGAAAACACACTATTGTCTAAAAAAGTATGTGGTTAGAGTTCAGCTGGTATAAAAGAGACATCCCATAAATCTGCTGAATACCTGAATGAGTAAATGAACTGTAACTGTAAGTAAGAAGCTCATGATATCTGTTTTCTCATTCATAAAGTAGTGACCCACATGCCTGCCCTCAGAGTACTGTTGTGAGAACTAAATGGGCTATACTTGTGCAAGCAGCCCCAGTAACTGTGCATCATGAATTAGTTCTTTTCACATTGCTGTGATAAACTGCCTGACAGAAACAACTTAAAAGGAGGAACTGCTTATTTTAGCTCATGATTTCAGAGGGTTCTATCCAGGTGGTTAGATCCATGTACGTGGACCAAACACCATGACAATGACAAAGAACTTCTTTACCTCTTGGTGTCAGAGGAGGGTGGTAGTATGGAGGTCACACTCAAGTGTGATTTTCCCTAAAGCCATCTGTGTCAATCACCTCACATGGTTCAGTCCAGAGTCCTGGGACACAAGGGCTGTAATGAAATCATGAGCAAACTTGTAACAAGTGGAATCCACAAGACCCAAGGCAGAAGAAGCATTAGCTAAATGGAGCTTTGGCTTCATTCCTAGGAAAAAACATGACTTCCTTTAGCATATCAACAGCACTCAAGGTGCTGGCTACGTACCGTACTGGACTTTTAGGATGAAAGCCCTCCTCATCATGGAGTCTCTGTTGGCTTCAGAGCACACTCAGCCTTTGGGTTTTTTGGTTATCTGCCATTACAAGATGACAACAACGGTAGGTGCACTTTGGCAGCAGGAATTCCCACGATGTCCCCAAATGAATTTGACCTGAGAGGGAGCTGTTAAGGCATTTGTCACTGTTGCTGCAAGTCGTCAGTCACAGTTTAGTTGATCTTCCAGAGATATGTCTGACCTTTTGTGTGAGCCCACCATGATCATAACTGATGTGTATTAATAATACAGGTCATATTTTCTATTTGTGTGTGTGTGTGTGTGTGTGTGTCTGGCCCTGGGTGCTGTTCATGAACTGTTTTGTTCAAGGCTAGCACTCTACCACATTAGCCATAGCTCCGCTTCTAGCTTTTGGGAAGTTAATTAGAAATCAGAATCTTATGGATTTTCTTGTTTGGGCCGGTTTCAAGTCATGATTCTCAGATATCAGCCTCATGAGTAACTAGGATTAAAGGTGCCCTCATGAGTAACTAGGATTAAAGGTGCGAGCTATGAGAGCCCAGCTATGTTTGCTTTTTATTTATTTAATGTAATTTTATGTTGGCCCTGAGGTTTGAACTCAGGGTCTGATTGCTGTGCCTGTGCTTTTTCTGTTCAAGGCTAGTGCCCTACCACTTGAGCCACAGCTCTACTTCCAGCTTTCTGGTGGTTAATTGGAGATAAAAGTTTCACAGGTTGGGGCTGGGAAGGTGGCTCAGTGGTAGAGTGCTTGCTTTGCATGCATGAGGCCCTGGGTTCGATTCCTCAGCACCACATAAGCAAAAAGAAAAAAGAAGTGGCGCTGTGGCTCAAGAGGTAGAGCGCTAGCCTTGAGCTGAAGAGTTGAGGGACAGCGCACAGGCCCAGAGTTCAGGCCCTACAACCGGACCCAAAAAAAAAAAAAGTTTCACAGGTTTTCCTGTCTATGCTGGCTTCAAACCTCAATCCTCAAATCTCATCCTCCTGAGCAGTTAAATATGAGCCACAGGAACCCAGCTATATTTGCTTTTAAACAGAGAATTCCTATGAGATGTTTTAACCCAAAGAAATAAATTTTTAATGATACAAATTTATAACCAGCAAGGGCATGGCTTAGTAGAGGACCATTTTTCTATACTTCTCATATTTCTTATAATTTCTGTTCTATCTCTACTTACAAAATTATTTCCATCCCCCTTCTCTCTTTTCTTTCTCCTCCCTCTCTCCCTCTCCCTCTCCCTCTCTCCCTCTCCCTCTCTCCATTCCTCCCTCCCTCCCCCCCCCTCTGCCAGCATTGTGTCATTGGCTTTCTGGCTCATGTCTGGTGCTCTATCAATTGAATCACACATACAGCCTGGATTTCTTCTGGTTAATTGGAGATAGAGTCTTTAGGAATTTTCTGCCTGATTTGGCCAAACCACAGTCCTCCAGATCTCAGCTTCCTGGGTAGCTAGAAATAGAAGTGTGAGCTGCCCACATCTGGCTGTCATCTTTTGCTCCTTTTGAGGTCTCTGTTTTCTGCCTTCCACACTGGTTGCATAATAGTTAATGTGGGATTTTTAGAGACAGACTTTTAAGTGAAGGAGATTCATGCCTTCATAGTCTTTAAAGAGGTACAAACACACCCTAACTAGATCAACTTTACATTTGAGATATTTAACAAATGTTATGAGCCAGGGTTTGTATCTCAAATGTATATTTATATAGTTGAGCACAACCAAATGTGTCTTCAGGGTACTATTGTAAACAAGCTGTCAAGCTTAACTGCATTATCTTGGGGGGGAAAACAGCCCTGGGTGTACATGCTGTTTATAAACCTCATAAGAAACACTCACTAATCCAATCAATCTAGCAATTTTTAAAACATAGAGTACTGTATTATCTGCTCAGACTTCAAAGTCTAGGCCTTTATCTTCTTAACTATTTTAAAATTAAAAATCAATCATTAACAAGTTACCTGATATTTTTGCAACAGTTACTAGTCTTCTTTTTTCTCCTTCCTTCCTTCTTCTCTTCCTCCCTTCTTTCTCTCTCCCTCCCCCTTCCTCCATCTCTCTCTCCTTCCTTCTTTCTTTCCTTATTTTCTTTCTGTAAACTAAATGGATCTTAAGTTACTATGTATGATGTTGAGAGTAAATGCCAGACCCCTGGGAAAAGCTAATACATTTATATTCAGATTTTTGTTAGAGAATAAGTATATCCCAAAGACCCAAAATTTCTATGTTTAAATCTAACATTAAGTTTTATGCTGGAAGATAAAATGCTAGAATTTCTAGAATAACATTTTTATTTTTCAATTTAGTTTTAAGGCTTTTTGTAAGGATTATTCATGGAATAGAGTGTCAGCCTATCCCTAACTATGGATATGCAGGAAGGCTTCTTGGAAGGAGAGTTCAACTTGGTCTTGGAGAATATGAAGAATGGCCATGGGTAGACTCAAAGACATCCAGGAAGGAAGGAACAAAGAACAACAGGGAAAACAATGGACATCTGAACAGCCATGACTGAAGCAATGTACAATGGAGTAAATATATGTAAGTCTTCAGTTTAATAAAGGACCTCTAAGAGCAAGCCAGGAAAGACACTGTTGTATTTGCTCCCTATCAAACACTTTACAAGGTGTATGGGTAGACAGAAAGAGTGAAGGGTGAGGCTGGTGTGGAAGGTTTGAGAGGCTTTTGGACAGAGTACAGAAAATTGATAGTTTAGGGGTGTGTAGGAAAGGATAAAGTTTATGAGCATTTTGAGGGACAGTCACCAAAATGCACGAGAAAAAACACTATGTACTGTTGCTTGAGTTAAGAAAAGCTGAAGGAGGAAAAATTCTTGGAACACTGACTTCCATTCATCAGTTTGTCAGTATTTATGAAACTCCGTTCTTCCCTCACATACACGCTCTGGGTAAAACGTTATGTCAATCGCAAGGGAAGAGCTTCTGACCTGGTAGAATAAATCCCAAGAAAAACATAGAGGCCCTTCCCAGGTGCATAGCACAATAATACAAGCCTGTTCAGACTCACCGGAGCTCACAGGGCAAAGGACAAGAAGGTCTTTCGGCCCTCAGGTCACCCTTATGGACACTGGCTATCTTTGAACTACAGATTTTGAGAAGTGCCAACTATTAATAGACAGTAGAGAGCAGTTTACTGTAAGAGGCCGACAAATATAGATTTGAGAGTTCATGACACAGCCAATTTCTCTTCCGCAAAAGCTTTGTTGGCCTGTGTGCATCTTTCTTTCCCTTGGTTGTCTTACCAGGACAGAAGAACATAAGGCAGACCCGAAGTCTTCAGATACATGGAATAAGAGATAAACTCTGTTATTGTAGGTTGACATTCCTGTATTTGTTTATTTATTGTCTGACTTTTAAAAGGACCAAATGTTTCTTCCTTACCCTTTCCTCCTCTCTCTACCCCTATTAGCCCAGAACCTTTAGACTTAGATTTATTTTCATTCATGATTGATTTACAGGCTTCCGCATTGGGAGTTCTAAAGCTCTGCTCTTCACTAAGAGAATCCTAAAGTCATGCCAGGGAAAGATGAACCTTTGTTTAATAGGGCAATAAATAGGTTATAGAGTCTCCTTAGAACTTTTAAAAAAGACTACTGTAGGCAATTGTTAGAATGTCCTCCAAACTCCAAGCATGTCTTTATTTCTAAATAATTATGGACATGGCACATTTTGTGATTATCCAAGACTAACCCAGAAACAAATGATTATTAAAATGTTATACATGTTGGGGTTCTGTGAATACATAACAAAAACAAGTTCAAATTTTAAGGAGCTATAACCTGAAAATATTACCTGAGTGATCTTGTCCCTATACTTGTGATAAGTTAAAAAAATTTCATAGTTATCAGTGATAATATTATGGAATTTAAATTATTCACGGATGCAGATATACAGCATTGTAGAATTGTGTGTCTGTGTACGTGTGTGTGTGTACATGTGTGTGTGTGTGTGTGTGTGTGTGTGTGTATGTGTGTGTGCTTGTTCTGGGGCTTGAATTCCAAGTCTGGGCACTGTTCCTGAGCTTTTGTGCTCAAGGCTGTACTCTGGCACTTGAGCCACAGCTCCACTTCTAGTTTTTTGGTAGTTAATTTGAGATAGTCTCATGGACTTTCCTGTCTAGGCTGGCTTCTAACCAGGATCAGATCTCAACTTCCTGAGTAGCTAGGATTACAGGTATGAGGCACTGATGCATGGCACTTTGTAGATTTTTAAGTGAATGACATATGTTATTTTACAGTTTTCATTGTATTGTTGAGCTGCTTATTTAGAAAGAGTAAGCCATTGTGGAATTATAGCTTGGGAGTGAAATCTTCCCTTATAGATGTATTTTCTAATGCCTCTTCTTTGCCATGAAATTTTCTATTTTGTTTCCTGCATAGATTGTCTTGCCTGTAGGTATACTTAAAACACTGAGCTAATATAATCTTTCGGTGGTTTGTACCTTTCTTTCATTTCCATCCTGAATATTAGGACCATTTCTTTAGTCTTTAATTAGGAAAATATCTTTCTTAATTCAATAAAGGTAAAGGATCTAACTTGAAGTTTTGCTTTCTTAATAATGTATTATGAAGCCAGAAAATAAATTTGTATTGCAACTTCGAGAATATCTCTCAGAAACCAGAGAGGAAATATCATGAAGCAGAAATCTGCTCTTAGAGGGGATATGAGGAATATTATTTGTTGTACTATAGATGTTTGTGTTATTGTATATGTTTATAAGAACTGTGTAAAAATACCAGAAGATATTATGACACTTAAGTTTTATTTGTCAATAAACACTAGTATTTCTGAAGAAACACTACTTGATTAACAATTGATGTTACTTTTCACATACTGAAAGAGAGACAGGACTGGGAATGATGTAGGCCATATTGTAGTAGACAGGATGAAATCTCTGCTGGATAAGCTTAGTATTTACTGGGAATAAGCCTTCATGATAATGTGGGACAAAGTCTATGATTGGTAAGTGCAGGAAAGTCCATAGGAGGAGGGAATAGCTTAGTTATAGGGATCAACAAACAACTCCTAAAGGATATAATGTTAAAGTTGATGGGTTATTTATCACAGTACTAAGATGACCTCTAGTGATGACACTATATGGCACCCTTCCCTTCAATGGGTAGATTCTAAACCTTATTTTTATTCATAAAATAAGCAGAAATGATATGATATCATTTCTGTGATTATATTACATGACATGGAAAAGATATAGTGATTCTAGTACATCAGTTAACCAAATAGAGATTGACTGTGGTAGGCTTGAGCTATTCAGGTGAGTGCTTTGAAATGGACAGGAAGTTAGTTATTTTTCCTGTCTTGGGTGAAGCAAGTGGGTCCAAGTAATCATGTTGAAAGAGAGCCTACTAATGGGCCACATGACACAGAGTTCTAGAAGCTGAGAGTGGTTACTAGCCTATAGTCAGAAACAAAGTGGAAAAGACAGTCCTATAACCACAGGGAATTAAATTCTGCCAATCAGAAGAGGATTTGGAGCTTTGAAAAGAAATGTTTTCCAATTGACTCCTAGATGATTATCTTGAGAGGCCCTGATCACAGGGTCTAAGCTAGGTCAACTCAGACTCCTGTCCCACAACAGGAGAGAACAAATGTGTATTGTAGACATCAAAGCTTGTGGAACTTTATTATATGGTGAGAGAAAGCTACCAGAGCTGTTATGAAAGATAATTCTTAGATGGGGGGAAATGATTCAGGGTTTTACTAAAGTAGCTAAAGTTTAGGCTTTCTAGTTAGATGAATATGGCTTCTAGTTTAGCCAAGTGACTCTGAACAGGTTACTCAACCCTCAGGTTTTTCCTGATCTGTAAAATGGACATAATCATTATCATTAACACCACCATTGCCATTATCTTCTTTCTCATCACCATCATTAAAAATGTTAATTCCACCACTCAGCATCATCATCATAGTCATCATTGTGATCTATCTTTCTTTCTTTTGTTCTTCCTTCCTTCCTTCTTTCCTTCCTTCCTTCCTTCTTTCTTTCTTTCTTCCTTCCTTCCTTCTTTCCTTCCTTCTTTCTTTCTTTCTTCCTTTTTTAGGTTGGTCATGGGGCTTGAACTCTGGGCTTGGGTGCTGTCTCTGCGCTCTTCAGTTCAAGGCGAGCAATCTACCACTTGAGCCACAGCACCACTTCTGGTTTTCTAGGGTTTATTGGAGGTGAGAGTCTCACGGACTTTGCTGCCCAGGCTGGCTTTGAACTGTGATCCTCAGATTTCAGCCTCCAGGGGAGCTAGGATTACAGGCATGAGCCACCGGTGCCCCGCTGTGATCTTTCTTTATTGGACTATCAGAAAGTTGAGTGAATTAAGCTGTTGAATGATTTTAAATAGATTTTTAAATGGTAAGGTTGAATGAATAGAGATTAAATTCTAATTTTATCACTTCCCATGATACTCTTTTTAACTATAATCTATAGGTCTTCCCTTAGTGTTAAGAGTTTAGGCTCAATAATCTGATAGTTTGAGTTCAAATTCCAGTTCCATTTTGATCAAGAGAAAGTTTTAAGGCTTAGTTTCTCATATTTAAGATATGAAATAATAGATACCCACCTCATAGGTCTGTGAAGAGTAAATAAGATGATGTATATGGAGTGTATACACATTCAAGACTTTCTGGAATTACTGAAGAAATGTCTCATGTGTTATCTTTTGCAATCTTCATCCTCGCATCTATGAGTCATATGAAATTAAATCTATACATTTGTAAAAGCTTTCCTGCATAACAAATAGATTACCAATGAAATAATTAATTTTAAGGATCTTTGAGACTAACACATCTTAATTGGTCTAGGATGCTTTGAATCAGGTAAATACTGAGAAGCAGTTGATATGTTAGAAGTTCTTTGAATATTTTCATCATGTCTTTATTTGTAAGATTCTTGGCCATAATTACTTTTTGGGCATGTGAATGTAGCCGAGCTGACTGATTTCTATCCCTTAGGATCTTCTTCACCATTGCATAATTATTTATTCTTTGATTTTCTAGAGCTGAATCATTGCTTTCTATTTTATAGCTTCTTTTTTTTCCTCTGAGGTTTTTTTTTTTTGCTTCTCTGTGAATAGGTAATGTTTAGCTTGCTGAAAGTAAGCTTTTTCATACCATGTGGCTTATTGTTAGTGATAATTTTCTAAATGTGGGTACTGCCACTGCTAGTGGAAAACAAGCTGAAATCTACAAATGCTGGGAGTTATGATGAGGAATGGAAAAGATTGGCTTTATTTTCTCATTGTGGAAGTGCAGTCTTTCCCGTGGCGGCTCTGCTTGTTTTATTGGCATTTCTGCTTGTTCTTTCTTTCTGTCTCATTGGGCATAGACTATGTTTATTGTTGTCTTACAAATGAGTCTTCCACTTGGAGTTCGCTGTTGCTAATTGCCTACTAACTTTCTCCCCACTGGAGTAATGAGTGGCAATTTGGGTCTACCTCCATGTAGATATTAGAGTTTCTTATCATTATTACACTGCATCTACTTCTTCCTTACACTCGCTTTGACTTTTATGTACATAATCTCTCCTTTTTGCATGAAGAAAATGGGAGCATTTATATTCATAATTATTTCATCTCTCAAAAGCAAGACAAAAGAGTATATACTCAGTGTGTTCTGTATGATGATTTAGATTAGGTAACTAAATTACAGTTACTAACATTTTTAATAAAGTTTGAAAATTGTGCAATTGTACAAACATATCACAGCTTCTCTATCACTTTGGTGAAAGTAGGGAGCTCAAGCCTATATTTACTGTAGGAGGAACAGTTGAGATTTCGGAATGTTACAGGAAAGGTGACACTTTTGATAAGAGCTCTTCTAGGTCACTGATAACCTAAAACCTGTAGCCATTGACTGATGGCGCCTCTTGCTCTGGTCTGCTTTGGACTAATGAAAGCCAAGAGGCCAAAAGCAATAGAGGACAGTTTTTTTTTACTCCTACAAAAGATTACATAAAACATGACAAAATGATTAATTTAATATACATTTCTTTCTACAGATACCTGACTTGGGAAAGGACATTCACAAGCATGCTCTAGAGATGGAATGATTATTACTGTCATTGCTATTGAGAAAGCTGTTTGCGAATGACCCTACCTATCTCTCTCATGAACTGAAATTTCTCCCCACTTTTCTTAACTCAAGACTTCTCTTTCTTCAAGCCACCTTTTATATTGTTATTAGGATTCTCTATTTTGAACCGATATCTGATGATGTCACTTATGTTCAGGAATCTTTAGCATCTTCTTGCTATAAACAGATATTAATTAAGGGCACAGCTTTGTAGTGAGAGAACATGGCAGGAAAACCTCAGGATAGTTATTCTGAGTCTCAGCTTTCTTTCCTGAGCATGGGGGTAATGAGGCTTTCTGCAGAAGGTTAGTGTCGGAATTAGAAATGACATGGCAAATGCCCAGTGAAGCCCTTTGCACTATGTGGGCTTTCAAAAATGCTAGCTCTTGGCTATTTTGTAAAAATAGGTATAATTGGTTTAAAGTCAATTTTCCTTTCAGAAGAAGGGAAACCATCAGGAGAGACAATCCATGTAATGGCACTTTGTCCTCATATCCATCAAAACTCATTATAACTCAATTGTAAAGTAGCTCTAATGCACTATTATGTTTTCTTCATAATTTCAGCTTATTTTATATTCAAGTGATAATGACTATTAGAATATTCCATTTTTAGAATCTGATTTTAGGGGTTGACAGAAATGTCTACATAACATGGCCAAAAGAAATACATAAACAATCAGATCAAAGAGACTCAGCCAGAAGAGAATCATATTCAGAGCAAGTAAGAAAAAAAATGTTCAGAGGAAAATTAAAGAGGCTGACAACAAATTGAATATAGTCAGAAAGAACATTTTTATCTGGTGTGAGATGCTTTGTGGGTTCTGATTCTTTTTGTTGTTGTTGTTGAAAACATGAGCTCATAGGAATAACTTTACATTTATTGGCCTGCTGCCTGGAATGTGCCCAAACCTCTCCCCACAAGGCTTTCTGCTCTTATTTACAGCTTACTTCACATCTGCTCACAGCGTCTTCCCTGACCACCACTGCCCAAAGAATCACCCCAAGTACACCTGTTCTCCTCATAGCTTTATTTATATTTTCTGCACAGCATTTTTAAGCTACTATGGAATATCTGTGCGTCATCTTTCTCCTTCAGCACGGTCCTATGGCAAAGGCACTGTGGATTCTGTGTCATCTCTCGTTATCTCAGAATTGAGACTGGCACTCTAGAGGGTCATCAGATAACAGATGTAGCTGAGTAAATGAAGAGCAAGCTGAAAGACTACATTCCCAAGAATAAATATTTCAAAGTCATAATTAGCTTACCTTTCAGTTGTCAATAATAATCTGATTTATCATAATGGGACTTCTTTCTAAACACCTTCTTGGGAAGGAAAAGCTATGCTGGCATCGTGTTGTCTGCAGATGATATGTGCAACTTTTGCTTAATGCAATTAAGGACATATAGTAAATGCTTATGAAAAACTAATATTTATTATTATAAGTGTGATAGGTTAAAATACAATTCAACTAAAAACAGAGCTTGCATTGTAAGAGCATGTGCATCTTTTTTTTTTTTACAAGATGTCTCTGCCTGTCCTGAACTTGAATAACCATATCAAACTTTCATCAGAGAATAAAATGGGATGTTGCAGAAACAAAGAACTGGAGTTTGTTGCTACTCTGTAGGTATCGAACTTAGCTAAGGCAAGATGAATAAGTTCTGGAGAGCTGCTGCACATTGTGTCAGTTGCCTATAGTATTGTAATGTGTGCTAAAAAGTCTATGAAGTGTATCTCTCATGTCAAAGGCCCTTGTCACAATGAAAATCTTTCAGTAAACTACATGTAGTGATTGATAACAGCAGAACCTCAAAGCCAGTACTTCTCTGGTTTCTTCTTGTTCTGAAATTCAGTATAGTTTCACCTGACAGAGTTTCCTAAATTCTTCTCCAATTTTCTTCATCATCTATGTTACACTCCTCATAGCTGCAGTCAGAAACAGAGGCTGAGAATGAGACAGGGATGCAATCCCACCACTCTGTGCTCCTAATTAAATATTACTTAATTTTCTACTAATTAAATTCCTTATCCATAAACGAGAATAACACTAGATTCCTTCTATTACCTCAGTGGAATGTTGTAAGGAGAAAACAAATGATGACATAAATATATTGACAAATGTAAGGATAAAACTCTTTAAAAAGCAATATTTAACAGTGTATTAGACCTTCTTTTGCATTACCAAAAGAGATAAAGAAGAAATAAAAGGAGAAAGAAAAGTCCAGCAGCCATTTCTAAATGCAGACCTATTTTAGAAACTACAGACCTTTATCTTAGCTTTAGTGTTAGCTCTAATGAGACAAATTTCAAATATCAATTTGTATCTACTTTTATATTGACTATAAACATGAATGAGTAATTATAAAAGGATAAGGACTAAAAACAAGAAAAAGAATAAAAAGAACTCTACCAATATGCATATCTATTTGTGGCATGTTAGCTAAAATATACCAAGCAAATAGTTTGGATTTGTAAGGTATGTCATCCTACTGTCTTTCCTATCTCACTTCTTTTTTGATTTCTCTACAGATGTTCAAAACTTTGCAGCCTCTCTTTGCATATTAAGCTTAAGTCAGCTTCAAATGGAAGCAGAAATAACTTTGCTAAAACACTTGTTCAAAGAAGGATAAAGTATATCACTTACCACATTATTATTTTTGCAAAAAGCTATTATGTAAATATGCAGACTTATATAAACTTCAATAGTGTGAGTCAAGGATGCTCAGAACAGAATGCATACACATTTACCAAAGAAATGTTCACAGCAGACTGGCTCCAACGGACAATTGCATACCCTCACTTAAAGGGCAAAGAAGAAGCCATATGTTTATTTTAGTGACTCCATCCTGAGATGGTACACTGATTCCTTTTATTATATTTTCAAATAAACACGTAGGGGACCTGTCAGATATCAACAGTGTCTCAGAAAAGAACAGAAATTAGTCATGCTGGTACACAGAACTCAGAAACAATGAACGGTGCACCAGAAGACCCTTGAATACAAGCCTATTTGCCTCTTAATCCAAATGAATAATTAATGATAATTATCATGCTGCAGTTATTATCTGTGATAATAATATATCCGTAAGGTGAATAAATTCAATCTGCTACTAAGCAGAAATGGCAACTCATAATATTCTTAAGAAATACAGATATAATTATCAGTATTAATGGTCAAGGGGAAAAAGGAGATTTCTACATAAGGAATTACTGTGAAAGGTCTAAAGTAAGGTGGAAATGAATCCTCCTGGCAATGCTTTCTTTTTTTCCCCACAGCTATCATCACGGTGGGCCTGCTGTGTTGATGTTAAGGTTCCTAGGTTTGTGGGTAAAATCCATTTAAGTAAAAATGTTACTTAAATTGTGTACTGTGATTTGTCCATAACATTTTCAATACTATCCTCCAGAAAATGACTCTGGTTAAGTTTAAGATCTTGCAAAGGGCATGAAAACAAATTAGGGGTAGCTGGATCATGAACTTGTCATTTTGATAGTTAAAGAAAAAAAATAAGCAAATAGTCAAATAAACAGGTTGTGAAAAGTTATCTGACTAGTGCAGGGATAGTGCTAATGAATGGTGATTGTAGAAGGTGATTGCTCTTTTTCAAATGTTTTCCTGGCTTAAAGTCAACTATTGACTTAATATAGTTCTTTAAGTTCCAATTGCTGTCCCATGATCCTAGGGAAGGAGATTTGCAGAAAGGTCCTGATGGAGAATTAACAGCCAATCGGGATGTTGCAGGACCCAACTAATAAAACATCACCCCCCCAACTCATAATGACAATAGGGATAACCAATCAGAGCACAGGATAGGGTATTGTTTTTTAAGCCCTCTAAACGCAGTCACCTAGTCATAGGGCAGCAAAGGTCTTCAAGTGAAATACTTCTTTCCTAAATAAAGATGTTTGCACTCACCCTTCATTGTCTGTGGACTTCATTCATCAAGACAAGAACCAGAGAAGGCAACAGCAGCACAGTGATGGTTAGTGCTGCAACATTAGCAGGCATTGCCTGCTGCAGGCCCATAACCCTAGTGGCCTCAGCCAGCCAGGGAGCCAGATGGGATGTGAGGGTGAACAGGCTCTGTCCCCCAAGAACAGCAGAAAAAACTAGCCCTACTATGCCTTCTTCTTATTGAGTTGTGAAGATATATTTACCTGTGGTTTCAAATCTTCTATATTTTGCAAATGCTCTTATTATTATTTTTTAAGTTGGGGGCTTATGCTATTATTTTGTAAATAGGGCAAGAGTTTTTTTTTAATGTTTTGAGCATTTCTGAATTTAGCAATCAAATAAAAATCGAGTGTACAGAATAAGGCACATTCTTCTTCCCAAAGAACCACTGAGGTAGCTATTGAGAATGGAATATGTGTAAGACAAATGGCTAAATCTATGATAGAATATAAGCACCCATTTCAGAAAAAATAGCAGCAGCAGGAGTTTGTATAATTGTATAATTGTAGTTTGTACAATTGTATAAAAACTTTGCTGTTTGTATAATTAATTAGACCATATATAGTATGATTTTTGTCTCTACAGAAACAGCTATTGAAAAATAGTTTCATTTAGGAAGCATATCTAAGTGCATAATATAATTGTGAAAGTAGTAGTACTGTTTGTAACCTTCCCAGTGTTGAAGTTCATAATGCAGAGAACTTGCCAGTTACTTGGTATGCTTAGTATGTCAGCACTAAAAAAATAACATTTGACACTGGGGGAATATACCTATCCACTATATAAGACAGTTACCTCTAACTTGGTAGAGCAGCACATACCACTGAGTGGAGACATTAACTCTAGGCAAGTTTAACTGACAGAAAAAATGAATTTTTAAAACATTTTTGGGGCTGGGAAGGTGGCTCAGTGGTAGAGTGCTTGCCTTGCATGCCTGAGGCCCTGGGTTCAATTCCTCAGCACCATATAAGCAAAAAGAAAAAAAGCCAGAAGTAGCGCTGTGGCTCAAGTGGTAGAGTGCTAGCCTTGAGCTGAAGAGCTGAGGGATAGTGCCCAGGCCCAGAGTTCAGGCCCCATGACTGGACCCAAAAAAAAAAACATTTTTAAGAGTAATATTTACTAAGGAATTGCTATAAAAACCTCAAGATTTATCAACACTTTCATATTTTCACACCTACTTTCAAACCTACTTTCTCATACCTGATCAGTTGAACGAATTAGAAAGATTATCAAGCCCAAAATCCATGTTAAAGCAGCATCAATCCTATTCTTCCAAGGATACTGTGCACTCTGGGTAGAGTCCTCTCATACCTCTAACGACAGTATTTAAACTTCTCTGAGCTTTCACCAGCTTTTTTTTTTTCCTGGTCATGGTGCTTGAACTCAGTACCTCGGTGCTGTCCCTGAGCTTTTCCACTCAAAGCTATTGCTCTACCACTTTTTTTTTTTTTTTTTTTTGTCGGTCGTGGGGCTTGAACTCTGGGCCTGGGCACTGTCCTTCAGCTCTTCAGCTCAAGGCGAGCGCTCTACCACTTGAGCTACAGCGCCACTTCCTACTCTACCACTTTGAGCCATAGCACCACTTGCAGTTTTCTGGTGGTTAATTGGAAATAAGACTCTCATGGAGTTTTCTGCCAGAGCTGGCTTTGAACTGCGATCCTCAGATCTCAGCCTCCTGAGTAGTTAGGATTACAGGTGTGAGGTAGGGCTGGCTTCGAACTGCGATCCTCAGATCTCAGCCTCCTGAGTAGTTAGGATCACAGGTGTGAGGCACCTTCACCAGGTGTCATGATCTTTGTGTCAGAGTTCTGAATCCACTCTGATTTCCTCTTTTCTCCTTTACAGACCTCAACACAGGGCAATACTTCTCAATAAAGATCTGACTAGAGTGGATTCATGTGGATAAAGTGGTTCCTTTGACACACCTGAATATTTGATTTTCTTTGTAAAAATTATACTACCATGTTGCTAACGTCCTGCTCATTTATTACTGTGGGGTTCTGAGCATTCTGATCTACATTTCCTTAATGAGGACTGTTAGACTTACCACCTGAGTGGGGACATTAAAACCCCCACACATAGCTTTGCCAGCTTCTATTGTTTTGTTGTTTGAAACTCCTTATTTACTGGTTTCTCTTCCTTTCTTCTCTCAATATGCTCAGTCAGAAGTGGGATTCTAGCTTTTGCGGTGATGGATGGACCTGGTGGATTGGCAGGACCCCCCTCCCCCTTTATTTTGCATCATATTCTTTCTCTACGTCAGAAACATACTATGGGAACTTGAAATGTGGAAGCTGGGAGGAGTTGCGGACACCACGGAGAGGCTGTGGGAGTGGTGAGAAGGAACCAGAAACACAGCTGTTACTCCATGTGTGTGAATGGTGAACAGACTCTGGGTCAGGGGAGGAGCTGCGTATTTGTGATGAAGGAACTGGAGGCTCTGAATGTCTGGGACAGTGAGATGTGAGAGAGAGACACTAACTGTACACTGCTGTTGGACTCACTAGTTCAATCACTTCTTTACACTTGGATATTTCTCTTTTCTTCTTCTTTTTTTATTGTGAAAATACTGTACAGAGGGGTTACAATTACATGGGCAAGATAGTGAGTACATTTCTTATCAAGCATTGTAGGAACTTGGATAATTCTTAAGTGGTAATGTCTGTCATCAGAGAGCTATAAATTTAAGTTGTAGATGAGAAGTTTAATTTTAGACATGTGTACAATATATTCACTAACTGAATCTACTTATTAAAACTAGATAATACTAAAGGTATTTTTTAAATTAACCTGGAGAAATATATGCTACTCTTCAAATATATATATATATATGCATATTATATAAGTTGTATACTTAAATATTTAAAGACAATGCCTTGTCAGTCTTAGGAGGTTTTTTAGTGATAATGGGGTATGAACGCAAGTTCATTTAGTTACTAAGCAGGTATTATACCACTTGAGCCACTCCTCTAGGCCTTTCACGTAGGGTTGGCCTGGACTGAAATCCTCCTATTTACCCCTCCTGCATAGAAAAGAAGACAGCACATGGTACCACATGTGGCTTATTGGTTAAGATGGAGATTCACTCAAAGAGACAAATGGCAAATGGTCTCCCTCTATGTGGATGCTAAAGCCAAAATGCAAGGAGATATGACAAAGTAAACAGGACTCGAGAAACAAAGGACAGCCACTCAGTCTATCATAGCATTACTTAATGACTCTGTGTTCTTAACCATATATATGGTATATATATGCACGCAACGGAGGGAAGCTAGGAGGAGGATGCAGAATAAGTAGGAAATGGAACAACATACAACAAAAGGGCCCATCAGCTCCACTGGACATAGAAGAAAAAGACAGCGATGGGAAGGGAGGAATGAGAGGGAAAGAGGGAACAGCTTACACTAAGCAAAAGGAAAGAAATGTAATAATAAAAAAGTTTAAAAAAACTAAAGTGCTCTATAATATTCTGTCATTATGTAACATATAACTTAGTTTTACAAAAATTCTTATTGTTATCCAAATTTGAGAATTAAAAATTTCAAATAAAAAAAAAAGATAGAGATTCACTGATGTTTTACATAGGCTGGCTTCTAATTGTGATCGTCCTGTCTCTGCCTCCCGAGAAGATGAATTATGAGGGTATTCAAAAGACTCTTCAAAAAAATCTCTTGAAAACTGGAAAAAATACTTTGTATGGAATTAAAGAACTATGTCACATTGCAACAATGAGATGTACAAGTTGTTATGTCGAAAAACAAACTTTACAACTTTGGCCCGGGCTGGGGGGGAGGGGGAGATGGGAAGGGATGGGAAGGGGAAACAAAGTAGGAGGCAACAATGCTTGATAAGAAATGTACTCATTATCTTGCCCATGTAATTGTAACTCCTCTGTATGGTCTTTTCACAATAAAAAAAGAACTATGTCATATACAGGTTTTCATAAATGGATCACATTTTCTAGTATTGAACACACTGTCTGACAATAGAGAGAGGAAAATATTGTGATCAAACAGTTACCAAGATTCCCTGCTTTGACAGTAGGGAGTTACTCAGAACTCTTAACACTCTCTAATTTGGAAGAGTATATTTGTGACAAGATAAATCTCCAAAATGACTAGTTGAAGTTGATGGAGTAACTGGAGATATGAAACAAAGTAAACCTAGGGGAAGGAGATTTAGCAGTATGTTTTTTAAAATCAGGTTTTAGAATTTTTTTGGAAAATATTTTTCTGATTTGCATTTTTTGGGGAAGTGTGTAGATCCTTGAAATTATCAACTGAGTAGGCATGGGTAAACACACACAGGCATGTGTGTGCACATGCGCATGTGCACACACACAGCCTTTTCACATTTACAGTTGTATTATTGTCATCTGTGTTGGGAACAGAAAATGGTCTGTGGAACGATGCTGGATATTCAAAGAGCCATGCCATGTTTTTGTGTGTAATAGCCTGCAGCAAGATAACCTAGCTTTGACTTTCAACAGCGTTACCTTGAGTCAAAGTAAATTTGTATGTGTCTCTTTCCATCTTTCTTTCTTGACTCCTTTCTTTTCATCTACCTGAACTTCTTGCTCCTTAGCTACTTGATGTTCTCAAACTCCCTGTTATTTACTTGGAATTTTCCACAAAGCCTTATCTCTCCAGCCTTCTCTCCTTTCCAGGGTCCTACCCCCTGTTCTGGCCTCTGTTCCATCCAAGTAAAGCTGCCTCTCTTCTCAGACTCAGTGTCTTTTTTTAAAAATTTAATTTATTTATTGTTATTGTAGAGGTGCTGTACAGAGGGGTGAAGGTTACATAAGTCAGATAAAGAGCACATTTCGTTTTGAACAGTGTCACCCCTTCCCTTGTTCTCTGCAGTTTTTTTTCCTCGCATACCACGAGTCGTATAGTTCATTTTCAACATAGCGTCTAGTGAGTACCATTGCTGCATTGGTTCATCCTTTGTCCCACCATTTCTGTGCCTGCCTTTACTCTTCCCAAAGCAGATAAATGAACAAATAAGGAAAATCCAAATCAAAACAACATTGAGATTCCACCTCACCCCAGTTAGAATGGCCACTATCAAGAAAACTACTAACAGCAGCTGCTGGTGGGGATATGGCCAAAAGGGAACACTATGACACCGTTGGTGGGAATGTAAACTTGTTCACCTGCATTCAAAGGCAGTATGGAGACTCCTCAAAAGACTAAACACACACATACACACACGCACACACACACACACACACACACAAAAGACTAAACACAGAGCTTCCCCGTGACCCAGGAATCCTGTTCCTGGGTGTATATCCAATAGAACACAAACAAGGGCACACCAAGGCTATCAGCAAAACCATGTTTATTGCAGCATTGTTTACCATAGCCAAGATATGGAATCAAACCAGATGTCACTCAGTGGATGAATGGATCAAGAAATATGGTATATACACACAATGGAATTCTACTCATCCATCAGAAAGAATGATATTGTACCATTTGTAAGGACATGGAAAGACTTGGAAAAAATTGTATTAAGTGAAGTAAGTCAGAACCAGAGACACATAGGTTGCACAGTTCCCTCATTTGTGGTAAATAGAATGTGCCTACAAATCTACACATACTGGATAGTAAAAGAAAAAGAAATACATTGAGACATAATAAAATATACAGGTCTCTTGGCATTCACACAGAGAGACCAAAGGAGGATATTCTTAGGAGAAGATCACATACACACAAGAGCTATGTGCATTTGACCATATAAAATACTTATCAAAATGAACTCCATATTCTTATATTGTGGGAACTCTATAATTTTCTAAAAATGTAAGTTGTGAAATTCTTCACCTGTAGCAATTAGTATGTTGAGATTTTCAAATACTCTTGAAATATCTATGGGAAAAATGTTGGCGTTAGGGTTATTTGCGTTTTACATATTATGTCTGTTTGTCCAAATATTTGTTCATATACTTACAGCAAATGGAAATAGTACACATGGCACTGTAATGTCAATGTAACATTCATTGACATTCTAACTTTTACTATTGTGATTAGAAGATTTTAGAAAAAGCAAGTAACAGAGAATGAAGTCAATAGGCTGGAAAAGGTCAATGTTCTTGCTTCTAGGAAGGTGAGCCCCACCAGCTGACCTCATCCCAAGATGGCTCTCTTGGTGTCAGAATTTAGAACTGGTTCTAGAGTGATAATGAAGCCATCCAACTTGCTAGAGCCTACATTGTTTTAGGAATATTTTGTACTTCTAGAGCATTTGCTGTTGGCATATGTCAGCTCAGGAACAAAAAAAAAAAAAAACAAAATAACTCACTGGCTAGGAAGTATTCCTTTTTTTTTCGTTGGTCATGGGGCCTGAACTCTGGGCCTGGGCACTATCTCTCAGCTCTTCAGCTCAAGGCTGGCAAGTACTCTAGTACTTGAGCCACGTGTCACTTCCAGCTTTTTCTGCTTATGTGGTGCTGAAGAATTGAACCCAGGACTTCATGCATTCAAGGCAAGCACTTTACCACTGAGCCACCTTCCTAGCCCTCTAGGAATACTTCCCTTTTGATGAACACATGTTAGAGACACAGACACAAAGGACTTCAGGAGCATGAAGAAAGGTATTCCTAATTATGAAAGAGAGTGTATTTGATTTAGGCTTGACGTGTGAGAGAAAGGCTGGAAGGCAGAAGATAGTCTAGGTAGATGAAAAGAGGGAAATTCAAGATTGGAGATAAGTATCTAAATATGGAATGCTGTGAATCCATTTATCAGTTTGGGCAGATGAAGAATTTGCACATAAGACTCACCTTAATCTAGACTTATCTACAAACAACACAAATTTAGCTTAAACCCGTTCTCTTCCTTCACACATAGGTTGATTCTAGTTAAAATAATGACCTTTATCAGCAGCTTGCTTATGCTGCTTATTAGTATATCAGCAATATATTTATATTTTCATAAAATATACCTTATGAAAGACATCAACAGCTATATAACAGAATATATTATAAAATACACGATGTATAAACCAAATAGAAGACACTTGTGAAAATGTAGCATGGAATTACTTCTTTAGAAGATAAATATTATTATCAAGTCCAAGCTTTTGAAATTTTTTAGGTACATCAGAACTTAAATGTCCTTAAGTATAGCATTTAAAATTTTATATTGTCTTAAAAAATCTTAGCTTATGAAATATTCTACTATGTCTTTTTTCTATGTTTTTATTTTCTAGAGATCTGGCCATAAAAATACAAATGTACCTTTAGCTTAGAGAACTGGACAGGCATGCTACACATTGGCACATTGGCATGATAACCAACAAATTATGATTGGCTGGCAAATATGAATACAAATTATAACAGAGAAATGTTTTTAGGGATGGCTCTGAATGTCACATTTCCTTCCCTTTAGAAAAAAAAGGAAACTATCAAAACCTTTAAAATTCAGGTCTTTCCCTTCCTATGATCCTTTGAATTTGTTCTTGGCACAATGGTTTTTTCTATTTTTTAAAAATCTATATATAGTTTTCACCTTTCATCAAATATATAATCTGTGACTCTGCCATCAACATTCTCTTCTGATTTTACTTCTTCATTGTGATTCTATCATTCTAGGACTTGTTTTCCTACAGTTTGCTCCACAGTATTCTCTCACTTTTCTATGTCCATGTTTTTTCATTTCTCTTTCACATGGTTTTATGGACCCTGAACTCCTCTGCTTTCTCATCACCCACTAATTAGCATGTCTCCATGGTAACAGACAGTTGCAGAGCAGGAAGCATTCTCTGTACAGGCTACTGCTGAGCAACCTCTGGGCCTAGCAAGGAGGGGCCTTGACCTGATTATGATAGGAAGACTTTTCTCTTTTTTGGCAGAAGAGAATCCATACATTTCAGAGAAAGCCCTGTTTCCTAAGGGAAAGAATAAGTCAATTTGGTTGAAAGGAGAATATTTTTGGACCCAGGCACGCAAAATCAAAGTATGATATAAACTAAGACAATATTGAAGAAGTAGAAAAAATATTTAATGCTGATTATCTGTTCCTGGTTTGTAAAGATTAACAGTGCTTTGATCTAGAGGATGTTCTGAAGCAACTGGTAGCAAATATTTGGTTACATTTACCTTTTCATTTTACATATATAATTCAATAAAGCGTGCCTCACAGAGAAGAATGCATGATAAATAACAACCCTACTTCCAGCTTTATGGTATTTATTATTATTTTTAAATATTATGTTTACTCCTTTCAACTGGATATCAACTTGTAATCATACATTTACTAAAAATAGTAGCAGCACTAATTAATATAATTTACTGTTGTAATTGTCCGAGAAGTTGTAAGGCATTTGATAGTGCATATAGGAACACTAGAAGTCATTTCCCTTCCCCTCCCCAAATTATACCAACATCAAATACAGTGAAAACAGGGGTTATACTGTGGGGGAGGGACATACAGAGCAACAAAAAATCACCTTATAAATACGTTAGAAACAATAGCAAGCAAGAAAAAACCACTTGTGTCCTTATCTTGGGGTTCATTTCACCTTACATCATTTTATCTGACTTTTCTCCTTGTCTCAGACATATACTAGTCATTGCAAATAAGGGAAACCATAGGACCTATGTTTCTTTGGGCATGGCTTATTCTCTTAATATAATTTTTTCTAACTCTTTCAATTTCCTAACAAATGGGGTGATGTTATTCTTTCTGATGGAGGCATAGAATTCCATTGTGTATATATACCACATTTTCTTGATCCATTCATCTACTGAGGGGCATCTGGGTTGCTTCCATATCTTAGCTATGGTAAATAAAGCTACAATAAACATAGTTGTGCTGGTAGCTTTAGTATGGTCTTATTTGTGATCATTCGGGTAAATGCCCAAAAGTGGGATTGCTGGATCATAGGGGAACTCTAGGTGGAGTCTTTTGAGGAACCGCCAAACTGCTTTCCAAAATGGTTGAACAAGTTTACAGTCCTACCAACAATGCAGTAGGGTTGGCTTCTGGCCACATCCCCTCCATCATCTGTTGTTATTAGAGTTCTTGATTACAACCATTCAAACTGGTATGAGGTGGTATCTCAGTGTTGTTTTGACAAATTGTTTAAATAGGGATACAAGTGGACCCATTGCAACAATGAGATGTACAAGATGCTATGTCGAAAAACTAACTTTACAACTTTGGTGAGAGGGGGGTGGGCAGGAGTGTGGTCGTGGAGATGGGAGGTCAGGGATTGTAGGGGAAAAACAAAGGAGGAGGCAACAATGCTTGATAAGAAATGTACTCATTATGTTGCTCATGTAATTGTAACCCCTCTGTATGGTATTTTCACAATAAAAAACTTATTTAAAAAAAAGAACATTTGTCTTGGGCTGGGAATATGGCTTAGTGGTAGAGTGCTTGCCTAGCATGCCTGAAGCACTGGGTTCAACTCCTCAGTACCACATAAAAAAAAAAGTGATGCTGTGGCTCAAGTTGTAGAGTCCTATTGCCTGCCCAAACCCTGAGTTTAAGCCCCAGAACCAGGAAAAAATAAAACTAAATGTATGTCCTAAGTTTTTTCCTATGACTAAGAGGCTAGGAAAGATGTTATTTTTATAATTGATTATGCACTTATTAGGAATTAGAGTCTAGTTGTTTGGTTTATCTTGTCTCAGAGTCACATGACAGTGCTTCAAATTTTGTGCATAAACAAACTAAGGTTTAGCTGGCTACAAAAGCCTGGTCTAAGCCAGGTGCTGATGGCTCACACCTATAATCCTAGCTACTCAGGAGGCTGAAATCTGAGGATAGTGTTTTGAAGCCAGCCTGTGTGCAGGAAAGTCCACGAGACTGTTATCTCCAATAAACTACCCCAAAAGTCAAAAATGGAGATATCGCTCATCTGGTACGGCACTAGCCTTGAGCAGAAAAGCTCAGAGACAGTGAGTGCCCAGGCACTAAGTTTAAGCTCCAGGACCATCTCACACACACACACACACACACACACACACACACACACACAAACTAAGATTCTCAGCAATTATTTAATTCTTTCAAACAAAAAAATATTAAGAACCTGGAATACCTGCAAACATTTGTGTTTCAATATGCACTACTTTTATCATTCTACATAAAACCATTTGTGTGAGATTATAAAGTCATGTCAGTTCTAAAGGGTTTTCACTGGAATTAAAAAAATGAGTATCAATTAATTATACAAAGGGATTTCATTTTAACAAGTTCATTTATGTATAGAATGTCCCTGGAAAATCTTGATCAATGAAAAAGGAGGGATGAAGTTTGAGTTGTCCTGAATTGGAAGCTACAGAAGCATAGAGGGTGAAGACTTGAAACAATGGGTGGCATCCTGGATGTCAAGAGATGAAATGCTTTAGCAACATGTGAAGCCTGTTGGGGTGTACAGGGACAGAGGTGTACATCTCGGAAGCATGGAAGTCATGGCATAGACTTGTCTGTAACCTGCTGGTTATATTTTGCCCCAGTCTTGTAAATCTGAGCTGGCACTGCTGTAGGAGCTCTGCTTCTGATGGCGAGTGGAGGTGGGATTGGACAATCTATGCTTGTCTGAAGAGTGCTCAATTTCATCTTTTGTTTCTATAAAGTTTATGGTGAAAAAAATCTCCTTTCAACATTTGAATGTGATATTATCAATTTGTATACTGAATTCCTTAAACTGCGTGTATAGAAGTTGCTGATACCAAAATGAAACCATTCTTGTTAGACTCAGGCAAAATTAGAGCCCGGAAATCATGAAGCAATAGCGTTCACGTCTATCTAAACACTGTACCAGGAACTTTCAAGAAATCCCACTAGGATCCCCTTGTGTTCTCCACTTACCTCATGTCTGGAGGACTGGCACACAGGCATCTATTTCCCTAACAAAGCTTATCTTTAATATTCTTTAACTGCAGCAATTTGTACAAGATACTCTAAACAGAACACTTGTCACCAATAAGCTGATACCACCTGCTGCACTGGGTCTCTAAGACCAAGAAATTATATAGTCAAGTAGCTTATGTATCTTTCTCTTATTTTTCTTAAAAAAAGACCTTTCATTGCTTTGAATACACACATAGTTTTCTAGGGCACAAGTATGCTCGTTGCTATGTTAGTCCCAAACAAATGATCTTTGCAGAATCTCCTATTTGTTATGTAGCTTAGAAAGGTCAACTTACATCTCAAAATGGACTTTAGCCATGACAAGTATACTTGATAGTTAACATATCAATAAAGTACTGGACATTTAAGAGGAGAGAAGAGTACCTTTATTGCAAGACTTCTATATGCCAGTTACTGGGCCAAACACTTTTTGTCTGAATATGCCTTTTGTAAGATATGCCCTTTAGATCTCCTTCAGCAGGGAGATTAATTGTCTGGCTGTCATTGTTGAACACTGCAATCCATTGCCAGGTTTGTAAGGGGGCCACACTTTCCATGGACTGCTCCAGCCCATGGTCAAGCATGGTAGGGTTGCTAAAGTGGGTCTGTTTCTTAGTGATGGAGAGTTCTTTGACAAGCTTGAGAACTATCCATTGGGCGTGTATTTGGCTTTCCTGGGATTACAATCAAGATGCTTCCACTTATAGATTTTCCCTTACCTCTCTCTCACACATCATGTGTCAGATGGATTTGCATCATCTCTCTACTCCCATTTGACCCCTAGGTGTTTCCTCCAAAGAACTTTCCTCAGGCTTGCTTCTTGCAGGGGCTAAAAAAAAGAACTATATAATTTACCCTTTCCAGTCTCATGTGCTGGTTATGATGATCAGAAAGGGAGCCTCACAGAGTTTAAAGTACTAATGGGTCACCAGCTTCACACCCAGCTTCATGGCCTGTGGACTTTTTCTATTGGGCAGCACAGCCTATGATACTGTTTTGCACTCACCACGACTTGATAGCCTCTTTGTTCGTTGGTAGGTTCTATGGTACAAAAGGGAACAGACAAAAATTATTCTAAATCTCCCACGGGTGGAGTCAGTGGGAAAGGGATTGACAAATGAAGAGGAGAGGAGGAGAAGAACACAGTCAAGAAGCCAATGTAGGGCTGGGAAGGTGGCTCGGTGGTAGAGCGCTTGCCTTACATGCTTGAGACACTGGGTTTGATTCCTCAGCACCACATAAGCAGGAAAAAAAGCCATAGAGCGCTAGCCTTCAGCTGAAGAGCTGAGGGACAGTGCCTGGGCCCAGAGTTCAGGCCCCACCACCGGACCCCTCCCCCCCAAAAAGAATCCAATGTATATCCACCAAGTTAAGAAGGGGAGGGATAGGTGAGAACGTTGAAAGGGGTGACATTGATCAAGATGCATTGTGATCATAAACTGCTTTGTGAAATGGCGACTCCTTTATATAACTACTTAAAGATAATAATAAAAAGTAAAAAGGAAACATTGGGAAGAAATATATGAAATAGTTAATATGAAATGTTCACACTTTTGTCGACTAGCTTACAACTTAAACTTTCTTCTATTACCAACAGGAAGATGTCTCACAATATGAACGTTTTTCTTTCCTTTTCTTTTTTCCCTCTAACACCTCTTTTTAGGTAAATCAGAGCTACAGTTGTCATGTCTATGTTTTTCAGAGATAGCATGTGAATTTCTGTCATTCTCTAGAGAGGATGAGGGTTTGAAACCAATGAAGAGATCATCCTGAAGCACATGCCTTATGTTTTCAAGTGCTGGAGTGATTATTGTCTGAAAGTCTGAACGGTATTTAAAAGGTACCTCTTGTTTGGATCAGGCAGTAGTGTGAATTTTCCAAAGGCAAGAAGGCCTTTCCTAGCATGGATGAAAGCCCAGTACAGAGATGAGCTGCGGGCTGCTTGTGTTCCAATTGAGGCCAGCACCGAAAAGCCATGGTAACTGGCTTCAGGGAACCCCAGCTACTGGAACTGATTCCTAATGAATCAAGAACTCGGTAGGAAAAAGAGAAACACAAAGGGAGACGTGTGTGTGTATATATATATATATATATATATATATATATATATATATATATATATATATATATATTCATTCACCTTATTTCTCATTCTGGGCCCAAAAAAAGTACAATTTACTATAGCTCCCTCCTAAAACCTGGTGAGGGTTCAAGAGGACAGAGAGCCTGAGGACCTACACTCGAGTGATTTCTCGAATCAATGCTGTGTGTAAAAGCTTTAGCTCCAGGAGAACATCAGCACTTCTCCCTCTTTACATTGCAGGGCATCTTTTCATGTGATTCGGAAAGTTGAACATTCCCAGAGCTGTTTTCACTGGTTCAGTAGGTGCCTAGGGTGTCGGGTAGCCACTTACTGCTGAGCCATTCTCTTTGTGTTTCTTGGCCCGGGTCCTATTAGTCCAGAGTGGGATCTTTTCCCCAAGATGAGTTTCCTACAGAATCTTGGCTCAAAGGTTGGAGGTCCCCTTCCTCTCATGGTGTTTCTCTCCCTCACTGTTGTTTTATCTTGCTGGGTTACTTCTCTCTCCTAGGCCTTCTTCACATCACGCATTTACAAAACAAATTGGTTTTCATTTTGTAAATCCCATGCTTTTCTCTCTGCCATATTTCTGTGCTCTTCTTTCTGTCCGTATAGTCCTCTTTCTCCTTACAAATTCCTCCTCACTGATGAACTACTTGTCATATGTCTAATTCTATCCAGGCCAAGTTCACATGCTACTTATCCACAGAGTCTTCCTGAATTTGCCAAATTCCACTTCTGAATTCTCTGAACATGTCAGTAACGTTGAGTATTGAGCTGAAATTAACCATGTTTCTCTGTAATGATACTGATTCAAATCCCACAACTCCTTCCCTTCCCTTTCTTTCTTCCTTCCTTTTTTGGGGGGGTCTCAGTCCTGGGCACTGTCTCTGAGCTTTCCTTGCTCAAGGCTAGTGCTCTACCACTTGAGCCACAGCTCCACTTGTAGCTTTTATCTTCTTCTGATTATTAATTGGAGATATAAGTCTCATGGTCTTTGCTGCTTGGGCTGGCTTTGAACTGTGATCCTTAGATTTCAGTCTCCTGAGTAGTTTAGGATTATAGGCATGAGCCACCAGCACTGGGCTTTTTTTTTTTTCTGAGTGAATATGAGCGTGCTTGGCATTAGAATGATCACATTCATGTTAAGCACATATTGAATTTTCATTTGACAGGAAGCCTAGAGAAAATGATTTCTTTGGATTGAGATGGATTATTACCACAATCTGAAGTTACTGAACTATTATTGCTTTTTAAGGGGAGGAAAGAACTGCAGATGTAGCTCAGTGGCACAGCACTACCTTAGCAAGCCCAGACCTCAGGGAAGAATGCCAAGCATCACCAAACAAGCAAAACAAAGGAAAAGAAAATAAAGTGAGGTGAGTCCAGCTGGGCGCCGGTGGCTCACATCTGTAATCCTAGCTTCTCAGGAGTCTGAGATCTAAGGATCACGGTTCAAAGCCAGCCTGGACAGGAAAGTCCGTGGGCCTCTTTATCTCCAGTTAACCATAAGAAAACCAGAAGTGGGACTGTGGCTCAAGTGGTAGAGCACTAGCCTGGAGCTGAAGAGCTCAGGGACAGTGCCTAGGCCCAGAGTTCAAGACCCATTGACTGACCAAAAATAATAAATAAATAAAAAAGGAGGTAAGTCTGGATGTGGTTGGGTGTGGCTTTCATACCAGCGCTCAGTAGGCTACAGGGGTAAGATGGTTAGTTGCAAGCTAATTTTGAGCTCCATAATAAAATCCTATCTCAAAAGTAGTAGGAGGGACAGGCTATGTTTAATTACTATAAACAAAACAAAATAAAATTCTGCAAAGCCCGGGAACTTTTTGTTAGACATATAGTTTTCCCCTCAATTTTATTATGAAAATGTCAAGTATACAAAAAGTAGAATTTTGCAATAAATATTTATATGCCCATTCCCCAGCTTCATCAATTGTAATAGCGTTTTGAATCTCTTAAACTCATATTTAATTCACATAATTTTTACATGTCCTATTGCATTTTCCATGTACATATTCACACTCTGTAAATAAGGAGTTTTATTTCTTGTTTTACAAGATCATTTATTTATTTGTATATTTTTCATGTTGCTCAGGATATTCTCGGCAATGTTGAAAAGGGAATTTTTACCACCCTTGTGAGCCTGATAATTAGTTTTAATTTTCACAGAATGACACTTATAAAAGATCAATTGTTACCCATTTGAATGTCATAGAAACCATGTCTTTGATTTAAGACACATTTATGTTAAAATATTTACCTAACTTGAACAATATTAGTTATAACTGTAATGGATTCAAAACAAATTTGTGTGTGTGTATGTGTGTGTGTGTGTGTGTGTGTGTGTGTGTGCATGTGCCAGTCCCTGAGGCTTGAACTCAGAGCCTGAGCATTAGCCAGCGGCATCTGGCTTTTTAGTGGTTAATTATAGAGATAAGAGTCTCACAGGCTTTCCTGCTCCTGATTGCTCTAAACAGCAATTCTCAGATTTCAGCCTCCTGAATAGCTAGGATTACAGGGGTGTGCCACCAGTACCAACCCAAGCAATACAGACAAGTACATGCACACTCAAACTCAGTTCTCAATATTTATATTATGTTACTGCTGTCATTTAAAAATCTCATTCAACAGGTAAAGTATAACTACCTACACAATGGTATATTCATTTGTGAAAAAGTCCTTAACTTGTTTATGTGGGTAATAAAGTTCACTGAACGTTATAGTTTTTATTTGTAAACTTCCTGACTTTTACTCTATTTTTAATTCTATATTATCTTTAAGAATTGTGCAAAAAAGTTGCCATTTAAACTGTATATAGACAATGGAAAATATAAAATATTTTTAACTGTGGGAACATAATATTTATAATCTTGTTATTTTATTAGCTTTTATTCTAATTACTATTTTAGGAAGTTGATAGCCAACATCAAATCCAGTGTAATTTTAGGTGCAGTTAGGAATTTGACGTTCTCAGTGCAGCTTTTAGATAAGCAAATATTGTAGATATAAGAGGTACATATGAAATAATTATTTTAAGGTTGATTTCAATAGTCCTATTTCCAACAACTGAACCGGTTGGATGACTCAACATGGCTGTTATGCTTAAGCTGGGAAATATTTTTATATAGTTAATTTATGACTATCACAAGATATCAACTTGATATAAGTGACATTAAGGTCTTCACAGCCTGCTGAAGAGTGTTTTTTCTTCATCTATTATGTTTTTATTCATTTCCATACCTTTGCCACAGAAATTTTAATACCTTCTAATTAGTTATTGCTACTGAGACCCTGTCCTCTGTTACAGTGTTCAAGCCCCACGACTGACAAAAGAAAAAAAAAAAGAAGAGGTAAAAACCTCTTCATTCACTCATTCACTCAGCTATACACAAAATATTGATTAAGGGCTTATTAATGCCAGGAAGTGTCCAAGTCTTGGAAATAGATTGGTGAGGAAAAATATCATCAAGGCAAAACAAGGAAACATAAAAATCATCCTTCCTTCCTTCCTTCCCTCCCTCCCTCCCTTACCCTTTTTACTTTTTCTCTTTCCCTCCCTTTCTTCTTTCCCCTTCCTTCCTTCCTTCCTTCCTTCCTTCCTTCCTTCCTTCCTTCCTTCCTTCCTTCCTTCCTTCCTTTTTCCCCTTCCTTCCTTCCTTCCTTCCTTCCTTCCTTCCTTCCTTCCTTCCTTCCTTCCTTCCTTCCTCCCTCCCTCCCTTCCTCCCTTCCTTCCTTCCTTCCTTTCCTTTCTTTCTTTCCTTATCAGGGTCTCACTAGCCTCAAAGCCAAAACTCTCATCTCTGTCTCCAGAGTACCAGATCCAAGGTATGAAAGATCATGCCTAAAAAGTCTGAATACTAGCTTTAGTCTTCCAGTGTGTGGTAGAAGAATGAGAACCAGGACCAAAACATTTCATCACTGATTTTCTGGCTCTTCCTTAAAGTAGATAAGTTCTAAAACACAATCTATATCACATACATACATATTAGTTTGCACATGACAACTAAAAGCTGGAAAATTAAAACAAATAGAATTCCAGCTTTTAATAAATGAAGTTTTGAAGTGTGATAGACAAATGATCCATAAGCACTATAGTTATAGTCAAGGCTTTGTTAGATTCAAAAGTAGAATAATCTGGAGTAGATGCCTTCCCTGAACTAGAGGGAGAGAAAAAGACTTCTCTAGCCCTCCAAAGACCTCTGGTTGGCTCTGGGGGGAGTGAAATGGGTGTTATTGGAAGGATTGTGTGTAGGCTTGGAAAGTAAAATGAACAAACTCTTTCCCCACACTGCCATTTTGTTATCAGCACTCCTTTGCATTTTCAGGCTTGAAGTTTTGCCTCATCAATATTTCTTGTCTGACAGAATGCAGAACACCGATAAACTTTGGATAAAGAGTATATGCATTGATAAGGTAGAAGCTAGAGGAAGTCTTTTGAAGTATTGAAATGTTCTAGATCTTAATTTGGATCTTGGTTAAATTACATAGGAGTGGACTTTTGTGAAACTTGAGTCAGCATGTTCATTAAGATAGTTCTTGCATTTTACCAAAGACCCAGTGAAACAGATTAAAAAAAAAGAAAGAAAGAAAAGAAGTGGAAGAGGGAGTGAAAGAGGGAGAAAGGAAGGAAGGAAAGAAGGGAGGCAGGATGAGTGGACCAGCTCAGTCCTAAGGGACATATATATATATTTTTTTGGTATGCCATACTTAGCACTTGGCACCAGATATATTCTGTTTATTTTGTTTTGTATTGAGTTATTTTTTTTAATGTGAATCTTTTCAGACACCAAATTACAACTAACATTTTGTCTTCGCTTCTTAGTTTATTATCTGGTAGGTACATCTAAACTGTCTTAAACTCTGAATACATTCTTGCCCACCCAGGGAATATTTTTTTTTGTCATAAAGTCTGTGTTGTGTAGCATGTGTTTTTTTTCTCTCTTTAGGTACCTTGGGGGAAAAGGATAATCTGGCCATTTCTCTTTCAGTGTCCAGGAGACTGAAATGTATATACAGTCAGAGTTCTCAATAAATACTACTGAGAGGGTATGACAAAAAATATTTGTTTCTAATTTGATTTATGGGCTTCTTAGAAAAGTGTGTGGGCAAGTCCTAAATACTACACTTAAAGGATCTTTTTTCCCTTCCTTATTCCTTAAACAGATTAACAGAAGAGAGGAAATAAAACAATCTTGAAGGCTGATTGAGGGATAAAACACTCACAGAGCAAATTTGACTTATTCAAGTTTTATGAATCTCCAAATAGCAGGTTTAAGTAGATTTGCTGGGGCTTAGATATACGCGTCTGCCAAGCAAGATAACTTTTAAAGAAAATAGTTCTTTGAATTTTGTCAGATCAAAAATTGAGTTCCCAGATTGGCTCTTAGAAAATATCAGGCTCAAAAGAAAAAAAAATGCCATTCATGTTGTGAGGGAGACAACCTCTGAGAGCGAGCTCATCTCAGGAAAAGCAGCTCCCAGGTCAGTGGAACATTTGCAGAACAGGGAGAAAATGAAGCCTGCATTCTTTCCATGCTACTTAAACTGGTGATATTACAGACTGGGAAAGTAAAACTCATGGACCATTCTCAAATCCTTTTGATGGTCTTCTTTCTCTTGTTAGCTCTGTACCTAAATTTCTCTTCCTGCCACTAGCATTTTGATGGTCCCTGTAGTACCAGCCCTCTCGCTGTGGATTCTCATCTTGAGCTATGTCCCTTATCCTTACTAAAATCATGTCTTTTCTATTTTTAGTCCCTTGCCTTGCCATCCTGAATTTTCTTATGCAAAGCTTAGGGGCTGATCCTGGAACCAAGTTGTGAAAATTTGTTTATTTATGTGGCTCTATTAATAGACAATATCATTCGAGACTTCCTCTTTTCATTTTCATTAAACAGTTTCAGTCAAATGATAGAGGTTTCTAGAGAGCTCATCTACCCCATTTTTTTCCAACGGTCATAAGTTTCATACCATTGCCTTGAGTTTTGTTGCCATCTGATTAAAACAGGGATTTTCTTTCTGTGGTGCAAGATGAACTTCTGAGAATGAGGGAAACTTTGTGGCTTGCAGGTATGGAGTATATGGACGAGTGTGTATTTATGGTGGTAGAGGAAGCAAGGAGGAGGAGAACATTCTTGATGTCTGTGGAAAGAATTTCTTTCCCCTTTTTTGCTGTTCTTGGGGCTTGAACTATGGGCCTGGTGCTCTCCTTGAGCTCTTTGGCTCATGGCTAGTGCTCTACTAGGTGAGCCACACTGCCACGTCTGCCCTTTTCTATGATTAATTGGAGATACGAGTTGCATGGACTTTCCTGCCCAGGCTGGTTTCAAACTGCAATCCTCAGATCTCAGCCTGCTGAGTAGCCAGGATTACAGGTATAAGCCACCAGCTCTTGGCTCATCTTTTTTTTTTTTTTAACTCAATTTATAGAATTTTAGGAATTATGCTGATAGATCAGATGTACTTGGAATCTATATAACTGGCAAATCAGGTATGATATCTTTACCTTAAATAAATAAGAAATGAGTTGTGATTAACTGTAAGGCAACTAATGGTATGGACAGCAAAGGAAGCCAGACCCAGGGTCATTCTTTTTGGTTTGTCATGATGACTAGACTTTTCTTCAGAAAAGAAAGAAGTGGGTGGCTGGGAAGGTGGCTTAGTGGTAGAGCACTTGCCTTGCATGCCTGAGGCCCTAGGTTCGATTCCTCAGCACCACATAAGCAAAAAGAAAAAAGCCGGAAGTGGTCTTGTGGCTAGTGGTAGAGTGCTAGCCTTGAGCTGAAGAGCTGAGGGACAGCGCCCAGGCCAGAGTTCAGGCCCCACGACTGGACCCCCACACACACAAAAAAGAAAGAAAGAAAGAAAGGTGACTCATAGAGCTCCCCTATGACCTAGCAATCCCACTTTTGGGCATTTGCCCAAACTATCATAAACAAGGCCATACTAAGGCTACCAGTACAACTATGTTTATCACAGCATTATTTACCATAGCTAAGATATAGAACCAACCCAGATGCCCCTCAGTAGATGAATGGATCAAGAAAATGTGGTATATATATGTATATATATGTACATGTATTTATACATACACACACACACACACACACACACACACACACACACACACAATGGAATTCTATGCCTCCATCAGAAAGAATGACTCTGCCCCATTTGTTAGGAAATGGAAAAATTTGGAAAAAATTATATTAAGTGAAGTAATCCAGGCTCAAAGAAACATAGGTCCCATGGTTTCCTTTATTTTCAATAACTAGTATATGTCTAGGACAAGCAGAAAAGGTCGAAAACTATGTACATATGATTATATAAGATGATGCTAAGCAATCTTGTATATACATTTTTCTAATTTGGGGAGGGGAAGGGAAATAACAAAATGCTGAAATAAGGATACAGGTTGACCCACTGTAACAATGAGATGTATAAGACACTATGTTGAAAATGAACTTTACAACTTTGTGTGTGGTGTGGGGGGTGAGAGCTGGGGAGGTGGGGAGGGAAGGGATAATAGGGGAAAACAAAGGAGGAGGTAACAATGCTCAATAGGAAATGTACTCATTACCTTACTCATGTGACCGTAACCCCTTTGTAAAGTATCTTTACAATAAAAAAGTATTAAAAAAGTTAAAAAAAAGAAAGAAGTATGACCCTGTTGCATTGCCTTTGAAAGAAACAATCAAATTTACATTATAAACTACTAAAAACACAACTATATTAGCTATCTTGAGTAAAGGGAGTTCTAGATGAATGAAAAGTATGTTATATATTTTACGATTTAAAATTTTTCACATGCTATTGCTAGATTTATAACAAGGATTAGAAAGTACAAACAAATCAAAATGTTTATTCATATTTTTATATTTGTTTCTTCAAAGAGAATCTATATTAGTTAATCTATTTTGATTTCATTGAAAAACTCTGCACGAATATGCTTTGAAACTACAAAAAGATATTGTATTGACAGGCGGTGGGAAAGGTTCCTTCCTACTCTAGCAGGATTTAATGATTCTCTATAAATTCCTTTTCCCTTTGAAACAGCACTTACTTTGACACAGATAATTTCTTTTTGGGGATGGTGGCAGTGAACCATGTACATCATCAATCTTAATTAATATTTTGTATAAGACATCATTACATACATGAAATTATGGCAACAAATGGAGATATAAAATGATATTTTTGAACAGGGATTTTTTTTAATTATGAAAGGAAATGGGATGATTATTGGTTTTCTGGCTAAGGACAGGATTCAACAGTTCAAATCCCAGGAGATGGGACTATTGGGAAACCTTTAATGAAGAAAAAATGTTTGAGCAAATACTTGAGAATCCTGTCAGAATATTATAGAACAGTAATAATATTTCTTTTCTGAATTAATATTGTGGCTTTTTTATTTGTGTAATTTGTAAGTAGACTGCAAATATTGTTTTTGGAGATTTCCTTTGTTTGTGGCACTGCAATTTGAACTCAGGACCTGGCACTCGCTAAACAGAAGCTCTACCACTTGAGTTGTTACCAGCCAGAACTAATATTAACACATGATTCAGGTATCAATAGTCACTAGGGACAATGAAAGAAGATGTGATTAAATGAATTTAGACTAAGTTTCAGGAAGTAATTGTCCTTGAATCATGCCATTTCCACTCATTTACATATTCAGTATGTATCTACCACGTTGTATCTACCACATTTGAGTTATAGTTTATAAGGAAGACAATCTCTTGGAAAACTTGAGAAAGTAGAATTTACTTTGTTAAGGTCCAGAAAATTGAAAGTATTGCTATTTTGAAAAAGAGAAACTAAAACTGTCCAATTTATAGTGAACTAAATTTGCTGTTCTCTGCAAGTCTACCACATGTGTAGGAAAAGCACATATTCCTGGATCTCAGAATCTAGCTTAGCTGAAATTAACCTCACTATTGATATTCATCTAGACTCTCATTAACCTCTGACCCTCGCTGAACATGCTTCAGGTGAAAAGCAGTAAAGATCATATTGAGTATGAACAAATTACAGTCCTAAAACTTGAAATGTTTACTAATAGGATACAGGCTGGTTAGTGTACATATGAAGTAATTAGGCATTAAGCAGCCATATGGTAACCTAATAAATGCAAAATGACTGGAAATAGATTATTTTAAACATTGTTAATTAGTAAAGATGAGCAAGACTAGCCTGAAAAATGAAGACTCGTGCTCAGCTTTAAACACTGAGCAATTTAGAAGCAGTAAATCATTATTTTCCTCAGTGTGTGCAAGTAATCCAGTGCGGTTAAATATATTTCACTTTTTATATATTTTGTATCGGTAATTGAAACACCCAATAGGAAAAATGCTAGCAACTTTCTGAACAGGCCTTTTCCAGCTCAGAAAATTCAAGCAAGGACTGATAAATGGGATTCCATAAAATTCAAAAAGTCCTGCCCAGCAAAGGAAGCAATTAATGGAGGGAAGAGACAGTTTAGAAAATATAAAGAGCTTAAAAAAACTCAACACCAAAGGATTAAACGATCAATCAATATGGGCAGAAGAGTTAAATAGACACGTCTCAATCTAAGGAATAGAAAAGGCAAATAGATACAGGAAAACATAGTCAACATTCTTAGACACCAAGGAAGCACAAATGAAAATGACACTGTGATTCCATCTCCCCCCAGTCCAGAGTGATATCACGAGAAAGCAAATAACAGCAAATGCTGTTGAGAAAGGGGGTGATAATCTGCGGTAATGTTGTCAGTCTATATGGCATCCTTTGCTCTTCATTGACAAATGAAGATGATGAGATTGTTGTTAGCATTCTCAATATACAATGTGCTTGGGCAAACAGCATATTAAAGAAGCATCAATGTATCCCTCCACCAATACTTTCCTTCACTGTCCTTCCTCTTTTTAGTCTTTAGACTATTTTCATTTTCTTATGTCTATTTTCTTTAAAAAGCCACCAGTCCTGCCGGGCACTGGTGGCTCACACCTGTAATCACAGCTACGAAGGAGGCTGAGATCTGAGGATCACAGTTTGAAGCCAGCCCATGCAGAAAAGTCTGTGAGACATCTCCAATAAACCACTTGAAAACTGGAGGTAGCCCTGTGGCTCAAGTGGTAGAGTACTCACCTTGAGCTGAAGAGCTCAGGGACAGTGCCCAAGCCCAGAGTTCAAGCCCCACAATGGACAAAAAAAAGGCTACTAGTCCTATTTATTGATTGAACATTTACCCTTTTTGTTGTTGAAGTTTTTGAGCTCTTTATAGTTTCTAAACAGTTTTGTGGATTTTTATGGAATCTTTGTTATCAGTTCTTGCTATTATTGCCTGTCTGCAAGTATTTTTCCTATCTAATAACATCTTTTTATTAATAAGTTTTTTATTGTGAAAATATGGTACAGAGGGGTTACAATTACATGAACAAGGTAATGAGTACATTTCTTTTTTCTTTTCTTTTTTTGTTTTTTTTGGGTCCGGTCGTGGGGCCTGAACTCTGGGCCTGGGCGCTGTCCCTCAGCTCTTCAGCTCAAGGCTAGCGCTCTACCACT
>NW_012267217.1:2359062-2396715 GCF_000151885.1 Dipodomys ordii
AGGAGGCTGCAATGCTTGGTAAGAAATGTACGCATTATCCTGCCCATGCAATTGTAACCCCTCTGTACAGTATGTTCACAAATAAAATAAAATTAAATTAAAAAAATGACAAAACTGCTTGAAAGTTTTTGGTATTAATATTGTTCCTGTTTTTTTTTTTGAGATCCAATGAACTAAATAATCAGTTGAGACAGAAGAGACACTACAGAGATGAATGCCAAGTATGGTAGGGGGTCTTTGTTACAGAACAAGTTGGGGTTGTTTGCTGAGGTTCAAAGATGTGTGATTGAATTGATAAGGGTGGCAGAATCTGTGAATCTTAGACATTTCATTTTGTATGTACAGGTTGTCATGCACGAATAAGAACAGGCAGTAAGAGCATCAAAGATTCCTGAAGGGAAAAGGATTCTGGGCACTTCCCAAGTGACAGTGACTGTTGGTCCAGCAAATTCTCCCTGTCCACTGATTAATCTCATATCTGAGTCTTATAAGAATTCATGAGCAAGATCTATGAATGAACTTTAAGTCTCGGGTAGTACGGTTTTACTTGCAGCCATGTAACATGGTGTAATCCACAAGGAGAGGAAGAGATAGTCTTATTTACTTCACAAACCAACAGCTCATGAGATCAGATCTGCATACAGGCATTGGTACGTTAGCAATGGTAAAGCTCTGAGGGAGTGACCATGTCCAGAACCTTCCATATGAGCTGCATGCTGTTGGGACACTGGCATCCTGCAAATATAGTATGAAGCCTGCATGCACTATGATGTGGTAGGTACATGCTTATGTGAGTCTACTGGAGACACTGAAATATGTGGAGGTGAGGGGTTGAACTGTTGCAAAGACAAAAAGCACTGGCATTTGTGTTATTGCTACAAACTGATTGAACTAACTATGACTCTTGAAGAAACCTGGCCTCATAAAAGCAGCATACAATAATGCTACACATCAATATTTTAGTCTCCAATTCCATTTCCCCTCAGTCAACTTTTTAAAAAGATAGAGTAATGAGTGCCATAGCGAGAAAATAGGTCACAAGTTTGATAAGGAAGAGGAAGGGTATAGTGAAGTAGAAGGGAAAAAGAAAACATCTAGTAGAATTAACAACGGTAATTAAGGTAGCAGAAGCAGAAGAAGAAGCTGATTTATACATGATGGAGTGTATTTCAGATGAGAAGAAAAAAAGAAAGTTATTCACCTACATGTCAGAGCAAAAATTACCATGAAAACTGACACTAAAGCTAAAGAGGAGGAAATTGAGTAGTTAATTCTTTTTCTCAGCCTAGTGGATTTTTTTCCCCCGAAGCTGAAACACTGCATGAATTATATAAACAAGCTACAAGAGTATTACTGTGAAACCATCCTAACTTTTAGCAAGCTCCTTTAAGTGCATCTGCATTATTTGTCAATTTATCCACCAAGTGTACATGAACATTAATTTTTCTCTTCTTGAACTATCCACAGATTAGGCAATATTCATGCTCTGAAAGCATGTGTTTCTTCATGCTGAATAGGATTGTCCTTTTCTCCCCCCTAAATTAACATCTGCTTGCCTGTGCAATTTCCATGAGCAAATATGGGTATTTGCACACGCAAATGGAAGTGCATGAAAATAAAATGTCCTTGTATTAGTGGGCCCACCCAGGGTTTGGCTTTTTGGAGTTAAAAGCCTTGTAAATGGGGCATGGATTTGTGAGACAGCTTCACTTAGAAAGTACCATTCATGAGTCAAAGAAAGAAATTCTAATTCCATTCGTTAAATATACTTTGTGAAGAAAACAGATTTTCTCCCTTTTGAAACAAAGTTGTAGAATGCTTTGAAGGGCAACATTTTACTAGGCTTTTGTGTAAGTCCCTGAAGTGTTTACTAATATTTATGTGTTTGAAGTCTAGAGTATATCATACAGTGTCCACTAAAACATTGCTTTAAAGGTTGTATATTTATGGAAAAAAAGAGAGAAAGAACTCAAACCCCAGGGTTATGCTGTCAAATACTATCCAAAAAGCAAATGATTATAAAAAGTAGCAAAGGCTAGTCATTTCTTCTGGTTGGAAATCTTCCATCCATGGATTAAGGAGTGAACCTGCCATAAGCAACTTTCCAAACCTCCCCAGACTCAAGGGGAAGAAAATATGATTCCATTCCTTGAGAGGATAGTGGAATAAATTTCTAGAACATGAAAGACAAAAATTTGTGTAACAGTCATCTTTGGAAAATGCAATATGCCCTCACATTTAAAAAATTGTTTTTGGTTAGTTGTGGGGCTTGAACTCAGGTCCTGGGCACTGTCCCTGAGTTTTTTGTTTTTGTTTTTGCTCAAGGCTAGTGCTCCACCACTTGGAATCACAGCTCCATTTCCAGTTTTCTGGTGGTTAATTGGAAATAAGAATCTCATGGACTTTTCCTTCCCCAGTTGGCTTCCAAACCATGATGCTCAGGTATCAGCCTCCCTGATTATCTGAGTAGTTTAGGTTTACAGGGTGAAGCGTAAGGTACCTGGCTGGCAAAAAGTATTTGACATATTCTTTCTGGTATAGAAAAATTCTAGTTGATTTTCTTTAAAAATTTTTGATTTTGGCAAGTTGTTTGTCAAGTAGAAAATCCTGTAAAACCTTTCTTCCCTCATGTAAACTATATATTATTTTAATCAATAAAAGTTGTAAGTTGCATGTTGGTGAGAAACAACACAATAAGGAAAATGAAATCCCTAAATAAAGCTTTTCAAAGAGTTGAACTAAGGAAATGATTCTTGTGGAGAATCAAACTAAAAAACATGTCTTAGTATTTCATTTGAATAATCAGAAGAGAGATGTAGGTTCTTGAATGTGTGAGTGCGCACTTTAAGAGACCAAAGTTTTAGAAAGCCAGAAAAGTCACTCCTTAATCCATAGATGGAAGATTTCCAACCAGAAGAAATCATTCAATTTCTGAAGGCATAGATATGTGTGAGAGTATAGCTATAAAATATATACCTTAGAATACCACACTAATAAATCAGTACATAGAATCCCTAAATTATTAAAATCACCCTCTGTGTGATTATCAAGGTTAGTTGTTTTGGTCAAACTTACCTTGCTGCTGCAAGAAAGTTGATTTGAAATTATGTGGGGCCACCTCTCCATGTAGCTTTAGTCTCCACTCATTCAGACTCATTTGGGTCTATAATATGCTAAAGCTATTGGAATTTAAAAATCCATTTCTTTTTCAACAAAGCTGACTTTTAAGTCTATAGTCTAAAAACAGTCTAATTAGAAACTCAAAAACCAAGGCAGACTGTCTTATTTTACACTGCCATTGATCTCTGAAGTGAGAAATGCCATCGATTCAATGAATGAGATCTCATAAAAAGGCAAGATTGACAGAATATAAAAAATACATTAGAAACTATCTCAGAAATTATTATTCTGCTTCATGAAAAGTGGCAATGTGTGGAGATTGTTTACTCTGTGCTTTGGGCTCAATATTGAACACCCTTTACTAGACATGATTTATCAGCCTTTGCCTCTGTGTGCTGTCTATATGTTCTTGTAGTCCCCTCCCCTGATAGTCCTGTTTAATATAAAAAAAAAACTTAAAAAAATCATGTACATGGATTTCTGCAAGGGCTCATGGGATTCTCAGGTGCTAGGTTGATACATGTTGTACTCAGTTCTTTAACTAATTAGTGAGTTGTTTTACTCCAACATCTACCAGATGTTTGATATTTAGATGATTGATATGTAGGAGCTGAATAATCACTGTTTGGTCAGGACCCTACACAATTATATTTTCTCCATTTGATCTAGTTCTGCTCTTCTCCTTGTCTTTCTTTCTTCTCTGCCTTTCTTCCTGTCTTTCTACCCAAGGAGAATTATTCTGGACGAAGTGGTTCCTATAGTTTGGAATGTCAAAAAAGAACACACAGGGAAAGAACACATCCAAGAGCTTGACCATCTGAAGGAAAGATAAGGTCATCAAAGAGATGGGCTTACCGTTCTCCCATCTGGTTTTGGGATGAGTGTAATGCTGGTTTCATAGAATGAGTTTGGCAGTGATCCCTCTCTTTCTATTTTATTGAAGAGTTTGGGGGAGTATTGGTGTTAATTCTCCTTTGAAGGCCATATAGAATTTTTCTGTAAACCCATCAGGTCCTGGGCTTTTCATGGATGGGAGGACTTTTATTGCCATTTCAAATTTATCATGTGTTACATTCTATTTAATTGGTTTATTTCTTCTTGGCTCACTTTAGGCTTATTAATGTTTTCTAGGAATGCATCCATTTCTGCTAAGTTCTCCAGCTTATTGGAATAAAGGTTTGCAAAATATTCCTTTATAATATTCTGAATTTTACTTATTTCTGTCGTGATGTCAAAATTCAACAAAATAAACATCAGGAAGCAGGTACATGTAAGGGTTAGGATGGGGTCAAGGAGAAAGGGGGAGTTATGTAGTCAAGAATTCACTGTATTTCCTACAAAATTAAGAAGAACAAGGGAAGAGGTGGGTGAGGGAGGGAGTTTAAGAATGTTGAAAGAGGTAACATTGATCAAGATGCCTTGAATTCATAAATTGCTTTGTTAAATGGCAATTCCTATGTACAACTACTTAAATATGATTTTTTGAAAAAAGGAAAGAAAAGTTGTGACTTGGAACTGCTAGAGAGAGACTGAGCTGCTGGACAATTTATATACAATATACTTAGGAAGACAGTTACAAGGTACTTCCTGCTATATGAAAGTGACAAACAAAAGCTAATCTTTCTGAATTGCAACCCCATAACAATGAAATACTCACAATACTCTCATTTTTAAGATAAGAAAATTGAAGCAAAGAGAGAAAAAGATATGGACAAGCTTCCACAGCTAGTGGGTGGTGGGCTCAGGTAGCCAATTTAATATACTGGGAGTGTTTGTGTTAACAGAATTTCCTCCCCTTTCTTTTGTAATCTCTCATCTTCTTAGATTATGTAATGAATAGGAATCTCAGAACTCAAGCTGTTAGAATAATTTTGCTAACAGTTTTCTTAAAAAAAAACCAAAAATTTCAGGATAATTTGTATAACAAATGAATGGCCTTTAAGTATGCTAAAATCACTTATTATAAATTATGGGGTAACTTATGTATTGGAGAACAAGTGATTATTTGTTATTTTAACTTGCCAGTGTGTAAAGCTCACTTTTACTGTAGTAAAGAAGGATGTTACTTCACTATAAATTGAATATATGCCACTATGCCTTAAATGAAGATTTTCTATGTTTTTACTTCTATTCAATTTCATTAAAATGTTAAGAATAAGAATCAGAAAGGACCCACCTCCAAATAAACACATACATAAAGTAAACTGCCATAAGTCTGCTTAGAAAATCACTTCAGGCTAACAGATAGGATTTCATTCCCTTTCAGAAGGTGCTTATTGTTATCAGTGCAGCTCAGCAGAACTTTTTTTTCAACAGGGAAATCTTCAGAAATACAGACCTTGTGCATTTTACTGGATCTGCCATAGAAGAGCATTTTGTTGAAGCATAACTTTGAAAAGCTTATAAAGACATTCCCATATAGTCAGAAATATCATTCTTTCAGGAGGGGAAAAAATAATCCCCCGCAGCAGCCCAAGAGTCCTTTAATCATGGGCATTAAAGATGATCTGTGCATGATTGCAAGGCTGCTGACTCAAGTTAGCATTTTCTTGGCTTGCTTCTGCACTGTTAGCTATCTTTGCATGTGCACAGTGCTGATGTGAAATGACAGCTGCACCTGTTGTCACCATCTTATGTTAATTAGCATAGTGCCCTAAGTAGTAACCAGGCCATCATTTCCAAAAGGATGCCATTAACATATTGCAGCTGTCATGACTAAGAAAGATACCAGAGCTGAGAGATGTGCGCATCCCTGCATACCTTGGCATAGTGAGCAAAGCTTTCCCAATTGGAGTCACTTGGGAGGGGAAAAGAAGCGTGGGATGCAGCCAGTCAGGAGTGAAAGAATACATTTTACTGAAGGTTTACTTTCATGTATTATGCATAGCCTTCAAGGTCACGGCATGATCATTTATAAGATTTTAATGAGATATCAAAGTGGAAAGAATGGAATGTAATTAATGGAATCTTATTGAAAAGCTAGGCAGGTTAAGAACCTTAGAATACAATAAATCTTCCAAATTTTCAGCAGATCAAGTATCAAAATCATATGAAAAGAGGTAGGGTCACCAAATACTTATTGAACTTTTAAGTTATAGAAAAATGTTCAAAAATTAAGCATCACATAGAAGTTCTATAAGATAATGATAATAGGTAACTATTTAGAATAGACAGACTTTTTCCCCAGAACCAGAGGAAGGATATGAATAACTGTAAGACTTCAAGAAGAAGAGTTTGTATTAAGAATGGATGTCTTTTTGCTTAGTTATCTTATATGCTCATATGTACATAGCTATTAAGTTATTCTGCTCATCTGCTAAGATCATCCTAGACAAATACTGGTTATTGCAAATAAGGGAAGCCATGGGACCTATGTTTCTATGGGTCTGGCTTACTTCACTTAATATGATTTTTTCCAAGTCTTCAAGACATGGACACAAGAGGTTTTTTGTTTTTGTTCTTGTTGTTGCTTTTTAATGGACTATGTGATTTTTTTTGTTTCCTTTGTATGTTCTTCCCCCTATGGTATATCCCCTGTTGTCACTGTATTTGATTCTGGTACCATGGTATTATTGTATATACATTCATTTGAATTAGGGAAGGGAAAGGGAAACACCAGAATGGTGAGACAAAGGACAAGGGGGAATGAATGCAACAACGATATACACAGGACAATATGTTGAAAATGATCTGTACAACTTGGGGGATGGAGGGCGGGAGGGAAAGAAGGAGAAAAATAAATTTCACAAGAAATGTACTTGTTACATTACGTATGTAACTGTAACCCCTCTGAATATAACCTTGACAATAAAAAAAAGACAAAAAAAATAATGGAAATCTTAGCAGAGCACTGGTGGCTCACACCTGAGATCTGAGGATCGTGGTTCAAGGCCAGCCCAGGAAGGAAAGTAAATGAGATTCCTATTTCCAGTTAATCACAGAAAAAGCCAGAAGTGGTGCTGTAGCTCAAGTGGTAGAGTGCTAGCCTTGAACCTAGTGACAGAGCCCAGGTCCAGAGTTCAAGCCCCAGGACTGGCCAAAAAAAAAAAAAAAAAAAGGATGTCTTCTACATACCATTGCAATGAGGCACTTGGGTCCCTGTCCTGCATAATGGAGCACTCTATTCTTGATAAGGTATTTTGTTTCATACACTAAGAACTCTTTGCAGTTAGTTTGTTTTACATTTTAAAAAAATCTTATAAAAGTTGCTCAGTTCATACAAGTACACTTTGAAATGTAGACACCGAACACAAGAAGTCTAGAGGAATTCCTCGTAAACTGGAAAATTTTCTGACTCAATTGGATTTTTTTGTAATAAAAAGAAACAAATGAAAACAAACTTAGTGGACAAGAAGGATTAAATAAATCACAAGAGATATGATCAAAGAATGGGTACTCAAACCACCAATTGTTCCCAAGTCCAAAGGACTCTAAAGTCTTTCATAATTTAACAGAGAAAAATAGATTTCATTCAGCATATTATTCTAACTAAAACAGGAATATGATTTAATTATTGTTCAGAATCTTAGGGAAACAGTAACTGTGCTTAATCACTTAACCCCACAATTTAGATATTTAATTCCTTAAATATTGTTTATTTCATTAACCCCCCAAATTCTGCCCTTTGAGTGCAAGTTCCTTAGAGATAGTAAACATTTCTTAGGTGTATATAAAATAGGGATTTCATTTAAATTTCCTCTTGTATATTATTCCTAGAATTTTACTTGTAAAAATGTTTGTAAACTAGCGGTACATTTGTACTTGTAAATGCTCAACAATTTAGTCATTTCCCTATGTATGGATATATCACACACATATATGGGAAACAACCAAATTAGTTTAATTGAAATTGTACCAAATGATGCTTGCCTAAATGACTAATTTTTTCATTCTTTGGTAGTAGTAATTTGAAGAATGAAAACAAAAGAATATTATGTATTTTTAATGCTGTAATAAACCAAGAAACCTTTTGGGGATATAGTTATGAAAAAACAAAAGAAATAGTGCATGAAAATGGCAATAAAATCCAGATTTCCTGATGAGCCAAGATTATTTTTCTTTTTTATTATTTGTGGAGCTCGAACTCAGGTCCTGGGCACTATCCCTGAGCTTTATTTTTGTTCAAGGCTAGTACTCTAACTCTGAGCCACAGCACCACTTTTCTGGTGGTTAACTGGAGATAACAGTCTAATGGACTTTCCTGCCCGGGCTGGCTTTGAACCGCAGTCCTCAGATCTCAGTCTCTGAAGTAGCTAGGATTACAAGTGTGAGCTCCAGGGCCAAGCCGAGACGGAAATGCTTCATAGTATTTTCAAAATTGTGCTCTCACTTTTAAATATAGAAAAATGAATCTGTGTTAGAGATAATTATCCTTATCACTATAGAAGTACTTGGATATTAAGAAATAACTTGAAATCATGAACACATATTTAAAATTTCCACCAAGATGCTTGACCTCTTTAATTACCTCTAGATGTATAAATCACCTGTCTATAATCAGCAACAACTTTGAGCATAGAAGTTTATTTCTACTTCCTATTGGGTCATGAGAATGCTATATTTTTCTTTAGAAGCATTCTAAGAAAAGTAGCTATCACTCCATCTCCTTCCATCTGTAGCCACAAATACCAGGACAACAATTTACATTTTCCCTCAGCTAGGACTGACCAAGACTAGGTATTTGGGGGAGTGTTGAGGGGAGAAAGCAAATAATCATTTTAATCAAATCAACAATACTAGGCATAGGAAATAAAAATAATTTAAAATTCATGAAGAAGCCATCTTCCCATTTTTAAAAGGTTAAGTTCCCCTAAGCTATGGAAGAAAAACACCCTCTGAAGACCTGGGGAGGCAGTAAACACTGGTGGCAAGTGACAGGAATTGATCCTCCTTGGCTGTGCCTGTCATGTCTCTAAATTTTATTTCCACCATCTCTAGAATGCCATGAAAAGAGAAGGGGTGGGGACTATGGCCTGAGGGCTCAGAGCCTAGGTCTCTGACTTTTCCTCAATTAGGAGGCCTCCCTGCCTGATGGAGAGATGTGGTTCTGACTGGGGCCGTGGACAGTTGCAAGGTATTGATTAGCCATAATGTGAAGTCAAATCTGAATAAAAAAGCTCCATGATCAAAAGACCTTCGTCGGAGGCAGCATGCCCTCTAAGTCAAGAGTCCAGAGAGTCTGATGAACGCTGTTTCCTTTTTGAGAGAGAGGGAGTTCCAGTTTCTTTAGAAAGGCTTTCTTGATAAGAAAGTCCAGTGGACCTTCTGTCAGAAAAGCTGAGGCTGCAGGCTTGACAGGTGCTTGTTAGATTTTTTTTTTAAACCCAGATCACTCAACATTCAGAGAAGAGAAGAAGGTTGCTAATATTGCAGGGCGCTGTGAAAGCCAGCCTGGCACACACTCCATGAAACTACAGCTGCCTTCTCCACATTAAAGAAAACATGAGCCCTCGCTGGCATGGAAGGGGTCTCTTGCTATAAAGCTGGCCTCACCACAATGAAGAGCCCAGAGCTCTCATTAATTAAAATATTATTTAGATCATGAACCATCAATACATGGCTTTGAATTGATTTTAAAATTATTTCTTAAAAAATTTCCATTATAATCTTTTCAATGAAAAATGTTATCTTTTATTTGGGATATATATATATATATATATATATATATATGTATAAATATGTCAGTTGTATGTATTGCCTACTTTTAGCCACTACAACAGTTCTGGAAATTTGATTATTCTCCTTTGAAAAATTTATCAACAACAGGATTCACAAAGGTTACCAATTTTTGCAAGATTAAGATAATTAATATAAGATTTTGGGTTCCAACTAAAGTATCCTGTCTCCTGTTCTTGTTTCCTCATCGCAGAATTAAACCATGTTAACTCTCCAAAAACACATTTTCAGAGTCAGGACTGACTGAATGCTCTCTAGATAATCTCAATCTAGAATGTTGTAAACATCAGTAGTCCATTCCATCCATTACTATTTAATCTCCAAATTTCTCAGGAATAGAAACAGTGGGTTTTGTGTTCCCATTTTTTAAAAAATACATTACTATTAATTTATGATTAACCAAATGCACTTTGCTCCCAACAGTTCTTCAACATGTCTATATGTATTCATTCCAGAAAATACTATATATTTTCCTGAGTGTTAATTTTCTTGATTCTAGGCAATTATGGTGTATACCCAAACCAAACATTCCATCTGATCCAGAGCAGATGTTCAATAAAAGTGAGTCACAGGAATAGATGAGTCACCAGGAGTACTGAAAACCAAAAGAAGCAAAAGCAGATTATACACAACTGGTTGAACGATATGCAAACGAGCAGAACACACTGCCTTTATGAAGTTTTAGAAGACTTCTACAGAATTCGGGGAACTTTGATTAGCACCTAAGTTCTTTCTTAATACTAGCAGTGTTTTGTTCACCTTGGCATCTCCAACCACCTGGCACAAAGGAGGTGCTCAATAAGGACTTGCTGAGATGAGTATAGAAGCCAAATTTACCGTATCTCTTTTCCCTTCTGATTGTAATACATTACAATAGGCAGTTGCTCTGTGCCGAATGTTACATTATTACTTTTACTTATCAAATAACCTGAAGAAGTAGGTACAGTTATTACCATACTGTGTAGATGATGAAACTGAAGTTCATTAAGGCTGAAGCCAGTAAGTGGAGGAGCCAATGTTCTGACTCAGATGGGATTCCAGAGTAAACATACCTAGCTACTCTAGTAGTTTGTCTTATGGCTGCATTGTACTGCATGCACCGGAGGAAAGACTTCTGTTGTGCTTACTATGTGCTAGATATTGTTCAGAGCTCGTTGCATGGATAAATTAGTGAAGCCCTTATATTTCCTCACTTTATCTCTTGGGTGAAGGTTCTATTATCTTTATTGTACTGACAAGACACTGGAGCCCCAAAAATATAAGCAATATGTCTCAAACCACATGATTAGTGATTAGTAAGGATGGAACCAGTATACTGGATCCAGGCTCTCTTTTAACCATTTTGGAATACTAATACTATTTGCTTTCCTTTACCTTCCTTCTTTCTTCCCTTCCTCCTTCCCCACTCCTCTCTTGCTTTCTTCTGTTGGTCATGGGGCTTGAACTCAGGACCTGAATACTGTCCCTGAGCTTTTTTGATAAAGGCTAGTGGTCTACCACTTTGAGCTACAGCCTCACTTCTGGTTTGTAGGTAGTTAAGTGGAGGTAAGAGTCTCATGGACTTTCCGGCCAGGCTGGCTTTGAACCATGATCCTCAGATCTCAGCCTTCTGAGTAGCTAGGATTGCAGGCTTGAGCCACCAAATGCCTGGCTAATCCTATTTCTTTTTTAACTATTTCGCACATAACTATTTTGGAATAGTACTATCTCTTGATGAAGTTAATCCATAATATTTAGCCCACAATACTAGAGTTTCCTTAGCATATACAGACTATGTTTCTAATTTTCTTCTTACATCAATGGTAATGTTTCTTTGTTTTGTGTAAATATATGTAGTAATCTAATTTTCCAAGCAGACTTTAAATTTCTAGAGGAAAAATGAATGTCCATTTTCAATCTTAAATCTTTAAGACTTGAAGCATTTTTCAGGAGACATCATGTCTATTCATAATACAAACTAACCTATAAAATGACTTGAATGGATCATTTAGGGCAGCTAAATATTTCTATTATGATACTCAGAAAACATGATGCAGAGTTGACATTACCAAGTGCAGGTAAAGGAATAGAACTCTTTAAAATGTATTTGGGTTATTGCATCTTAGACATTTCTGATGGAATGAGATTTTGGTATTTATCATCAGGAAATTCTAGTGTTAAAAGCAAAATTGTTATTTCCTTCTCACATATATCTCATTTGGCCAATTAGCCTTTGGGAAGAGAATGTGTGTCAAGCTCCTAAAAATGTAAAAGAATAGCAAGAAGTGAAACACACACACACACACACACACACACACACACACACACACACACTTTAAAAAGAGTGACTGTATTACCTGATGTTTAAAAGCATTGGGAATACTTACAAAACATATGCTGAAATATATTTAGGTTCTCCTTTGTCAGAATAGAAAGACCATTTATGGCTCATGGGAGATAGCAGCAAAGTCCTCCTGTTTTGCCTGAAACCCTCTATTTGTCTTTATTTACAAAAGCACAGTGTTTTGCAAAGCTTGTGTTCCTAGATGTTAACCCAATGATAATGCATGGAATGTCAGTACAAATGTCAATTTACATTTGTTTCTATCTGAATTGATAGCATGAAATCCTTTCAAAAGGGAATTATTGCATTTTCAAGCTTCCTTGGATGTTGCTAGCTTGACAACCAATAAGACATGTTGGTCTACAAAGTCTGGTTCAGCTTTGTTAGTTGCATAGTAAAGATGATTTCAGGAGTTTCCAGATATAATAAGTATTATATTATGAAATCTATTGCTTTATCTCAGTGATTCTTTGTGTGTGTGTGTGTGTGTGTGTGTGTGTGTGTGTGTGTGTGTGTGTGGTGGGGGGTGGATTATGTTGTCCAAATGGTTATCTGGCAAATGTCTGGTGACATTTTTGAGGGCTATGATGGGTATACTCGTGGCACCTAATGTGTAGAAAGTCTAAGGATGAGTGGCGCTGTGGCTCAACTGGTAGAGTGCTAGCCTTGAGCTGATAGAGCTCAGGAACAGCGCCCAGGCCCAGAGCCAACCAAAAAAATAGAAAGTCTAAGGATGCTGTTAAACATTGTATAGTATATAGTAGATCAGCCACCACAACAATTACCTCTTCAAAATGTTATAGTACTGTGATCAAGGAGAACCTTTGCTCAGCTTAAGGTTACATGCTCAAATTTTATAAAGCCAGTTACTTTAATACCGGAAATACCAATATTTTAAAGTCATTTATATTTTAGTGTGAGTTTACCATTACATTTGGCCAAAGAAATGCTTTTTATATCCTAGAAAGGTTTTGATAGGATGAAGAGTGAGAAGATATCCAGAGGACCTATCTAGGAGAGGGGCACTGTAATAAAGATAATATACAGACAGTAGGCTAAAGGAAATCACGTTTCTTTCCTTACATTTATATTTTGCTATAGTCTAGAAAATAAATAATGGAGGATGAATATGCAGATAAGAAAATTATACAAATGCAGCATTGGACAGTAATACTCTGGGAGTCATCCATCAATATGAAAATGTTTAAGACAATGTTACAGCACTGAACAACAGGACACAATCCACTATCCTAAAATTTTCAATTTTTCTTCTATGAGATTTCTACTTTCCAATCTGAAAACAAGCTGTGAATTTTATTAGCCTCACTCTTGCTTATATTTCTTTTTAAATATATATTTTATTGTAAAGATACTGTACAAATGGGTTACATTGTTACACCCTACCATCCCTTTCCTCCCCACCTCCCCAACTCCTCCCTTCTCCCACACCCCTCCCCCGTAGCAAAGCTGTAAAGTTCATTTTCAACACTGTCTTGTACATTTCATTGTTACAATGGGTCATCTGTATCCTTATTTCAGCATTTTGTTATTTCGCTTCCCATCCCCAAATTAGAAAAATGTATATACAAGTTGCAGGACACTGGAATTATAAGTACATTTAAAAGAACAGCAACAAAGATAAAACCTCTTGTGTCCCTATCTTGGGGTTCATTTCACTTAGCATCAGGTTATATGGTCATATGTACATAGCTTTTGACCTCTTCTACTGTCCTAGACATATAATAGTTGTTTCAGATAAGGGAAACCATGGGACCTATGTTTCTTTGCACCTGGCTTACTTCACTTAATATATTTTTTTCCAAGTCTTTCCATTTCCTAACAAATGGGTGCTGTAATTCTTTCTGATAGAGGCATAGCCTTCCATTATATATATATATATATATGCATATATGTATATATATATATATATACCACATTTTCTTGATTTATTCATCTACTGAGGGGCATCTGGGTTGGTTCCATATCTTAGCTATGGTGAATAATGCTGTGATAAACATAGTTGTGCTGGCAGCTTTAGTATGGCCTTGTTTGTCATCATTTGGGTAAATGCCCAAAAGTGGGATTGCTGGGTCATATGGGAGCTCTATGTGGAGTCTTTTGAGGAACCTCCATATTGCTTTCAACAGTGGTTGAACAAGTTTACATTCCCACCAACAATGCAGTAGGGTTCCCTTTTGGCCACATCTCCTCCAGCATCTATTGTTATTAAATTCTTGATTATAGCCATTCTAACTGGGGTGAGGTGTTATCTCAATGTTGTTTTGATTTGCATTTCTTTTATGGCTAGGGAGGTTGAGTATTTCTTTATTATTTTTTATTTTTATTTTTATTTATTTTTGGGTCTGGTCTTGGGGCCTGAACTCTGGGCCTGGGCACTGTCCTCAGCTCTTCAGCTCAAGGCTAGCGCTCTACCACTTGAGCCACAGCGCCACTTCCGTCTTTTTTCTTTTTGCTTATGTGGTGCTGAGGAATCGAACCCAGGGCCTCAGGCATACAAGGCAAGTGCTCTACCACTGAGCCACCTTCCCAGCCCCGAGGCTGAGTATTTCTTCATGTGTTTATTGACCATTCTTATTTCCTCTTTTTTTTTGTATCCTGCTACTTTGCCAGTTTCGAATCAGCTCGAGTAATTTGGGAGTGGAGTCTATGGGTTCTTTAAATACAAGATTATGGCATCTGCAAGTTTTACTTCATCTTTCCCTATTTGGATCCCCTTTATGTTTGCATCTTGTCTTATTGCTCTTGCTAGACATTCTAATACTAAGTTGAATAGAAGTGGAGAGAGTGGACATCCTTGTCTTGTTCCTGAATTTAGATGAAATGGCTTTAGTTTTTCTCCATTAAGTATAATGCTAGCTGTAGGTTTGTTATACACAGCCTTTTATATATTGAGGAATGTTCCATGAATTCCTAGTTTTTCCAGAGCTTTTGTCATAAATGGGTGTTGGATCTCGTCAAAGGCTTTTTCTGCATCTATTGAGATAACCATGTGGTTCTTATCCTTGTTCTTGTTGATGTGATGAATTATATTAATTGATTTGCATATATTGAACCAGCTTTGCATCCCTGAAATGAATCCTGTTTGATCATGGTGTGTGATTTTTTTTGATGAGTTGTTGAATTTAATTGGCCAAATTTTTGTTGAGATCTTGCTTATATTTCTTACTCTTGAATCGAAATGCATTCAACTTTCCTTCTTGTTTATTTTTATCAGGGAGAGAAAATAATTTTACCTTCAATGTCGATCTAATGAGTCTGGGTTAGTGGTGTGTTGAGAAGCATTTTGAGGCTTAATTAAGTTCAAAAGGAAAGAGTTTGCCTTTTTTTTTTCAACTCCTATGCAGCCCAATCTCGGCCAACCATCTGCTATCTCAGACTTGATGTTTAAGAGCGCAGGTCTTACCTTTTAATGGAATTTTCTTAATTTAATCAGTTTCCCCAAATACCCATAGCACACAAGGTCTATATCTCTCTTTGGCTCTCAGTACAATGGGCAGCTGTATTGCCCTCTTATGTTCAATTTCTCTAACTAAATTTTGGGTTTCTGGAGGAATGATGGTTCCTTAATCAAGACCCTAAGTGCTTAGCTTCAAAGTTGAAACCTATCATGAATGCTTAAAGAAGATATGGCATATATACAAAGAAGGTTGCTATTCAACCTTAGAAAGAGAAGTAATTTTTATCATTTGTGACAACATGGATGAGCCTGGGAGAGAAAGACAAATATTTGAATAATCACTTTCATGTGTAGAGTGTAAAAATATTAAACTAGTAGAGATAGAATAGAATAGTGGTGGCCATTTGCTGCGAGGAGGGACAATTGGGAGAGATATTGGTTGAGGGATTAAAAAATATTCAGTTAGCAGGCATAAGTTTATTGCTCAGATGTATTGTATCTATTGTGCAATTCAATGACTATATTCATAAAATACATCATATCTTTGACGATTGCTAAAAATTCTTATCTAACTTTTCACCACAAAAGTAAGGTAAGCAGTGAGGCCACAAAAACGTTAGTTTCATTTAAACATCCTATCATATCTATATATTTCAAAATACAGTATTATGCACTTATAAAATTTTAACTGGTCAGTAAAATAAAACATTCAGTGCCTTGCTATACTAGTTATTAACTTCATCTCCAACATGGTATCCCAAATTTTCCTTGGCTTCAGATTCCCTAGGAGAACTTTTCAAGAGATATAGCATTGCTCTTTCCTAGCTTAGATGACCTAATATACTATGTATGAAGTTTTTGTTTATGTTCAAGTGATTTATTCTCAAGCTATTTCTAGATCAAATTCAGAGACCACTTTGGTCCTAATCCCACTCCTCCAGTCTGTCTTTTGTTTTAGTTTCTCTAAACGCTCTAGTTTTTACGTGTACTTAAATGGCTCCTCCATAGGAAGTAGAGATTTGTACTCACATCCTACTTTGGGGCTATAATTTCTGGGATCAGAAATCATATTTTACACGTTAAAAAGTCATCAGCAAAACTTGATGGAATGAATTTGGTATTGCTTCAGTCTTGTGCTGATATGCCAAAGAGCAAAGTGAATGCTGTAAATGTTGTCAGGGATGGAATGTATTGAGTCTTTTACATTTGTTATAGGCAGTTGGAAATATCAAAATGCCTTACTTCATACTATGATGGTGATAGAGAATTATAGCCGTGTGTGTTTCATTCCTTTCTTATTTCTCATCCAGGATGCTTTTTTAAAAAAAACCCACAAAACTCTCAAACTCTATAAAGGCAGCAGTGGACTAAGTATTTGAGGTGCTTTGTTGATCTGTATTCAAGGCACAGAAGGGAAAAAGTGGCTCAGTGAAGACTTTAGAGGACATGACACTGAGTTTTACTTCATTTCAATATTTATACTGACACACAACCAAGGCTCAGGAGCTGTCCATGGTTCTGAGAAGGCAGATGTGTAAAACTGGAGACAACACGGGAATGCCAAATGCTTAATGGTACAGAAAGGAATTTCAAGTAGGAGTAGTGATTGCATAAGCAGAGGCAGAGGCCTCTTTAAATAGGAATGCATGGAGCATAGGAAGCTGACAACAGGAGATTAGGCTGTCTGGTGTTAGAAAGAGCAAAAAAGCAGTCAAAGACCAAGTCAAGAAGTCTTCATGTAATACGTAGAAGGGTTGGATAATGAGAAAGTAGTGAAAGCTTCACTCTGAGAACATATTGGCTGTGTCTTTTAGGAAAGTCACTGTGGTGCCTGGAACAATCCAGTTTACTAGTTGAGAGGAGAAGGTGAGAGAACATGGTCTTCCAGTAGACCCTCATGAAGAAAGGCAAGAACAGTCTTTAGAAATCACCTCTTATACTAGTTATCAATAAACAAAACAATAACTGGTATTGCACAAAAACATAAAAGGAACTCAGAAAATGTTGGAGTACAATTTTTTCTAATAGTAAAGTGTATAAATGTATTTTAATGTGATATATATACATACATATGTAATATAAACACATATCATGCATAGTTATATACATGTTTATATGTGTGTTTTTGTGCATATGGAGATATGTGTGTATACAATTTATTCAAGAATTCTTATGCTAAGAAAAAGCAATTAGGGTGCCCAGGCCCAGAGTTCAAGCCCCCAAAACAACAACCAGAAAAAAAAACAAACAGGCTGGGAAGGTGGCTCAGTGGTAGAGTGCTTGCCTTGCATGCATGAGGCCCTGGGTTCGATTCCTCAGCACCACATAAACAGAAAAGCTGGAAGTGTCACAGTGGCTTGAGTGGCAGAGCGCTAGCCTTGAGCTGAAGAGCTCAGGGACAGCACCCAGGCCCAGAGCTGACAAACAACAACAACAATAACAACAATTAGGTAAAGCATATGTTCAGGACAAAGGATGAACCAATGCAACAATGATACTCATTAGACACTATGTTGGGAATGAACTTTATACTTCGGGGGAGGGGTTTGAGAGTAGTTAGGGGGGCAATGAGGGAGGGGGTAGTAGTATGTAAAAAGTAATGTGCTCATTATCTTACTTACGTAACTGTAAACCCCTGTTCATCACCTTTAAAATAAAATTTAAAAAAAAGAAGAGAAAAGCATATGTCTACCCAGGTATTGTGGTACATGCCTGTAATCTCAGCATTTATAGGATAAGGAAGGAAGGTTGTGAAGGAAGGAAGGTTGCTGTACTACATAGCAAGACTCTCTCAAAACAAAAAGAAAACAAAGAAACAAAGAGAACATATATCCAGAATTATGTCATAAGCTTTGAAAGCAACTACCAAGATTATCTTCTTTTAATAATTTCTTGTAGACTATTAATTTTCTCTCTTTATAACTGTTAAATAAATAAAATGCCAACTGTAACATGTCATTAAATTAGTAATAGCTTTTTAAAGAAAATTATACCTTGAAGACTTGAGTTCTGTGAGAGTGTGCATATGTATGCACATATCTAGGTATCATGTTTTAAGTCATACACATACATTCAGATCTCATTGTATGTTGTATCTATGCCATAATGGAGTGTGTGTGTGTGTGTGTGTGTGTGTGTGTATGTGTGTGGAAGCTATGTGGCATGAATGCATGCACATACATACAATGGAATAGATATGGGTATACGCTATAGTTTCCTTCATCTCAATAAATTACTAATTTTTTAAAGACCAATATAATTCATTTTGTTCCCTTCATTATATTCAATTCTAAACTCCATCTGGGTAATGAATACACCAAATCCCTGTCTTTCTTCCCATATTGGTCACTGTGACCCTATTGCATGTTAGGATGAGTTCATTAATGCTGGGTGATTGCAGTTCTAACTTGGTCCTCATACACACTTTTTTTTCTAATTTTACTTATTTTCTAAATTGGCACACTTCAATTGTACACTCTAATGGGTTTCATTGCTTATGTGCACTGCTAGATGAGAAGAATAATCTTTTCAGAAAAGAAAATGATTACAAAAATATCGCAGCCCTTTTTGAAGCTGCTGGGACACTCAGTACCTTTATTTGCAATAACATCTGAACCAGTTGGCTCCTACCTTTCCGGCTGACTTTGGTTGGCACCATGACACCTAGTTTTCTTCCCATTTCTCTGTCCACCATATTTAATCTCCAAGTTCCTTTTCTTTTTTCAAGTTCCTTTTCTTTATCTTCCCACATTGCCTCACCCTCAAGGATCTTAACCCCAAGGAGCCATTGAGACTTTAGTTTTCTTCCTTCTATGTGGAGTACTCATCCTTAGACCTTTCATGGAAACTGGCTGGTAAAATAAATGTCATCATCTCAAGGCTAGAAATTTCCTATCCATCTAACATGTAGCCATTTGTCAATAACTATTCTCCTCACAATCATTGCCTGATACTTCTTGACTGATTGTTTCTCTTGATTCTTCCCTTTTCTTTGTTGAAAGAAAACATTATAAGATTAACACTTGCATCCATTTTTATTTAATATTAAATACTTAACGTGGGCTATGTACTGTAGGAACTTAGTAAATGTTGTTGATCAAGTGCTGTTGAATAGACATTGGTGTTTAGATGGTATTTGGCAGTAAAAACATGAATTACTCTGGGGGAATACCTTGAAGTGATCTGTTGGCCCCTTTCTAATTAAGATCCTAGACTTTTAGCCTCACGGACAGCAGCAGGAGAAAACCATTAAGGAAGTCTCAGTAATGGTCTCTTTGCCCCTGGGTCAGTGTGCTATAGAGAATGTGCTTAACTTAAAGATTTCCCACCCCTGAGCTTGCTAATGGAAGGAAGATATAGGATTTGGCATAAGAAGTAAGCTAGCAATAAAGAAGCCATTGGCTTTTTCAACATTATTTGAGGGCTAATACGTAGAAGGCTAGGATATAGAAATAGGAAGTACTTGTTTGATTGCTTATAAAGCTCTGGAGCAAGTCCATATTCCACACTTTTCATTATGTTAAACACAATATCTTCCAACCCACTCCAAATGAAAAAAACATGAGTCACAGTAGACTCATACAAATATGCAGCAACTTAAATCATGTTCCTTTAAGTTAATCAAGTGATATAGTAATGATCAAAGAGATAAAATAAATTTAAATTACCTATGATGTTGGGGTAGCAGAAGTAGGTAGCCAAGAGCTAACAACAACCAGTAGTAAAAATAGCCATAGTTATGGCAGCAAGCACTCTCTAATGTTAGAATACACTATTTCGGCATTTCTCCAGAGAAGATACCTAAATTGCCAACCACTATCTGAAAAGGTGTGCAATATTATAATCTTCAAAGAAATGTAAGCCAAAGTCATGTCTATCAGGCTTTGGTTAATGAGCGACAGTGAAGACTTGAAGACACTGGAAACTTTACAAGACTCTTTTTTTTTTTTTTTACAAGACTCTTGAGGGGATTGCTGAATCACTACAGTGGAAAATAACATTGAGATTCCTCTAAAAATTAAAAATAGCATATGATTCAAAAATCCTATTTGCAAATCTATATCTAAAAGAATGAGCACCAGAATTCCAAAGAGAAATGGCAGCATCATTCACAATAGCCAAGATACAGCAACAACTTGTCTCCATCAAGAGATGCTTGAGCAAAGAAAATATGTTATATACATACAATGGAATACAATTCAGTCTACAAAGAAGAAAGAGCTTCTTTCTTTTTGTAATAACATGGGTGAACCTAGAGGATGTGATACTAAGTGCATTAACTACAAAATGCCAAATACTGTGTGATTCCACTTATGTAAGATTTCTAATGGTGCAACTGTGAAAACACAGATTAGAACAGAGGATGCTAGGGCTGGAGAAAAGGAGAGCAGGAGTTGTTTTTCACTGGATGTTAAGAACCTATTATGCAAGATGAATATGATCTGGAGATCTTCTCTATAATTGAATACTAGCTTGCAACATGACATTGTGCTCTTTAAAATATCCTAAGAGGATGGATCTCTCACATTAAATATTTCTACAAAAAAAACCCCAAGCTAACAATGATTTAACCCACAAAAGAATGCAAGAATATTTTAGAGGTGATGGGTATAATTATTCCTCATTCTAATAATCACATGCCAACTTATCGAGATGCATACATTAAACTTGTGAAAATATAAAACAAATAAAATATTGTTTTAAAGCTAATGAGAGGCTCTAAGCTAAATAACCATAACAAATCCTCTTAGAATTATGATTGCTCCCAACAAAAGAAAACAGGAATGATTTCATTCCAGTATTGAGTTGGAACATTTGGTTTTCTGGCAGAGGGGGGAACAAGGTAAGTTTATCCACCTCATATACTATGAGATTTTCAGCATAAGGAAAATGAATGGTCTCAATATAGGAGATTTTGGAGTTTTCATGGCTTCAGATACTAGAAAACCTGCTGCCTCTACAGTTTCCACACCTTTTCCTCAGCAAAATGTTCCACAATTGTGCTGAGGACACTTGTGGCCTCTAATGGCCAGATAATGGACCACAATAAAAGTTATGGGTCCCCAGCTGGGGTGCAGCTCATAATGGCTGGCAAGCTCCATTATTTGACCATTAGGATCTAGAGCAAAGGAGTCAATTGTCAAGCAATAAGAAAAAAAATGTCATTACATGAATTCTTCTTATTTGAGAAAAAAATTCAAGTTCTCCAAAGAGCGAGTGGCAATTTCCATACATGAATTTCTATCTGCCCTCTTGTATCTGTAGAAAAAGTTCAATGAATAAATAAATGCATTTTGTTAAGCCACATTGATGGGCTTGATTGCAGCTGTATATTGGTGTCAAAGTAATTAATTTCAGTTTTCAGAATTTAAACAAAATAAGAAAACAAGAAGAGAAAAGGTAAAGATTTGGTTTGGGTCTATAAACAATTCTTCCTCTCTTCTAATTTAGTGGGTTTCATGTTCCACCACACATTCAATAGTTTTCACTTTATCATATATACTCAATATCTGTCTGAACATCTGTCTCCTGTTTAGAAAGATCTAAGATCTTTCAGTTACAAGGGTGGTGAGTTATTATTCCAACCTTTGTAATATTTCTTTAGAAATCAATAAACACATCTTTAGCCATTTCATTTATTCCTCAGGGAGTCTTGATATTTTAGCTGTGCATTTGAGTGAATATAATGGTCACATACTATCAATATCCATTTTTTTTAAAAAAGCATGCAAATCTTTTCTGTAATTCCTCTTATTTCTTGATAGAACTAGTCAACATGAAGTCATGCATTATCCATTGTGTGAATTTGGAGTGGGGAGGTGACTGAAAGAATGACATATTAGCCATACATGGAATCCTTAGAATCTATTCAAACCCTAAACTTGTCCCTTTGAGTGATTGAGAAGACCATTAGAGACCTATCTATATTACAGAAAAGCAAAACCCATATCTTAAGGTGTCCCTGGGTTTTGAGGTAGCTATTTACATTCAATTAGCTGATTAAAGAAGTAAATGTTTAATGCAGCTTGTTTGAAACTTAAAATTTTATTTCTTGCTGGACGCTGGTGGCTCACACATGTAATCCTAGCTACTTAGGAGGCTGAGAGCTGAGAATCATGGTTCAAAGCCATTCCAGGCAGGAGAGTCCATGAGATTCTTATTTCCAATAAACCACTCAGAAAAATCAGAAGTAGTGCTGTGGTTCAAGTGATAGAGCGCTGGCCTTGAGCTGAAGAGCTGAGGGACAGCGCCCAGGCCCAGAGTTCAAACCCCATGATCAAGAAAAAATAGTTAATTTCTCTAGCATAAACATAGCAATATTATTGTTTAAAATATATTTATGGTTAAGTTTATATGAATCTCCTATATATCATTGAAAAACTAAGCTACGTTCCTTCCATCATGGTCCAGAATGTTAGTTCAATGTTAGTAAAGAGACTTACTTCATTGTGAATTCTTCATGTTTTGTAATTATATTGAAATTCAATGTGTTCTAATAATATTTATTTTGTGCTGTATTTCTTTGGCATTGAATTCTTAGTAGATTTCCTTTCTTCCTCCCTCCCTCCCTCCCTCCCTCCCTCCCTCCCTCCCTTCCTTCCTTCCTTCCTTTTTTTGTTTTTTGCTGGTCCTGTGGCTTGAACTCAGGGCTTTGGCTCTGTCCCTGAGCCTCTCTGTGCTCAAAGCTAGCACTCTATCACTTGAGCCACAGTGCCACTTCTGGCTTTTTCTGAGTAGTTTATTGGAGCTAAGAGTCTTACAGACTTTCCTGGGCTGGCTTTGAACCATGGTCCTCAGTTCTCAGCCTCCTGAGTAGCTAGGATTACAGATTGAGCCATAGGCACTCAGCTAAATTTTCATAGTTGTATGTTCATCAGTTTAATTCTAGCTCTACAGTACTGCTGTCATAGCTCCCTGTTACAGGCTCATTGTGTCAGATAAGAAATAAAGTAGGGCAATCAACTGCCAAAGAATTTAAATGATATAAAATGAAAAAAGTAGTAAACAAATAGTACTTGTTTAGTATTTCTTTTTTTTTTAACTTGGAGTCCTTTTGTAATAATCAGTTTTTTTTTAAATGTGTGTGTGCGTGATATTGGGGTTTGAACTCAGGGCCTTATACTTGCTAGGGAAGTACTCTACCACTTGATAGAGTTAGTTTCCAAAAGTTTACTTGTTCTTCAGATAGGATCTCATGCTTTTGCCTGGTTAGACTTTGACAATAACAAACCAAGGATCCTGTCTGGCATCTATTTTCCTTAGCTTTACCAAAGCTAGGCTTGGATGCCACTACTAAGGAAAATTTCTGATGGGTGAATTTTTAAAACTTAAAGATGGCCGGGTGCCAGTGGCTCACACCTGTAATCCTAGGTACTCAGGAAGCTGAGATCTGAGAATTGCAGTTCAAAGCCAGCCCAGGCAGGAAACTCCATAAGACTCTTTAACTCCAATAAACCCCCAGAAAAAGTAGAAGTGTGGCTCAAGTGGTAGAGCACTTGCCTTGAGCTGAAGAGCTGAGGGACAGCACCCAGGCCCAGAGTTCAAACGCTACAACCGACAAAAACAAAACAAAACAAAAACTTAAAGACAATTATAGGTGGGAGTATTCTCTGTAATAGAATTGGTAACAATTTCATTTGATTGCAGACTGAATGTTTTCACAAACATGGAGATCATGACTGTCAAAGTATTATTCTACAGTCTAGTACAAGAAGACAAGCATGTGAGTCACACGACATCCCTCCCAGCTTCAATTATTTCATTGTCTTGGCGATTTAAGTACAAGTTGAGAATGTTCAGTGACAATTTAAGCATAGATCATTGAGGATGTCTGAAAACAATTTATTTTCACGTTTCCCCTTGGAGCCCCAACCTTTCTATCTTGTTTCCTGCCAGTAACACTGAAAGCAATTTCCTATGGGAGAAAGTGAAACTCTAAGACCCTCTGTGTTACCCACAAAACTGCTAATATCTGTGCATAGAATTATCATTGTTAATTCAATTCCTTGGGGTTATGTCCTTGTCTGCAGAGGTTCAGGTAAATTGTTCTTGTTAAGAGAATGAAGCTGCTATTCTTGAAGTTATTTCAAATGAAGCACAGACAGCTAAAGATCCACACAGGCCAGGAATGAACGAAAACTTCCATTTCAGAATAAATTTCAAGGTATAAAATGCTTCACTAGTAATATAAAATTTAATGTTTTCATGAATAAAATATTGGTTTGTAATATACTTAAAAATGTGAATGTGATAACTGGTTTAAAATTCATGCATCTATTTTACTCATAAATTGACACATTGAACTGAAACCTCTCTGTACAACCAGGTTAAAGATAATCACACAACAACAGCAGCAAAATCTATTTTCCTCCAGCACCATCAGTGGCATTTTCTTAGGATGACAAAGATGAGTAATAAGCCATGTGCCACTCTGCAGAATTGATATATGTCAAGGGCCATGATACCAGCAAAATTAGATTAAGGTTAAAGGAAGAATGTAAATTTTGTTAATAAGGTTTCTATATTTTAATTCAAATCCAAACACCCTGTGGGCCTATTGATGATAATCCCATTTAATCTTGCAAAAAGCCTTTCTGGTATCAAGGGATCTAGATCACAACTGTCCTTTATTACCTGGAAAATGAAGAATTTCCTTAAGTCTTTTCCTCAAGGTAGTATAAATGCAATGATAGAATTTTAATGATTTTTTTTCAGAAAGGAAATCTGTTCATGTGCTTATGAATCAACTCAGATGAGCATGTTATATAAATGTCAAAGGCATGCATCTTATATTCACCCATTCTACAACTTTGTTCAAAATTACTTGCATGTAAAACATTTATGCTTGATTTACTAACATGTATCATTTGAGGTAGTAGAGGCTCAATGTGTTTTGAAAGTACATGGTTTAAAAGTTTTCTTTCTTTCTTTTTTAGTTGGGTGCCAGTGGCTCATGCCTGTAATCCTAGCTACTCAGAAAGCTGAGATCCGAGGATCATGGTGGTTCAAAGTCAGCCTGGGCAGAAAAGTCTATGAGACTTTTATCTCCAATAAACTACTCAGAAAAAGACAGAAGTAGTGCTGTGGCAAGAAGTAGAGTACTAGCTTTGAGCAAAAGAACCTCAGGAACAGCGCCCAGGCCCTCAGCACAAGCCTCAGGACAGGCAAAAAAAAAGTTTCTTATTTTGAAATTAAGGTGATGAGTTACCACTGTGATCTGTGGACATCTTAGTTGGGTGGATGGCGTCTCCCATTCAGGAGGCTGCCATCTGTCTCCCTCACCTTTCATTTGAGTGGCTCTCTTGTTTTTTTCTAACTAGGCCTCCTATTCCCACATAGCACTTTGTGAGCTGAGTATGATATAACTTACATTTTAACACACACTTGTTCTGTTTTACACATGTGCTACCTCCATCCCTCTTGAACCAGACACTAAACAATTCTGTAGTCAGTTGATGGCATGTTACATATGTACACACATGTATACACATACACAAACGTGTTAAAAGTTTCAAATGCTTTTTTTTAAATAGTTGCTATGGTGGAATGTAAAGGGTATAAGATTGAGAACCATATAATATATACATACTCTAATTCCTTCTTTCTCACCTGGTCAACATATGTACCTACAATTTCTCTCTCTTTCTCTCTCTGTATATATATATATATATATATATATATATATATATATATATATATATATATATATATCATCCTTATTTCTTCTACTACTATCAACAAAATACTTGTTATATACTAAAAAAAAATCCCTGGATGAGACAAATACCTGGTGTGTGAGAGCCCTACGACACAAATATTACTGCTCATGTACTCACTGATATATGCTCAGCACTTAGAATACTTCTGCCTGTCTTCTGACATCTATTACACTTGGGGCAAAAATGAGCAAATGAATGAATGGGTAAATGATATCTGGATTATAGTATAGGCTGAACTGACATTAAATCTTGCAATGAAATTGACACTTTTAGAACTGGATATTTAGTATGAATTGCAAAGTAATTTCAAATAAGCACGCAATAAAATGTCTAAATCTATACATGCACACATATAATTGAAGTCTGGATACTTTGACATTTACTATTGAAGTCTGGAAGGTGTTCATGTGTGTATTTTGGTAGTTATTTGGTTCAATGGTTCAATGTGTCTGACAGTTTACCATGATTTTCTATTTCATCTCCCTGTTATGGTTTGAACATGGTATATAGTTTCTAGCTCTTTCTCTACAATGATGACACATAAGAATAAAAATCATATGATTCCATACAATTTTATCCCACTAGAAAATGTTAAACTTTCAAAGTCTAGCCATTGTTAGAAAGTATAGGATGCATGAACAATGCTAGTTCAGTATTTTTCAGTAGTCACCTAATTGTTAAGATTTTATGCATCAGGAGCCCCTGTCAAAATTAAAAATGAACAATGTGAAAATTCTTTGATTTTTGTTCTTCCACAATCACTGCATGTTTTGTAATCTATGGCAGGGAACATCATGGTAAATTAAGTTTTAATAGACAAACACTCTATATTAACAACATTTGAGGTCTTATTGCATGCATCCTATTTAAAATAAATCTCATAAAACTATAACCAAGTCCCCCAAAGAAAAGAGTAGGACAAAGGGTGAACAAACGCAGCAGTGATACTCACTAGACACTATGTTGAAAATGAACTATACAACTGTTGGGTGTGGATGGGAGGGAATATGTTGGAGAGAGTGAGGGAAGGGGTGACATTGTTCAAAAAGAAATGTACTCTTTATCTGACTTATGTAACTGTAACCCCTCTGTACATCACTTTTACAATAACAATAAAGAATTTGAAACAAGATCCGATTTGAGCATGCCATTTCACTGTCCACACAATTTTGATGTCATTTCATTGCCTAGAGAACAAAGAGGCAAACTCTTCAACCTGGAAATCACATTCATATACATTCTGACCTCCACCTCTCTTCAGAGCCTCATTGCTGGCCCCTCTCAGATACAAACGCAGTGTGGCAGTGCGGTGAATTTCAGTGTGCATTCTGAAGATGCCATTAATTTCTAGTTGTGTGATGTGGGGAGGGCTTTTAGCCAGCTTCGAGACCCATTTCTCCCATCGGGCTACTGCTACCTGTCCCTGGACAGCTGTGAGCACTGTGGTTATGTCAGGACTCCACATGGTCACTGGCTGGCAAGAGCGCTCAGTAATTACAAGCAATTATTATCATCCCTTGAGCATGTCTTTTTAATTCCAGCCCTAGTGTCTTGGTGTGCTTCTTTGAAACATCATCGAAAAGCCACTGTTTCCTTGTCTTCCTATCCTCCAAAGCCCCCTCTTCTGTAAAGCCCTGACAGTCTGTTTTAGCACAGTGTGATTGCTTATTTTCCCCCTCTTAACTAACGCAGTTTTTTTTTTTATTTCTGTATCATTCTCTTCAGAATAAAGACTTGTAATATCTCTGGTAGGGTTTTTTTGGAGTGTATCTTTCCCTGTAGTTACAGGATTAGCTGTTGAGGAATTTCTGGTTGGAAACCAGAGGAAAATAAGCACATCATCAAAATGCTGGGGCTTCAGCTGTGTCCCTTCAAGCTTTCTTTGGGCTGGGGGTACAGTAGTTTTAGAAGCTATTAAGCAAGTTGGGCTCATCCTCAGTTACTATTTAGAGCAGCAACCTTACAGTTATTCCTGTATTATTTTATTAAATCACATTTTATACTATTACATACTAAGATTCCAAGCTAGAATTTACCAACAGATGATTTCCTCTGTTACATAAAAATTTTAGTCCATTTCCGGTGAAACCCTCCAACTTTAATGAACATCCCAGACTTAGAGAATAAATCATAGAGGTTATGCACGTAGGGTTGCCATCAGAACTGCAAATTAACAACTTCATCTTAAAGTTTTTCATGTTTGTTTAATTAGAGGAAGAGATTTTGAGAGCAGAGATCATTTAATATATTTCTTTGTTTTCCTTTTAATCCAGCTCAAAGCCTTAAACCTAATTCTCAAGTCTCAAGAGGGCAATAAATAAATGACACAATCTTAGAATCAAGAGCAATGAACTCTTCTACCTGTATTTCCTGAAGACTGAAAGGATATTAGACATAGAAACATAGGGATGGGCTGGGAAGGTGGCTCATTGGTAGAGCGCTTGCCTTGCATGCATGAGGCCCTGGGTTCGATTCCTCAGCACCACCTAAGCAAAAAGGAAAAAAGCCGGAAGTGGTAGAGCGCTAGCCTTGAGCTGAAGACCTGAGGGACAGCACCTAGGCCCAGAGTTCAGGCCACACGACCCGACTCCCGCCCTCCCCCCCCAAAAAAAAAGAAACATAGGGAACAGCTACCTGGAGCTATATGAAACCTACCAAATGCTGGAGGAGAGGGAGGGGAGGCAGGGAAAGATGGGGTATATAATGTAGAGGAGAAATTTGTGCAAAGCACACTGGACTCATGAATGGAATTACAACAGATAAAACCCCTACATACCAATTATGCATGCAAATTCAAAAGTTAAAAAAAATCAAAGATTAAATAATCACAAAGGAATCACATAATTACATGCAGATATGGAAAATCCTTTCTGGCTGGTATTTTACTTCTGTCTCAGAAATTGATCAGCCCATTATAGATGGAATCAGTATGAAAACCAGGACTTACAGTTTTGTCCCTTTCTGTGACCTTAAATATTCATTCAGGTCAGCCTGTGAACTTCATTTGAGGCTGTGTGTTCTATGTGGCAGAGGGGAATAAGTTAGTGAGAGTTTGGGCCATGTACTAAAATGGATCTGGAAAACAGAGCAGCCAATGGCATATAAAATACTGAAAAGTTGGGAATAGGTCAAAGTAGGATACTATGGGTAAGACTAGTGTTTAGTCTTTGCTGTTTAACAAATAAGCTCCCAGATCTCAATCAAGTCCCTTGACCATTCTGAGCCTTAGTTTGTCAGAGTTGTTTTGAAAAACAAATAAAATGATTCAAGTAAAATGCCTTGAAGCTTATGTCACATAATTGAACTCTTACCTTTCTGCCGCTCTAGTCCTTCCTAAAAGCCTGTGAAAAGAACTTTGCATCAAACAAACGAACAAACAAACAAACATTGTATCTCACATTGATTATGTCTGCACTATATGAAGTTAAAATAGTGTGCTTAATAAGACGTGTATACTTCATCTGACAAAGAATATTATTCTCTAAAAATCCCACACATTTTGGAGTGAAATGGTCACAAGAATAGTTGATAATATTGAAGACCGGTGTTTGAGCAAGGCTGGCATAGAACATGGGATTGGGTGTGAAGCTGCATTAGTTCTCTGAATTTCTAGCTATGTGATTTGGGCATTCTTTTCTTTACTAAGTCTTTGACATCTTGACACGCATTTTTTTCATCATGGACCAGCCACATTTGGAATGATCAAGAGCTACATTTGGGCTAGTGGCTTTCAAGTTGGACATACAAAATTACTTTATGTATTTTTTGTCAAATTAATCTACTTGAAAGACTGCTATCACTTTACTCTTTTTTTTTATCTCCAGTTCTGGGATTGAACTCAGAAATTCATATGCTCTAAGTCTTTTTTGATTATTTTCTTTCTGTGCTCTTCTTGGGACTGGATCTCAGGGTCTTGGCATGTTCCTTGAGTTTTCGGTTTTGTTTTGTTTTGTTTTTCTCTCAAGGCTAGAGCTCTACCACTTGAGCCACAGCTCCACTTCTGGCTTTTTGCTGGTTAATTGGCAATTAGAGTCTCATGGACTTTTCAGCCCAGGCTAGTTTCAAACCATGATCCTTAGATCTCAGTATCTTCAGTAGCTAGAATTATACAGGTACGCACCTAGCATTCCTTTTCAATTTTAATTTGTGTTTCAGATAGGGACTGTGCACAGCTTGTCAGGATTTCTCTGGAATTGTGATTCACCTATCTCTAACTTCTGAGTGTGTGGGGATTATAGAAGTGAACACTATGCCTGGCCCATTTGTCATTTTACTTTCGAGCTGGGTTGACGGTAAACTGTTAGTGGTAAGTTGCACTTGACATTCTGTAGGCAACATTTTCGTGACTCCTTTCCCAATGTAACTGGTCTAGACTAGCCTTGGCAATTGTTAGTGGCACTTCTTTTTTTTTTTTTTTTTTAAAAACCTTTATTTTTATTTTATTTTTTTATTTTATTTATTTTTTTTGTCGGTCGTGGGGCTTGGTGGCACTTCTTTACGAGAGCTCTACAGTTACCTTAGATTAATTCACCTGCCAAAGTTACTGTTTAGGTCATATTTCAAGGACCAGACCTTTGAAGAGGTTCCTCAGCTTGTTGTTGGGTCTCATAATTTTGAAGAGAAGAAGACCAGAACTCATTATATACACCACATTAAACTGGCTCTAAGTGCATAGTAGGCAGCTCTTAATGGACAAATAAATGAAGCTGGACAAAATACCTTGGGGGAGGGCTTTTATTGGTTAGACCCTCTTACCTCAGAAGTGATTTACTCAAAATAAGACAAATTTAAGGTTATTTTATGGGGCTCTTTAATACAAAATATAAAAGAATATTTGAAATGTAGTTAATTTGAAATGAAATGTAGTTAATTCAACATCTATTGTTTTTGTTCCCTGCATTTTGGAGCCAGGAGCTTTTTGTAAAAAAAATCTTAAATGACTGATAATATTCTTTCTATGAACACTCTCTTTTCTAGTTCTATCTATCTTTTCCAGGTCTAGGAAAAAAGATCCCAGTTTTGGTTTCCTTATCTAGTGAGGCTAATGCTCTGCAAGTCTTCACATAGCTTGAACCATGTGCTCTCTCCATCACTTTATTATATGAGCATTATTTTATGGCTGTAATTTTAGGTTCTATTTTCACATCATTCAGAAGCAGCATCCTAAGCTGGGTCATCTCTTTTTCAGAGGGATGTTCAATATAAATTTCTTGTGTTTTTTATTTTTCATGTTTGATACTATGACTATTCTTACATCTCATGCTTGTCCTTTGTTCAGTGGTCTGTGTTCATTCCCTTAGGAGATAAGCATTTCAAATTCCTATGGAAATGTGACTCTGCTCTGCATGGTATCTCAGATTGAGAAAGCTTGGTTTTCTGTCTTATTCAATGAGAAGTCTCTTTTTACCTAGACTTGATCAACATAATTTTTCTTATGCTTCCTGGAAAGAAAATTCATTGAGTTTTATTTCCTGAAAAGAAGCTTAGCAACCAAGAAAGAACTCTTACGGTCGAATTTCCCTTTTTATTGTTTCTATTAATAATACTTCCGTAGTTGCTTCCTTACATGTCCACCATTGTATGACCCCTGGTGTGAGTCCTATTCACTTACCATCCAGGGCAACTCCTAGTGCAGAAATGATCCACAGTGCTCAAGAATCTCAGGTCACATTGTAACAATGATATATGTACAAGACACTAAGTTGAAAACGAACTTTACAACTTGACGTGAAGGAGAGGGAGGAATTGAGGAAATGGGGAGGGAAGGGATGGTAGGGTAAACACAAAGGAGGAAGTAACAATGATCGATAGGAAATGTACTCATTACCTTACTCATGTAATTGTAACCCCTCTGTACAGTATCTTTACAATAAAAACATATTTTCATATATATATGAATCTAATTATATATATATATATATATATATATATATATATATGAATCTAAGGACAAAAGTAACTCCTTCCCCTCTAGTAATGATGCTCCAGGCCACTGGCTCTTTAAACAATGACTCCTTCCATGATTCCAAAGCACTTCATTTAAACAAGAGTCAGACCAAGGAAATGCAGCTTCTATTGTAACAATGAGATGTACAAGACACTATATTGAAAATGAACTTTACAACTTGGGGTCGGGGAAGGGAGGGAGGAATTGGGGAGGTGGGGAGGAAAAAGATCGTGGAGGAAAAACAAAGGAGGAGGTAACAATGCTTGATAGGAAATGTACTCATTACCTTACTCATGTAACTGTAGCCTCTCTGTACAGTATCTTTGGAAGGCAGCTATGCTCACCACTATACCACCAACATGCCCGCCTGTACAGTATCTTTACAATAAAAATGTTTTAAAAAAGAAATGTAGTTTTGTCTACAATTTTTGTCAACATGTGTGATATAGAGGGACATTTTGCTTGGCAGTAACTCCTTGTGAGAGGGGTTGAGCTGGCACACAATTAGTTGTGCTGTGTTAATTCCTGAAACAATGAGAGCTTTTCTGTATTTTTTTTTCCCTTGATGTTAGTGGGATGATGATAATAAATTAAAATTTGGAATTGTTCCCTAAGAACCTGGTTAGAAACTAGAATTCAACTACAATTTATGGTTATTACTAAACGAGGAATCATCATTCACCAAAGCAAGAAGTGTGTTCTGCATCTGAATTTGATTCCTCATTTTGATTAGAAATGATTAGCTCATATTTGTAGATGATGTACCTTGTTCAGACTCACCCCTCTGACAATGCTTCCTCCACCTTCTTCTTCCCTTCCCAAACCAATCTCAATAAGATTCTTTGTTCCATTTTCACACGTCTTTTGACCATATTCACTCTTTAACCTTCTCAGCACACACTGCCCCCTCTTAGTAGAACCCACATAAAGACCTGCTTAACATTCCTGTCATTCATTTTTAAATATATGCTAATTGTTCAAAGGGGTTTCACACATGCATATACAGTACTTTAATCAGATGGACTCTTCTCACTCTCATTTTTTCCCCAATTCCCTATTTCAGCATTCCTTAACCTCTTTCAGCCACTTAGTTTATCTGATATGATTAACTTGGCTAAGGTGGCAGGTTTTTTTTTCTATGTAGACTGATTGACTTTGCTGTGTTTCTAAGCAGAGGATAGCCCTAAAATTAGAGCTAAATCATAATTATATACTCTCAGTCCAGTCAATAGCAGGACTTAAAAAAAACAATGTGGCTGAGTGTATATCAAAGTAAAACCATTATTTCTACTCAGAAGAATGATATAGACACATGTGCTTGTGCAAATCACAGGTCGGTGACATTCTAATGATAAATTACCTATTTTAAATTAATTAAAAATTAACTGGATTTAAGAAAGCAGTTTTGTTTTTCTAGGATTCAGTTCACCAAAGACATGACCTTAAGCCTGATTTACAGACTTACAAGGAAATAAGATAAAACATCTGGACTGTTACAAAGCAAACATCAAGAGATGCACAGGCTAGTGGTTAACAAACCCACATTTCCTTTTTAGCCAGTTTAACAAGTGAAACACAGCTTAATCTCTCTTCACTGAGGATTTATCAAAGGATCTCAAAGAGGTACCTAATTTACAGGGTTGTGAAGATTAAATGTGATGATATATGTGAAAATTTTATACCATTGCTTGTAGATCATAAAATTTCCTTGAATATTATCTACTATAGCTACTAGTAAGGCATTCTTTAGATCAGCCAGAAGACCAAGTTGAAGATCTTGAAGAATCCTTGGAGAAGATGATATCAAATTAGCTTTCAATAACAGTAAATAATTGCATTGTAATCAAGTAAGAACTTACTCTTTGTGGTTTCACTTCAGTTTTGTTTGAACTTAAATACAGTAAGTGCTGTAGATTCCATTTTAAGCCAGGGGGTTTTGCTAAAAGAAGAAAGGAAACCTCTGGTGTTTCTGAATCTCTAGTGTTGCCTCTGCTTTTTTAGCCATTGCCTTTCATTGTACATACATATGTTCCTAGTTCACTGACCAATGCAGATCATCAATCAGACTCCTGTCTGATTTCTTTCCTGTTAAAGAAATGATACAAATCTTTGTCATTCTTTACTGCTCCTCCATTCAGCTAAATAAGGTTTTTATCTGTAAAAGAAACAGAAGGGATTCACTCTGGATAGTTTCAACCCATCTTTCTCAAATTTCTTATCTGAAATAGTAATTTTCTATGGAGGGGTTCTTTTGGCTCCAGGCCCACACTGAGGTTGGGGCATTCTACTGAAATCTAGTGGAGAGAAGCCAGGCTAAGTGCTAAATATAGGCACTAGACAGCTCCTTACAACAATGAAGTATGACTGCTCCAAAATGCCAATGGTTCCAGGGATCCCTGGTCAAAAATGCATCAGTGTTTCAATGATTACATTAAAGCTAGAGTTTCTCTTTTCTTTTTCCTTTTTGTTAGTCATGGGGCTTGATCTCATGGCCTGGGTGTTGTCCCTGAACTTTTTTGCTCAAGCCTAGTGCTCTACCATTTTGACTTACAGCTCCACTTCCAGTAGTTAATTGGAGAATCTCATGGACTTTCCTTCCAGAGCTGGCTTTGAAGTGTGATGCTCAGATCTCAAGTTACAGGTGTGAGCCATCAGTGCCCGAATGCAGTTAGATTTTCTATCGTTCAAAATATTTATATTCAGAATAATTAAAATCTTAGTTTTTAAAGTTTTTTTATTGTGAAAATACCGTACGGAGGGGTTACAATTACATGAGCAGGGTAATGAGCACATTTCTTATCAAGCATTGTTGCCTCCTCCTTTGTTTCCCCTTACCATCCCTCCCCCCCACCCAAATTTATAAAGTTCGTTTTTCGACATAACGTCTTGTACATCTCATTGAACTAGATTGTATCTGCAGCCATTTTGACTGTGCAACTACAGGACTCCAGTTGATGCTTGCCTTAAAATAGTGTTCTAGCACAAAATTGGTGTTACTTTCATACCAAATGGGCAGAACAAGCTGGAGAAACACAAGAAAAATGGCAAGTCCAGGTATCTCAACTCCCACCCAAAATCTTATTTTATAAAATATCTTTTCATCAAAATAATCTAGATATTCTTTTTTATTATTATTTTTAGGGTTTTTTTCCCAAGTCGATAAGACAAGGCAATTTATCAGAATTTATTTCCTTCTTTTAAAGTTCAGTGCTTCTAGCTATTCTAAGCACACTGCTTAGAATCTGACAATTCGATCCAATCTGAATATGATCACATGAAATAAAAATTAAAGTTATTGTGACTCTTGGAGAGATGTGTATCACAGAAACAACACACACACACACACACACACATCACTTATCAATAAAGATATGCATGTCTCCAACCTAGGCCTTTTAGGGAAAACATTATATATATATTTGTTTTATATATATATATATATATATTTGTAAACCAATAAAATATACACTCCTAGACAATTTTCTATTGAGCATTTGAGTTGTGCCGAATGTTCCATTTCCAACTCTTAAGTCAATTTATGGGAGGGGTGGGTAAAAGCACTTTGGTGAGAAAAACCAGTGATTGCAATGCATCAACGTTAAGTGGTAGCAGGGTTATCACTCTGTGAAAAATCACATAAACATTTCACACATAAAATATTCTTCATCAGGGCCAAACCTTTGAAGGGGTTGAAAAATAACAATGGTGTCATGAAACCCTGGGTTATTTTTTTTTTAATTTTGGAAAAAAAGTAAAAAATAGATTCCACCACTGAGAAAGCAATCAGTGTCTGAGCAGTAGGTAAGAGATGAGTATAAGGGAGAAGAAAATTAGCAAACCTTAAATATCTGCCTCAGCAATATCATTACCCATAAACTTGCCCTTTTTCTACTACCTTTTCCCTGAAGACTGATGTCCCACATCTGAACCGAGGGAGATGTGTGCTTTCTAACAGCTAAATCAACAAGGTCTCACATGAGTAGTGCTGCCTGGTGTGGTTGACTGATTTCATGAAAAACTAATCATGTATTCATCATTGAGATCAAACACTTCCTAAGTAATTATCATCCAAACCCAATCTGATAAGGCCTGAAAAAGTGGCTCTGCTGATATAATCACAGGCTGAGCAGAATCGTTCTCTTAGCTTTTGTAAACCGGGGGTTGGAAGGCACAAAACTGAAATTGTATTTTATAATTAGGAAAGGTAAAGTTGGCAGGCTGCAATCAGTTATTTCTACCCATCATAACAATTTTAGATTGCCTGGGTATTTATGGGAACACATTTAAAAATCAATTTTTCAGATGGGCGTGATCTTTGGATTTTATCACTAAAGAATGCAAAGATTTTTTTTTGAATTGAAATAAGATCCCTGTGTATATCCAGGATGAATGCTATCATGTCACTTCTGTAGTTTCCTATTTTCAATTATTCCTTCTGATAAAAGACAACTATTACATTGAATTACATTCCATTACAAAATGATTGTTTTTGGGAAATCTTATGTTAGCTTTACATCGGTGATTATAAATTTAGACAAACATGGACAGTATAAAACATTGTTTTACAAGATTCTTTACTATCACCATAAATGTTTCTTATGTAATAAGTTTTTTCATGTGCTATTTATTTCATGTGGTCCTGAAAGAACTTGACAAGGGAGATTAAATTATAACTGTCATCTGCATATGAGTAATCCAAGCCACAGAAACACTGAATATCTTGCTTAAGATTACAAATAAAAATGAGCAGAGATGTGACTTTCAGACCAGTGATCTCAGACTGAAGCAGTACCTTGATAATTGTAGTACAGTGTTTCTCAGGCAGTCATTAGGTTAAGAAGAAATTTTTAAAGAACTCTCTATTTGCCAGGGATTGAGCTATGCACTCTAGAGTTCATATATTATTTTTTATTTAATCATTGTAAAATTTGAATTCAATGCTATGCCACTCCCCTTTTTCTAACAGATTTTTTTTTAACAGAGTTTGAGCCATTAAGAAAACTGAAAGACAGAAAAGGAAAGCATGTTGTATTGGGAGTCAGGGCTGGTTCAAATCATAGATACACTTTATGACCCTCAGCAAGTTCTGCATTTTTCTAAGTTATGGGGGTTTTGCTATATGAAAGATAATAATCCTAGTGTCAGAGTTAATGAAAGAAGAGCTAATGATATGTCAGGTTCTACCACTGCACCTACAAAAAGTGGTGTGAACTTTAGTAATAGACTCATCTTGGGTCTATAGGCAGCCATGAAAAGGATCTATTTTCCATGTGGCTGAAATTAGGAAAGCAACTCCATTTGTAATAGCCCCCCAAAAAATAAAATACCTAGGAATTAACTTAACCAAAAAAGTGAAGGACCTCTATGATGAAAACTTTAAAATCTTGAAAAAGGAAATCAACACAGAACTTAAAAAATGGCAAAACCTCCCAGGCTCCTGGATTGGAAAGAT
>NW_012267217.1:2398430-2508430 GCF_000151885.1 Dipodomys ordii
AATGCTTGGTAAGAAATGTACGCATTATCCTGCCCATGTAATTGTAACCCTTCTGTACAGTATGTTCACAAATAAAATAAAATTAAATTAAAAAAAGGATCTATTTTCCATATCAATTGTTCTCCAGATATCAGTCTGAGAGTCAGCTGATCTTATTCCATTCTAGGCATGAAAGAAAAAAACACCACAACCCTAGTAATAGTAGGGTACTCATGCCATTTCATGAATGTTAACTAGATCTCCACCAACATGAATGACATATAAAGGGAAATGGAGAGGTTTTCACTTGAGTTCTGTAGAAGTACTTTTTATCTTATCAATTAAGTGAATTATTTTTATTGTGCTTGTCTTAAAACAATTTCTCCAGATTTTACTGTGAACTAAAATACATACCCCCCTCCCTCTAACTCGCCCAGCAGGACTCACTTGGTGATCTCTCCCTTGTATTTGGTACCTTGTCTTTTACTAAGTCATCTCCTTTTTCCAATTTCATTCTCAAAATTGGTTCTGTGTTAACCATGCGACCTTAACCACTCTGAGGAAGACATCAGAAAGCAAAACAAAAACTCTGTGTCTAATGGTAGGAAAAGTAAAACTGACAGTAGGTAAATGTTCAGCCAGTAAGTCTTCACTCTAATTATCTGATAGCACTTTGGTTGCAACTCTATGGACATTTTTATTTTTTATGAATGCCAGTTGAAACTATTCAGATCATTCAATTTATGAGGTCATTCTTTTAAGTTTTAGCCCAGGTAAAGTAGGAGGTGAGGATATTTTATCCAAATTGGCTTTGCTGAACGATTCAGGGAAAGCTTTTTGTGCTGGGATGGTGAATAACATCATTTCTGTCCACTGGGGCTTCCTTGCCCATTTATTTCCCACCTTTGAAAACTGTATCTTAATTTAAAAGCTGCCATTACAAACTGTTAAACAAGATGAATAAATCAACCCATCAGCGCATATGGCCAGACATAGGAGAACACTTAAAGACCTATGTAAAATAAATAGAAACAGGAAAGTCCACATGACACCAGGAGGCGTTCATTATTCTTTGGAGCTACTGGGAAAAAATCAATATAAATCACTTGTATTCATGGTAAAACCACATGTATTATATTTAGTACTCACTGAAGTGAAGCACTACAGTCTTCACAGAATTGCTTTCCTATTTGATTTTAGCTTCAGCTTAACAAAACACAAACTACAAAAAGGAGTCCCCTCCCCCAAGCTCTGCTTACCTTTCCATCATCTGTTGTCTACCTCTCTGTGTCACAGACACAGTGAATTGCCTCTTCTTTTAAACAGGAGATGCCAAAGTAATGTAGGTATGACTTACTAGTATAGTGTAGTGGCTACTACAGTTTTATAAGCTCAGGTCTTAGGAAACATTCTTTGTCAAGGGACCCTCAATTTCAAATTGCCAATGTTTTAAGGGCATCTATGCAATTTCATCGTCTTTCACTAATGTGTACTAAATATTGAAAAATGATCTAATTGGGCTGAGATTTGAGGACCATAGTTCAAAGCCAGCCTAGGCAGGAAAATATATGAGACTCATCTCCAATTAACTCCTAAAGAGCTGGAAGTGAGCTATACCTCATTAGTTAGAGTGCTGGCTTTGAACAAAAAAGCTCAGGGTCAGTGCCCAGGCCCTGAGTTCAAGTCTCAGGACCAGCACAATAAAATAACTGGATTTCCTTAGTGATTCTACTTCCATTTTAATAAAGACAAAGAAATTCAGATGGGGCAAGACTGTGGAAGGGTATGCATTCCCTTTAGGTTTTCTGTTTTGTCCCCTACATCATTTACATAAAGTGGTGAAAATACTGTTTTTTTAGGAATGTATTTTTGTAGGGGCACTGGGCTTTCATTTTATTAAGATTTTGTACATTCCTCATGTCTTCAATAAACTTACCACACATTGGCAACTAGTTATTTGATTCTGATGTTCCACAGGATTTCTCACTAGAGTCCCTCTGCTTCCCAAGTGGTCATACCTGAAAAGCTGACTTTTGAAGCAGAGATTACAATTTTTATCTGGAGCAGAAAAGTCTCCCACTGTAAACTAACAATTACATCTTGTGTAACCTGTAATTATTTTGATTGATCTTAAAAAAGAAGCAGAATGGTACCACTTGGTAGGTTGATGATCCATTTTTATTTCCAGGTCACTAATTGAAGCTAAGGCCCATTTCTGATTGCTCATTATTATATTTAATTCAAGGACAGATTTAGGATTCTATGCTTTTTCTGTTACCTCATGTTTCATGATCAGAATCTAGATTTTTAAAAACATGATACAAGTTAGTAGAAAGGTACCTAATCAGAGAATTGAGGCCTATACTGCTTGCAGATGGCAAAATGAGCTAATAAACCAAAGCCTGCCTGGCAAGGAAATGGGATTGGAAGCTACAAAAGAACAAGGAAATAAAGGTGGGACAGTAAATCTTTGATGTCAAATCTTACAGGAAATAGAAAGGAGTCTCAGCAATCAGAAAGCCATGCATTTATCACTATTTAACTCAAGGCCAAGCTCAGTAATGAAGATTATATCTTAGCTCAAGACATCCCTCATCTCTTGTTCTTTGTTGTCTTAATTTATTTTTCAGATGACAGGAATAGAAAGGATTTACACAGGATGTAACTGTAGCTGCTCTGGTTAGAATTCAGATATTTTCTATGAACATACCAAACAAAAAGAGACTATGATTCCTAATGTCAGAGTTCTGAGAGAAATCTCATTATCTACCAGAAACAAGTACGGCTTATTTATGCATATGAATTCAGACATCAGGCTACCTGTGTTGTCATTAATTTTTGTTCCTTTTTCACTTTTTATTTTTGAGTTGCAACTACCAGTGTTGCTCTTGGAGCTGTGGATATTAATTCCCTAGGTAGCCTGGACATTACCCTGCCAATCACAGAAATAAAGTGGTTCCAGTCTTATATATGCCCTACCCTGACTGGCTAGTTTGGTTTCAGTACTCAAAGCTGTTTGTTATTTACCTGCCATATGCCATCTAAATGCCATTTGGTAATGCCAAAGCAATGTTCTTTTACTTTTTTTTTTTTTTTAGTACCAGTACTAGAAACTTGAAATTAGGACCTGGATACTGTCCCTGAATTTTTCACTCAAGGCTAATGCCCTACCACTTGACCAACAGCTCAATTTTAGGCTTTTTGGTGATCAATTGGAGATAAGAGTCTCACAGACCTTCCTTTATGGGCTGGCTTTGAACCATGACCCTCAGGATCTGAGTAGCTAGGATTACAGATGTGAGCCACCAGCCCTCACCTTTTCTTTCTTTTTTTTTTTTACAGCTTTGTAAGTTTGACAATCACCGAATATCACTTATTTACACTGATTATTTGTAGATTTTTTTAAAAGTAAAGACAGATGTACAGCTAATTAATATTTGGGTTTTACTACATAGATGAGTTTCATTTTATTCCCACTGGATTAAAGGGATTTAATCCATGTCTTTGCAATGAACAAATGCTCTTAGGGCAGTACTCATTATGTTACTATTTTATCAAGAGAAAAGTGAAGCATAATTAGTGCTAGTTTGGGTGGTGGGAGCATCTTGTGTGAAACAAAAGAATAGACATCACATACTTATGATCGGATCACATACTTATGATCGGATCCTCAGAAATAATGGATCAAATCTGGGAAACTAGTGAACCTGACAATGGAGACTATAAGAATCAGGAGGCAGCTTCTTTGGTGCAGGTAAAGTCACTGAATGTGAGAATCTTTCTGCAATCTGGCTTTGATACTTCATGTAACCAAGTGTGATCTTAATACCTCATTGATGAAAAAAATGAGGCCCAGCCAGTGTTTACTAGTTTAGATACCTCTCCTGCTAAGAGAAAGTGCTAGACTCCAGCTGTCACTACAAAATCCTGGGGAGATGATTGCTTATGGTTCCTTACTATTGGACTCAGATCTAGGAAAGCTCCAGGCCTCAGCTAGGTCCAGAGTCAGCCAAAAATCTAACTCTACAGATCCCTTTTCTGGAGCAAAGCAAGCAGGTGATAGGAATGCTACAGAACAGATGCTGCTTAGGAGGTGGTGGGCTCCATAAACTGGACAGGGTGTGGGCCAGAAGGCTTTGGCAAGTGAGGCCTCTGTTAGTGGAGTTTGGAGGGATGACAGCACAATCACACAGACAAAACTGCAGCCTTTATTAGCAGAAAAACTGTCCACATATTCAGGATAGAAGCTCTGGTTTGAAGACAATGTAAGAGGCAGCAGACTGTTGAATGAATGGAAGTGCTAGCTATTTTACAATGCTAGGTACTCAGACACCTTGGAATGCAAGACTAGGAGGCAAAGCCTCTCAGTCTGTGTAGTGTCAGTTACTCTGTAGAGGTGTCTGTGTACAATTTTCACATATATTGCGAAGCAATGCCTTCATGTGAACAGACTTACACAGATGTTTGTGGCAGAATGCACTCGTGTTAATTGAAAAAGCTGAGCCATGGGTTAGAGCGCTCATCAATTATTTTTGAGGCATTGGTCTCTGGTTTAAAATTACTTAGATGTGTATCAGCAATGGCTCTCACAGTGATTCAAGAGAAACCTGTTGGGTTTAAATTCTGCACCACAATGTGATTTCTGTTTTTTCCTCCAGCTGGAAGAAAGAGAGGCAGGACATGAAGGATTTAAGAAAAAAAATTTATGAGTCACTTTTTCCCCCTGTGGTTGAAAATTAAGGTTAATGAAAAGCTGCATCTGGAGTGTGTGGTAAGTTTCAGAGAGCTATGCATGACAAGTGCTTAGCACAATGCTAGACATATTTTAGATATTCAGTAAGTCATATGCATTTACATTTTTTTTTGCCAAAGGTAGATACAAACTTTGGAGACAGAAAGACCTCAACTCTAGTCCCACATTTGCTAATCCATAGCTCTGTGATCAGAAATTCATTCCTGCAAGCATTGGTTTCTTAACTTTTCCCAATGAAATATTAGTATTTATCTCACAGAAATAAGACACTGGTTAAATATATAAGGTGATCAATAAGTGAAAATAATAGTCCCATAACCTACCTGCTTACTGTATAAGCTGACATTGATGTACTATCTTTAATATCTTGTAGGGCCATCCTGATGTTTTTCATAGTAATTAGTCTTCATCTGTATGAATATGAGTAACATATGATCTGGTAGCCTGAGACTCTTAATTGCTAGTTTGAACACAAAGATCTACCTTCTGTGTGACATGAGGACACTGCTGACCTGCCTGTGCCTTAAGGCATGAAGACATATGCCTTCTGCCCAGCTTCAAAAGCTCATCACTTACATGGCCCTTTTGAAGTTGGGCGCATGTTCTACAGAGTACACAGTGTGGCCAGAGGCAAATCTGACTCTTTGTTTAAAAAAAGAAAAAAGGCCAAGGTAGAATTTTGGTTGCTGATCACCTAGACTCAACAAAACACTCACACAAGCCTATGTTTGCTAGTGAATCTATGTATGTTTGTATGATTTTCATACGTGTATGCATATACATGAGTGCATACCAAAACATGCATATACAATTACATACATAACTATTGGCCTTTGGTACCTAGTCATGAAGTGCAATTAACAAAGACCATTAGCATATTTATAGTGTACGTAAGTGTATCATATGTAGAGGAGTATAAAAGTACAAATGTAACAAAGTGCTATAAAAACAATTTCCAGTGATACATCTCTAAATAAATTTAAAGTTGTATATATGGTAAGAAAGGTTATTCCAAATGTTTTAAATCTTTAGAACAACATCATGGCTTTATTATATCTATGCATACAACCTAAAATATAGACTTGAATTATATATCCTGTAGTATAGAGGCCTAAATCCATCCCCTACTGTCCCTCTCATGCAGTATAGTTGTGGCGCAAAAGTTAATTTTAGGACAGGAAGTCCTAGATTATAATTTTTTAAGTGATGGATGGATACTTGGGAAAATACATGGTTGAAAAACAGCAATATTTGTGTAGTTTGCCTTATAAATGTCAGATATTCACTTTGCAGACTAAATATTATATCATTAAATGAGTATCTGCTAGTAGTTCAGTGCTCAATAATTGTTCCATTTGATGGAGTATCTGTACATGATTTTCTTCATATTTTTCAGATCATGGTTCTTTTGTATAAAGTGGACAAAGGAAAGAAAGAGAGTAGACACATCTGTTGTTTGGCTATGGAAAAACAGTATAATTCTTCTCCACTAAAACAGTGCAGGGAAGCTTTGTTACTATGGATTTAGCTGATTTCTACTTTAGATTTACAAAATATAGACATTCAGCAGACAGCTAGTTATACTGATATGGAGAGTATCAATGGCAAAAATATATCTCTGACCTTACTTTTCTTATTTTGTCATAAAAAACCCCTTACAGTAACCATTCTGAATTCAGGTTCTGAAGATAGAAAGCAGTTTGATGTCTTCAGAATTCAGGTGATATTCATTTAATCCCTTCTAGATAAACCTCGAGGCAGTGAAATGTTTGCAGACTACTACCCAAAGGCTTTGAGTAGAGCAATGTTCTCTCATAATGGGGTTAGGAAAGACAAAATGCCCCTGTAATTTACTAAAGTTTGGCTTAAAAAAACAAGTTCTTTCTTTTACGTACAGAGCTAGCAATTCAGAAGTCCCAGATGAAATGTATTCTTTTTTTCTTTCTGCTGCTGTTGTTGGAAGCTTTCAAAGATATGGCATTTGGAGATTCCTTAATTAGATTTCAGATTTTCATTGTACAGTGGATTTTTTTTGTAACTTGGATGCATTTATTTGGCAGTTGCTTTATTTAGTGATGTTGATTTCATACTGTGAATAACCAACAGAAATCTCTAATATGCTGGCAGACCAAAGCTTTTTTCTTTTGAAAACAGAAAGCAAAGAAATCAGAGAAGATTTATGAAGAGTGGTCCAAATCGAAACCTATTTAGAAGTAGCTTGCCTATTTGCACAGCTAAACATCTTTGTGTTTTATTTTAAATGTATTCTTATACATAGACAGCTGCAAATTTGAAACACACATTAGAATAAGTTTCTATAAAAACACATTACCCAATCAGCATTCATAGAGAGCTACCAGCTCCGGAAGACTTGCATGCCCATGGGTCATCCCTGGGGGACAGGCTGTATATAAATACCAACTGCCAATTCACAGTTTGTGCAAATATAAAGTCAGTTAGGCCAAGATGACATGTATATAGTGTGACATGGAAATACCCAGCTACACATGTGCAGAACTCAGTGTGTCTAGTTCTTGATATTATTTTACTTCTCAACTAAAGCACAATGCTGTTTTGGGGTAGACTGGAAAAAGGACTGCTACTATAAGATGCATGGAGTAAAAAGAATTGAACAGAAACACTGATGACTGTCTGGAAGGCTAGGAAGGGAGTCTGCATCATTTGGTATATCCATTTGTTTCCTGAAACATTAAGGAAAGAAGGAAGAGAGCTTTGACCCTGGGAGCTAATACTATTTGGTTCCTTAGAGGTGATCACAAACTATTTTATGTATATCCATATGACCTAGAATTCAGTACTGCATTATCTCCTACAACACAGGGCCTCAATCCCATTCCCTGTCGTCCCTCCCATACAGCTGTGCTGTGCTGCCAAAGTGGTGACAGAAGCCACAAGGCCTACTGACACTTATTCCTCTGACTTAATTCTCTTTTTCATGGCCAGTTATGATAACTCAGTCTCTGCCTTACCTCTTTGCAAGATGATTAAAATAGTGCCATTAGAATTATTTTCTTTAGTCTGGATTCTCTTCCCTCTAATTCAGCCACTTACTAGCTGCCTTTCTAGGTCCCTCAGATTTGGTACAAGTGGGGTACTTATATTTCAGACTCCTTCTTCCCCTGAGAAACTTTCTTAAGCCTTAGGAAACTGGCTTACAATGACTCTTGTCTCTTGATGTCTATCTGTTAACGAATCCTCTTAATGTGACTTGTTGCATCTGACTGTGTTCTGCTCCAGACCCAAGGTGTTCATCAGCACATAGTGAACTTGCTCAATGTCCTGTTATCTTCATGGTACAATTTCTGAATATTTGTGCCCAGAAATGGTACACACATAATTTCTCACTCCTAACTAGGTATCTTAGCCCATTTACTAGTTTTCCTTGGGATGAGAGATAGCCATGTGACAACATTTGAGACTAGAGTGTGGATGAAAGTTATGTGCACCATTTCTGGGCCTAACTCGCATTTACCTTTCACTCTACCTCTCTGTCTGCCTGATGAATTCTGAGGGCTCATTAGAGAACTGTGTGACCCCAGGGCATGGCTGTATTCTCTATGGAAGAAATGGGCCTCTGTCAATGAGGAGCAAAAACATTGCATCTCTACTAACTGGGCTTCAACAAGTAAGACACCATTCTATTTGTCCAACTGTTAAACTTGCAGATTGTTCTTATCATAATCAGGCATATCTATTATCTGTCTGTCTGTCTGTCTGTCTGTCTGTCTGTCTATTGTCATACTCTGCTGGCATCTCTGATCTGTTAGTTACACTATTACTCAGACCGCTTGTTCTTCAACAGTCAACATCTTGGTCTTTATTTCTACTCCTACTGTTTTAGCTCAAGTTATCATTCTGTCTTCATTTGTCTAATGAAATAACACCCAGAATGTGTTTCTGCTTTGTATCTTGCTTATTTCTACTGCAAACAGCCAAGGATTTTTCTTTGAAAAACACACATGTAATCCAATATAATCCAATATCTTTTTAAAAATCTTTTTTCCTTAGCTTCAAGATGAGTTAAGATTTCTAATTTTAACACATGAGGTCACTTCTGAGTGTATATATATAGACACACACACACATACATACATACATATATATCTCCTCCAAAATGACACATATATCCTCCAAAATGACATATATATGTATATATAAAATAAAAAAATGACATCAGGATTTCAAAAAGGTATCTGTAACTACCTCATGCTTTGCAGTATTCATTCACAATAATAAATAAGTGGCAATAACATAATGTTCATTGATAGGTTAATGGATAAAGCAAATGTGAGCTATCTCTATTATATGTATGTGTATGTGTATACATAGTATATAGTGTATAAAGTATGTGATTCAGATTTTTAAAAAACTCTGGGCCTGGGCGCTGTCCCTCAGCTCTTCAGCTCAAGGCTAGCGCTCTACCATTTGAGCCATAGCGTCACTTCTGGCTTTTTTCTTTTTGCTTATGTGGTGCTGAGGAATCGAACCCATGGCCTCAGGCATGCAAGGCAAGCGCTCTACCACTGAGCTACCTTCCCAGCCTGAGATTCAGATATTTTAATTAAGAGGTTGAATTTAGGGACTTGAGGTGGCTAGGCAGGTGTTTAACAACTTGAGCCATGCTTCTGTCCCTAAGTTTTGAGTTTTTGCATTTATTTGTCTCTTTCAACTTTAATTTTTGCTGTTGTTACTAGAAAGACGATGTACAGAGGGGTTAGAGTTACTTAAATCAGGCAATGCCCACATTTCTTTTTGAGCAATGTCACCCCTTCCCTTGCTCTGCTCCAGATTTTCCCTCCCTACCTCACTCACAAGTGCTCTGGTTATTTTCAAGATAGGGTTTTACTTTATGCCTGGGCCAGGCTGGACTGTAATCCTTCTATTTAGGCTTCTTATTGTAGCTGAGATGGCAGTAATGTACCATCATAACCAGATTTTTTTTCCTGTGTAGATGGAGTTTCATGAGTTTTATTTTTGCCTGGATTGACCAAGAACTTCAGTCCTGATCTCAGGCTACAGCAGAGCTGGGATGACAATCATGTGTCACGATCCCCAGTTACAAGTTGAGATGAGATCTTGTGAGCTTCTTTGTCCAGGCTGACCTCAAACCTTGACCCTCAGGATTTCTGCCTCCTAAGTAAGTAGGATTAGAGGTGTGAGCCACCACATTGGTGGTGTTCAGCCTTATGGACTAGGGAACTCTTGTGATATATTACAACACAGATGAACCTGTACAACATTATGCTAAGGAAAATCTTAATCACAGAAAGACCAATACTGCACAATGCCATTAATATGTGATCTATAAAGCAGTCAGACTTATAGGAACAGACAATGGAATGGTGGTTTCAAGGGCAGAGGACAGGAGAATATATGGTGCATCTGATCAACAGGTTTACAGTTATGCCGGTGAATAAAACCTAGAGATTTGCTGTATAGCATTTTGCCCATAGTTAACAAGGATAGAGCTTGTGTTAAATGTTTTCCCTCAGTGACTAAAACCTCCACATTTCTCTAGCATAATATCCATTTAAACCTTCTCATTATCCCTTCAATCCCTGGACATCTTTCACCCACATTCCCAGTGGTAAAACTCAGGCACAAAAAAACAATGACGAAGCATAGGTCAAAACTACAGGTGTGTTTCTGCCCCTAGAAGAGCATATTTTTTTTTCACACTATAATTCCCTGTACATGATATTTACTCAGCTTTACTTACCCTTTCTTTCTATTGTCTGTTTGATAACATTTCATTCTCTTAATAAGATCCAATTAAATAATCACTTTTCCTCTCTTTTCTAACTTTGCATACTGTGTTAATTGCTCTCTCCTTTGTATTCTCCTAGTACTTTAAATATAGCTATCTAGAATTGTTCGTTCTTGTGGATTTCCCTGCATGATTCTCTCAGGTGATTGTGGTATTCTAGAGGGCAAAAAAATAGGTTTTATTTAGATACATTGTGAATGAGAATGAAGAGAACATTAAAAAAGGTTTGTTGCATTATTTTAAATTATCATATTATTGGCCCTTATTTTCCATTATAGATGAGCTTAGCAGAAATATATAACTTTTTAAATATCTATGATGATAAAGATTAATTTACTTTGATGCCAATAATTATTTACCTACATTTAATTAATGTTTATTATGTGTTTGGCACTGTGCTGGATTCTTCATCTTGCTTGATCCTTGTAATGACTATAAAGTTGATATCATTTCTATATATGTTTTAAGGTAATATGTTAAATTAGTATGCAGTTCTGAAAAAAAGTACTTTTTTCCCTAAGTTGACAAAACATTTGAGATTTCTTACACTTTTTCTTGACTAATTCTTGGTAATTTCTTTTTCAATTTTTTATTATCTTTAAGTACTGTATAAGGGAATTGCTAATTAACAAAGCAGTTTATGAATGCTATCTATCTTGATCTCTGTCACCCCTTTGAACATTCTACAGTTAATTCTTGATTTAAAAAAATAGACAACAAATGGGTGCTTGGAAGATTCCATTCAAAATTATTTTCAGATAAAGTTTTTTGCCTTCCTTGGGTATTTATGAATTGTTTTTGATTTCTTTGCAAGCAGCTAGGTGCAGTACAAATCTCTGAGCAAACCATCCTTCACTTTGAGTATTCAAAAAAGCAAGAGGGTTTTGCTTTGGGATATTTGAGTATATTAGAAACTCTCTTGATCCTGCCATTCAGAGTAGAATTTCAAAGGGAAGAAAGAATAAGCTATGAGGCAAGAGTAAAAAACTACTGTGCAGTTTCATAGAAAGTTGGCATACCTGGTCTTTTGTATCTGAATATTATCACCACATATTATGTTTGGGTGCTAAATGATAAACTAGTTTGTAATAATAAAAGCCCTAAAGTAGAACCCTTTATGTTTTTCAATGGGATAGTAAACAAATAGGTACAGAAACTATCACCCACAGCTTTATGGAATATTATTTGTACTCACCTACAGAGATGAATACACAGTCCAATAACTTTTAGTTAAGTTGGGGGGAAACACATATGTGTAAAGGCTATTTTTTACTATATTGCTTTCCTGTTTTTGGTAAACTTCTAATGTTTCCATTACCCATAGTATGGAACCTTTTTACCTATTCTTTTTCCATTTTGTTCCTCCTATTCTTCCCTTATTTGGAGGCCTATCATTTATGATTGTTCTTGTCAACTTATGTGGTCACCAATTAACAAAATCTGGGCTTCCTTTCTTCTATACTCTACCAATAAAAAGATTAATTCATCCATTCATCCAAATTCTACCTTGTCTTGGAAAATCTCCCTTGACCATATCTATTAGACCATATCTATTCTTTCTACTTTAACTCTGATCTTCCTAACTGGATTGTGAGATACAAACTTTAGGGCCCGCATTTTTGATGTTCTGGAATCTCGCCCACTCCCAACCCCACCCCCACATACACAGTAAAGGAGAAGAGAAAACTAATATTTACTAAGTTACTGTTGTATTCAGGCTCCGTATCGCAAATATTATCTGGTTTAATTCTCACAGCAACTCTCTAAGTTCTGAGTTATTAACTCCACTTCAGCAGTAAGGAAACCAAGATTCCTAAGGACTAGGTGTACTATTCAACATCATAAAGCTAGTCATTATGGAGATTGATATTCTACTGGGCTCTCTCCAAAATTCTGTTCCCCCCATATACTTTATGTAGGTAAATATGGTCAACAGCAATTCCTATTAACCTATCTCTCTTTTGAGTATAATTCTTATAGTTGTCTGTAGTTCTCAGATATTTGGAGATCACTGTTACTATTTCTCCAATAGATTTTCAGTATGTGCTTTTAGAATGCCTAATTGAATTGAGCCTTTAAAATTGAATCAGAAGACAAGCACAAAGACTCAAGCCTGTAATTCGAGTTACTTGGCAGATGGAAATCAAGGGATGGAGGTTCAAAGCCAGCCTGGGCATAAAAACATTTGCAAGACTCCATTTTGAGCAATGGCTGAGTTTGGTGGTACACACTTGTCATTCCCAAGGACTTGAGGAAACACAAGCAAGCATAAAGAAGAGGCCAGTGCAGGCATAAAGAGCAATCCCTACCTCAAAAATAAGCAGTATAAGAGGGATCTAGAGAGATAGCTGAAGGGTAAAGCATCTCTCTAGTAGGTGTGAGGCCCTGAGTTCAAACTCAATACTGCAAAATGACAACAGCAGCAGCAGCAGCAACTACAACAACAGCAAAACTCTGACTTGTGACAAAGATTCTTCTTGGCCTTTAAAATTCCTGTTAGATTAAATTATATATATGGTATTATATTTTTATATTTTGCGATTTTCTATTTCAAATGTCTGGAAAGTGATAGAAGAAAAGCGATAGAGTTCTAAAAAATTATAATGAAGAAGGAAACCTATTAAATTTCTACTATTCAGTCATTTTTTAAAAGTATTTTATGGTACTTACATATGGGTCAATGTTGATCTCCATGGCATCTATGTTAATGTATTCCAGATGTATTAATGAAATCATTGTCTTCCTCATCTAGAGTTTCTACCTACTTTAACTCAATATACAATTTCTCTTCATGTTCTAGAGTAGATCTAACCATGTTGAAGACAGAACTTCGGAGTTTAAGAGTGGAGGTGCCTAGAAAGCAGTAAGGCAGGGTGGGAGGCAGTAGGCAGCGTTGGAGAAGTTCAATTTGATAATGTGAACAATCTTTCTATATGTTCACAATTCCCCCGCTCTACTCGATAAGAGAGCTGAATAGAGCCATGTCTCTATCCACAGCCAGAAGTTCAGTAAATGCAAATCTACAGTAATTTTTTAAAGACCTCAAAAAAACCGCACACACGCACAGTGATTTACTATTTTATATCATCGAATCCTAAGGACACCAATAAATTTTTAAGAGCTTGTCTATTTCCCAGGCTTGAAGAAATGAGGATTCTATATTTGTCTCAATATATAATTAACAATAATTTATAAGTAATGAGTTTCATGTTCTAAAGACAAATTACTGGCCTTTCTTCTTCTTCTCTTTTTTAAATTTTTAAATGTAAGTACCGACTGGGGTCGAGGGCTCTGTGCTACAATTTCTGACACCCAATTTGGCATCTTATACTGTCCCAATGAGCTCATGATTTCAGGTGAGAAATAAGCAGGATCACATGAGCCCTCAAGCAAAAGAGATGAAATTTTCATCCGAATGTCCTACAGAATAAAAATGATGGAGATAAAAACAGAAAATATATGACATGGACAAAGTTGTTTCTAACTAGAACATTTTTCAAAGTTTTCTAGGGGCATCAATTGCTCTCTGAGCAAATCGTTTAGTACAGAACTCTAGTGAGAGCATTAGCAAATGGTCCTCTTCTGCCTGCAATTAGATTAGTCATGCACTTGTAGGCTGGAATTTATGTTCATTTATATTCTAGAAGAATCCTTGTGATATAGTTTTCAGGAGGAAAATAAAGGAAGCTACTAAAGCACGGACCACAGATTGAACATTACTTAAATAAATCACTCTTAGCTTTAAAAAGATATAGTCTACAAAATGAAGGGACATGTATACGTTGTATTATGAATATTTTTTTAACTTCAAATCAATTCTTGGTTACTATTGCTATCATGAATATAATTATCATTTGTTCCTCAACCCATATTATGCATTTTTATGTGTTTTACTTGTTTGGTTATCTAGTTAAAACTTCGTGAATGGGGAAACATAGCACATGCCTTTTTATCTTCCAAGTATATACCACATGATATATTATTATTACTTAGGTAACCATGTCTATGTGCTAGCTCCCTAATTTTCTAAGACTTTAGGGGGGAAACACTCTCAGTATTAAGCTGTAACTGTCACAATGGGCATATGTTCAAATTTCAGAATAGCACCAAGAAAGTCTGTTTAAAGTATACTTAAGCCTTGTATAAAAATTATTATAAAATGTTATATTAACACCACCATCATCAACATCATCATCATTTTACACACAATAGATACTCTGTAATTACCAGATCAAAAAGCTTAGTTTAGGTACTACAGTGTATTTGGGGAAGGGGGCTATCTTGCAACTGGAACTGATTGTGCAGCTCAATGAATTTTGCATGATCTTGGCCTGTGTCTGCACAGGAAGAATGGGAATGGAGCTGACACTTCCTGTAGCTATCATATTGGGTCAAACTGATTAGTAACATACTTGGACAAATGCTGCAATGGCTGTGCCTGTTCAGTTCTGGATTTTGTGGATGGCAGTATTGATTGGTCTAACCAAAAAGGACTCTGGGGTTATTTTGGTGCTCAAGAATCAGACTTCCATCTTTTACAAATATATAGATTCTTCCTTTCTAAACTTAAGTTTAAGTGAGTATGCCTTAATATTTTAAGTAACTGATTAAATTTAAGTATGAGATAATGCATATAAAGCCAACTAAATCATCCGACTCTACATGGGATACTACCTTGCTAGGAAAGTGGAAAATCTCTCACTAGTTAGGTAATTGTTTCTATGTGCCAGCTCCCTAATTTTGTAAGACTTTTGGGGAAAAGTGCACTCAATATAATAAGCTGTAAGTATCACAATGAGAATATGTCTAAAGTTTAGAAATAGCACTGAGAAAAAGTCTTAATATTTAAAGTATACTTAAGTCCTACATGGAAAAACTGTTCTAATGAAAGTTTTTGTATGAAAATAAAAATGTTTTATGACCTAATGAAGATAGGATTAGGGCTACTGTTAATACTTTTGTTCTCAAAACTAAAAAAAATGAATGATAAAAGAACTGTGATAAAGCAGAACTTCATGTGATTATTCTAGATATTCATGGAAGAGCCTATCACTTAAACAAGAGCATGTTGATTGCTGTGTAAATATAAAGATCGATTTCCTTCGTGTTTGGCACTTATGAGGAATTATGGCTGTGATTGTGATGGTGTGTGCATATAATCCATGAACTTTTGAGTCTGAGGCAGAAGCACAAGTTTGAAGACAGCCTGAGCTGCATAGTGAGATCCATTCTTTAGAAAAGACTGCTATGATTTAGGAAATTATAATTTATATTTAGGAAATAAATGTGAATAAAAGGGATTCCAGGCACCACCTGGTGAACCCCCAACCTAGACTTTTCTATTTCTGACTTTGTGTTATACTATTCAGTGATTTGGAAATAGTTGCACAAATAGAAACATTTATTGAGCAGACACTAGTATTCTCTAGGCCCTGTCCAAAGTGACTTTCATCCTGCTTTTCAAGCATAGTTGATGAATTGACTGTGTCAGCATCTCTTGCGAAGTTGTCAGGTTGTTCCGGAATCTGGTCCCTTCCTAGCCCAGTAAGCATCTAGATCTGCATTGTAGCAAATGCTCCATGATGCTGTACACATGACAGTTTGAAGCAATGCTTTCCCACTCCCCTTCTGATTTGTAGGCTGCCACAGCCCTACAATTCAGAGAAGTCAAGTCATTGTGGAGGTTCACAAAGCCATCGAAGGGAGAAGCAATATCTCTGGACACAGATATTGGCCATGTCTCCAGCACACAGTTCAGCATAAACATGAAACTTCACTCCTCAGTTGTCAAGCTTACATCTTACTATCTCATCCAAATTATTCTTCATGCTTCCAGTTCTGAATGGTTTTCCATTGAAATCTCTCCCAGTACTTTGATTCCTATTACTACTCTCCATATGGATTGACACTGTCTTTTCTTTGTCTGGCAGTTTATTGCACCCAGCTTAGCAACTACCATCTATGTCTTTAATGGATGTTTGAATAAATTCACAATTGCCTTTGCCCTTTAAATAAAGCTTCCTATAGTTCATTAGGCCAAGTAAATCCAGTTTAGTATATTAACGGCTGTTAATTGCTCCAGGGTGATTGCTACCTGGCTCACATTAATATTAATAATGAAAAATCCTTCCATGTGTACAGGTTTTAGAACTTATGAAGCACTTCGATACTTAGGATAGCTGATCCTCACTATAGTTCTGTGAGATAAAAGTGCTATCATTCCTATTTCACAGATCGAGAAATTCATGTTTATAGAAGTTAGGTGGCCTGTAAAATGTTATAGGGAACACCACAAGACAGAAACCAGGGTCTGTGTTTTCCTGTCTGTTTGAAGCAAAATACATCCTGTATAAAGCCAAAACTATTTTCTCCAATGTTTGTCATTGATGGCTTTATATCCAATATGCATTGATCTTTAGATATTCTTCAGATGATAACACTGTACCATAATACAGTTAGAGGAATGATAAAGGTATGACAAAGAAAAAATATTCAGGGTGTAATAATGATTGGCAAGGTGCTGGAGAGGATGCAGGAGAGAAAAGTAGCTTTTAATTTGGCACTTGGGTGTCTGAAGCTGTGAGGGTGCTGTCAATCGGTCCTGGATCAGGGAGAAAATGGGAAGTGGGGAATGCAGGCATGTTGTAGCTCATTTGTTTTTTTTTTCTGTTTCTGTGCTTATGGATACTTATGATGAGATCAAATATAAACATAGGACTATACCATTGCCTGTGTGAGATTTAAACTCACTTATTTTAAGCCACTGGACTGTGAAGTTATTAGTTGTGAAACTATAATCTCTAGTAGACAATCCTGGCTTCTAGATTCTGAGGAGAACTCTCTATAGGCTGTTGCTTGAGCTAGCAGGCAGTTCAATTCTGCTCGAATTTCTTTTTCTTTCCCATTATTGTGAATGAGCCCTCTGCTAGACTTCAGAAAACAGCATCTGGAACTTTGCTGGTTTCTTTCCCAAGTATTATGTAGGGGAAGATACTGAGACTTGGCGTCTAAAGCTTGAGTCTTGAGTTGCTATCTTTACTCTGATTTTCCTGGTGTGTCTCAGTAAACTGTTCTGAATTCAATGCATTAAGTTGAATTTGTTAATGTATCAAGTGGGTGAGTTATGCTGAGTGATTTATAAGCTATTATGGGTTAAGGCAGTTTGTACACTTAAATATACTATTGAGGCAATGAAGAAACAAATAGGCTATTAAAACAAGCATTTGTACAGTAAACAATTAATAGAGAAAGCCTGTTTACAGATTTGGACAGAATACTTGAAAACTGTGTGTTTATAAAAATTGACAAAGGATCTGAATAGGCATTCAAAAAGAAGACATACAAATAGCATACAGACATATACATACATATATTTATGAAAATAGCTCAATATCTAACTAGGAAACATTGATCAAAACCACAAGCAAATAGCAACTCATATTTGTTCAAATAACTATTACAAAAAAAGACAGGCAAGTAAGGGTATGTAAGGGTTAGTAAGGGTGTGGAGAAAAAGGAATCCTTAAACTTAGTTGGTGGTACTATAAAATAGTACAGTCATTTTGGAAAATATTATGGAAGTCCCTTTCAAACATAAAAGCATAATTATCATATAATCAAACCAGTTCATCTCTAGGCATAAGTCCAAGGGAATTGAAATCAGTAAGTTGCAGAGATGTTTGCACCCCTGTGTTCAAGATAAGGAAACATAGATGCATCTGTGGGTGAGTGGGTTAAAAAGGTATTCATACTAACAACAAAGACTGTTCAACCTTTTATTTATGTATTTTTTTGTTGGTCATGGAGCCTGAACTCTGGGTCTGGGCGCTGTCCCTCAGCTCTTCAGCTCAAGGCTAGTGCTCTACCACTTGAGCCACAGCGCCACTTCTGGCTTTTTCTGCTTATGTGGTTCATGAGGGCCTCAGGCATGCAAGGCAAGCTCTCTACCACTGAGCCACCTTCCCTGCCTGTTCAACCTTCTAAAAGTAGGAAATTCTGTCATTTGTGACAACATACATGGATCTAGAGAGGGATTATGGTAAGTGAAATAAGCAACACTTGGCAGATAAGACTACATAATTGCACATCTATGTAGAACTCATAGAAGTAGAGAGAAGGGTGGTGGAGACCAGAGGCTGGGGCTAGAGTGTGAGAGCAAAAGAGGGGAGGGGAAGGAGAAAGGGAGATGTGAGGAAAAGGGTACAAAGTTCTGTTAAGCAGGAGCAATCTATTCTAAGCCATGGTGACTATAATTAATGATCATGGATTGTCTATTTCAAAATAATCAAAAGAGTAGATTTTATATGTTCTGATTACAAAGAAACAATTTGGATATGAGGTGACACACATGCTGAGTCATCCTACAATGTATTGAACCACCAACTAAAAATAAACCCCTGAGCAGGTGCAATTTTACTGTACTTTTCTATGTAGATGTGGCTGTTAGTTAAAGTGCCAAACCAAACAAAAGTAATGTACTCATTACCTTGCTTATGTAACTGTAACCCCTTTGTACAGTATTTTCACAATGATAAAACTTAGTTAAAAAGAATATGTACCAATGCAAATACTTAAAAAGAGAATATTGCATGCTTAAAAAATTAAACACTAAAAATGAAAGAATGACAAGAATGTCAGACAGGTTGGTTCTGCTGCAGTGTAGTTACTAGTGGGTGAAGGAGGGAAAATAGAGAGTGTGAAGGGGGTGAATATGGTCAGATTAAGTATATGTGAGGAAATGATCAATGAAGTTACTGAGATTGGTTTGGAAAAAGGGAGAGGGATGATCGAGTGTGGATGAGTGTACCTTGATCACCCAAGCCCTTTGTACAACTAAGTGATGTTAATAAAAGTGTAGGAAAATAAAAGTAATGTAAATTGAGTTTTTATTTCAAGTTTTGAGATTTAGTACTGAGGACAAAGCAGATCTAGTGTTATTCAGCTTTCCCAATGTCAGCTCCTAATTTATAGAGTACTTGCTATATAGTCCAGGTATTGGAGTGCTTTGCCTATTGTAATTTCAGTGTCATCATAACAGCTATTGACCTCTGACCTTTATACATTAAGCAACACTGACTTTCAATTTAGGAAAATACTGGAGAACAGATTTGACCCAGACATGCTTGGTTTTGTTCCTTTCTCATAAATCTACATCTCTACAGTTATTACATGTTTAAAATGATTCTAAGATGGATCATACTAGAATGTATGCCTGGTTTATCTAGCCTACCACATCTGCACAGTAGTTCCAAGACATAGTTGTAGGAGAGAAGGATTCTTCTGGACCAAAGCCAGGGTGGCGTGATCTTTCAGGAAGCACACTTGCTTCTCAAGGGCTGATAGGGGTGCCTTCTCAAATGTCCTCTCAAGGTGCTGATCTCCCTCATCCTCCCCTGGCTTGGTTATGTTACCCAGTGGGGTGACACACATCTGTGCCAAAAGGTTAGCAAAGTAAAAACTTTCTAACATTTTATTACCTATGGAACAATTTCATCCTTAAGTATAATTTCTATATGTGTCACACAGTATCTAGGAGATTTGTAGCAGAGTGTAAAGGAAACAAGAAGCTCCACACACTATCTGATGGAGTATTAAACTATGACCCATTACAAAAATAATGCTGAGGATGACAGACACTAGCACAAGTCACAGGCCCACAGGTAACTTTTGATCAAAGACCCAGTACAAATGAGCCATTTCAAAATGCATCATGGATTTCGGTCCCTAGGGGGCTGATAAATGACTGCTTTGAAAAGGCTCATCATGGGCCTGCATGGAGAAGTATGCTTGCCTGTTCTTTGACCCTGTGTGCTCCTGGCGATTGCTTTCTTGTATTTGGCATTTTTTCTTTAATGAATATAATTACACTCTCATGTATTGAAACAATGTTAGACATTGAATTTAGTTCTCACCATTTCACACAAGAGAGAGGCTCTTCTGCCCTCTGCCCAAATTTCCTCCCATAGTCCTGTTCTCCCTCAGTTTCCAAAGGCATTTACTTTGCTCCAAAGATCAGGTCTTCCTGGTTTTCTGGGGGATCTCCACATTTGGTTTTGCTTTTTTGATCCTTAGTTTTCTCTTCTTTCATTATTGCTACCTACCTCAACATGGTCCCTGCAAGTGTTTTCCATAGTTTAGAAACATCTTGCTTTTTTATGTTGATACTTGGATAACAGCCAAAATAATGGTCGGAAACAGGTAACTTAGCTTAAATGTCACCTCCTTGCCAAAGGCTTTCCCTAACTCCTAGTTTAAAGTAGCCCTGGAGTTATGGTGTCATATTATCTGGTTGTCATTGTTTTGTTCACCAAGAGATGATAATTTCTGTTTATGTTTAATGCTCCAAGATACAGGGACCTTATCAGCTTTGCTCATTGCATAGGACTTGGCCCATAATCAATGCTCAAACAGTAACCAGGTAAAGGAATGGATCATTGGACATATTCAGCAACATCTGTGTGATATGTCAAAACTTTCTTTGTGTCTAACACCATGAAATTAGTATTTTACCATTTGTTTGGTCTTTCCACAAGGGACTGGAATAAGTTTTGACTTTCTCATTTACATACATATCTGGAATGATGTTGTTTTACAAGGCATTAACTTATTTTATTCATGGTGAAGGAAGGACAGAAGACAGAACATCTTTGGAATTCGAATTCTCGTTTTCAGTGTCATTTATAATGTGGTCTTTCTCTCTCCCTTCCTTCCTTTGTTTCTTCTTTCTTCTTTTTCTTTTTCTCACTAGGTAGCTCAGGCTGTCCACATACTCATGATCATCCTACCTCAGTCTTCTGAGTGCTGGGATAATAGGTTTGTGCCACCATGGCTAGCTCTGTGATTCGATATTCTTAAAAGAAAACCAGAAGCACAATAATGGTAATTTTTTTACATGTTTTCAATGTCTTCACTTTCACTTTGTTCACCTAAACATTTTGAGCATATGACATCGATCATTTCAACCTGGATGTTGGATAACTTTTGTGTATGTACAGTGTAGTCTTTATCTCAGAAATAATTAACTAGTTGCATATTCTTTTTTTTTAGTTATGTAATCCAAGAGTATCTAAAATCTTAAAGGAGTTTGTTTACAAGGCTTCTAATAGTTCTTCTCAAAGTGTTAGAAGAAGGCTTTCCACAAACATTTTGCAACAATTCAGCTTCCAGCTGAGCCACAAAGCATATCTTGGTTAAGTGCTTATTCTAGACACGAAGGAGACAATATTTATTTCCTTGATCTAAACAGAAGAACTACCTTAGTATGTGCCTACCTGGCTGCTTCCTCTCAGCTCAGCCCTGGTATAGAGGTGGCTTAATTAAGAGTGTTTTCTAGGAACATTCTGTCTCAGCTTCATAGACGTTTCATCTTCTAAGACTTCAGCCGAAGATTTCGCCCTTGTATAGTTAGTGTACTCCAAGTGTCAGTGACAGGCACATCTTCATTGCTGTCTGAGACACTGTGGTTTCACGGAGGGCATAGACAGGCACAATGCATCTTTGTCTACTCCCAGCTAATAACCCAGGGTGGAGTAGGTCCGAGTGCCTTTAACATTTACTGTGCCTCTGTTTGTCTGCGCTGTATAAAACCCATGCACAGGCCTGGCTCTCTTCATTGTTTTCAGAACCTTGACTCTCCTTACCATTCTCATCAACCAAATTTATTTAAGGATGAAACTATTAGAAACACAATTGGTGAATTAATGTCATAGGGACTGCTGCTGGCAGCTCATCAATTTTTGATATGCCACTCAGACAAATGAAACATAAGCCACCCAGAACAAGGGGACCTTTTGACACTTCAAAGGAAACCCCTATGGGTGGTTTCCTCTTGAAGCTACACTAAACTGGCTCGATCTCCTCAGCTGGAAGCTGCCAATGTCTCATTAACCCCTAAAAAGGCCCGGCATGAGCTTTTCTTTTCAGCTATAATTATGCCATGCACTCCCGTTATGCTGCACCGAATCGCAACACTGTCACCAGCACATTATAAACATCCAGTCTAATTGAAAAGCAGATTAGACTCTTGTGTTAATTAGCCCAAAAGCCCGCCCACTTGCATGCATTATGATTGCCTCTTAAATACTGAGGATGTTGAAATCCCTCAGAAAGACAAGGCAGACTTAATTGCAATAACCTGCAAATTAAGTTTAATTTACTTTAAATTTACCGGTTTAGCAGGCTCATTTGATGGTGTTAATGTTCTAGCAAATTAATTATCTGAATTAGTCATGCCTGGTGGAGTTTTGCAGCAGAATACATTGTACAGTGGACTATTAATAACAGACAAACAGGACAGGATTAATGAGAAGATTATGCTCAAGTTCTTAAAAAAAAAGGATCTTGCATGAATTCAAATATAATCACCAAAGTGCAAATACACACTCAGAACATAAACAAACTGAGATTTATTACACTCCATGGCATGCCTTCCAAGAGAAACAGTAAAACATGACCAGTGAAATATCTGACAGAAGAGCCTGTTCCAGGCACTCCTGTAGAACCTGACTTACTGCAGGGTCCTGTCCGTGTGCACACCTGTGTGCCATGGTCATATGTGAGAGTCATATTTACATGTGAGCACCACGGTCCATGTGACTGTCATGAGCACAGGTGAGAGCCATGATCATATGTGAGAGCTACAGTCTCACATTCACATTCTTGTGGCCATGATTCTCATACTCAACTGTAAGAATCATGTGAGAATCGTGGTCACAGAGGTGGGCTATGGTCCTATGTGAAAGCCATGTTTACATGTGATAGCCATGGTCATATATGAGTGCCACGGTCACTCCTGCATGAGAATCATGGTCACATATGAGAGCCATAGTCCTGTGTGAGAATCACAGTCATACCTGAGTGCAACTCATATATGAGAGCTATGATCATATATAAGAGCCGTGATCATATGTGAACAGCATGACCAGATGTCAGTACTGTAGTCACCTATGAGAATCCCATGTCACAGTTGTATGTGAGAGCCATGATCATATGTGAATGTCACAGTTGGCAATTGAATGTTGGCAATTGTGGGCTGAATGGATGCACTAGCATGCCAGTCAGAAATAGCTTCCTCCAGCTAATTCTATTGCTCTTTTAGACATTTATAAAGCTTTTAAATGCTTTCTGGAACCTCTGTATAACCATCTCTTTGGCCAGATAAGGATACTATTAACCATAAATAATCTGAAATAATGATTATCTGCTGCTTCTTTTCTCTGTCCCAGTAAAAAGTCTGTTCAGGTTTATGTGAGGAATTTGTCAGGGACAAAAATGCAATGGTTGAATGGAATTTACAGCATTATCACCTTTGGAAAATCTTCTACATTCTAACCTCTGGGATGATAAGATTTTATCTTACTCCTCTTTGCAGCCCAGATCCTAAAATGGAATCAGAAACATAGTAAGAGCTTCAAAACATTGTTTTGTTTTGTTTTTGAGTGGATGAAACGTAAAATTAGCTCCGGGGCAATTTCAGAAGATTATTCAACCTGGAGATTACTGTGTAGTCCTCAGTCCTGACAAATGTGAATGTCTCTGAAAGTCTGTGCCAGTGTTTCCCTTACTTATAGATCGTAACTCTGTATCCATTTGGTTCTGAAGAGACACACACAGCTCTCTGTCTCTCTCCTCCATCCACAGTGAAAGAAATAGCCCTTGGGTGTCAAACTAATAATCTTCAACTGGCTTCAACTGAGAATGGTCATGCAGTGATTGACCTCGACACACCAGATTATTGATCGGGCTGGGGATGCCTAAGCCATCATTTTCTTGGAGCAGTCACCCGCTTTTGTCTTGAGCCTGTCCACAGCTGTCACACCGTGGTAAGCCACTGAAAGAGTCCCTATTTGCATCCTTCATGCATTTATGCTTTTCTGCTTAAAATAAAAATGCCACCACTTGAAAGGATGAATGGTTAATTCTTTGCTTTAAAAAATTATCTCATTAAAAGCCAAAGGTTTCAGTTTAGTTCAGAATGGAGGGAAACATGCAGAATATGTAAACTTGCTTTATGGGGCATATTTAATTTGGGGGAAAATAATGAGAATAAAAATTGTTTCAATATGTTTTCTGTATTGTATCAATAGATCACACAGTTACTTTCTGGAGTCACATTTGCTGGTAGGATGGTAGGGTTTTTTTTGTTGTTGTTCTTGTTGTTTTTGTGGTTGTTCTCTGTTGAATTATAATTTGAAGCAGTAAATGAAACTGGCACAAAAAGCAGGTGTTATTAAAACTGGGCAGGAAAAAGACCATAACAACATCATTCCCCTTTAAAGGCCGATATGTGTATGGCTGAAATGACTTTGGTGGGAACCCATAGGGAATAGAAAATACACCATAAAGAAAATGGATTTCAGTGATACATAAACAAAAGGCAAATGACTAATATATTTACATATAACATGTGGTGTGTTCATTGCACACCATGGTGACAGAACTGTTTATTTCATTTATAATTTATACAGCAAAACCTTATTAAATGTGTAACTAGTTTGCCAGATGATAATATACGTAGGAGATTAGGCTTCCATTATGGAATATCATTAACAACAAAAGATATGCAGTTGTGAGTTAATTTCTTCAGTCCCTCTCTTTTTGGTACTGTGTTTGCAGAATAGAATCCTACGTCTTTTCAGTCATAGTGACACTATGGCAAGAAGTGAGTTCACTGGAAAAGAGAGTTCACTGGCCAAGGAAAAGCCCTCCACCACCAATTCAGCTATTCTCTGGATCATCAGTCTTCAAACATATAAAAGATAAGTGATGACTACATGATTCTACATGATGACTATATATATTTCAAGGTAATTTTTACAGATTGCAGAAAAACTCCTCTCTGTCAAACAATACTCAGTCAAGAGCCAGAAACATGAGAATTAGAGAGCAAGCACAGATTGCTTTAAGAATCTGAGGATCCAGTAGGAAGTGTTAAGAGAATGACATCAGAGTCCCACCTTCCTCCAGATGGACTGTCAGGCTAGGAGCCTTACAGAAAAAAATAACACTGAGACAGTCATTTGTGTGCCTAAGGCAGAGTGCAAGTAGTATAGAGATCATAATCCTCAAGAATTCTCTAGGCAGAATATTTTTTCCTTCCAATCATACCATACCTGACTTTTCACATGTACTTGTTTCTTTCAAACATAGAACACTAAATCTGAGCTGGGCACTGGTGGTGGCTTACACCTGTAATCCTAGCTACTCAGGAGGTCTGAGATCCCGGTTCAAAGTCAGCTGGGGCAGGAAACTTTGTGAGACACTTACCACCAAGAGCCAGAAAACAGCTGGAAGTGGAGCTGTGGCTCAAGTGAAAGATCACTAGCTTTGAACAAAAAATGCTCAGGGATAGTGCCCAGGCCCTGAGTTCAAGCCCTAGGATTGGCACAAACCAAAACAAAAGCCTAAATCTGTCTTGTATTCTCCTAATTCATTTTTGAAACACTAATAGTGAAGTTCCAACTTCAGGGTTTATCAAGGACTAAACAATTCCAGAATATCTGTGATGAATCTTATTCTAAGCGAGGTGAGGTGTGCTTATGAGAGGGGTTCAAGTAGGTGGAGTTTGGGGGGGATGAAAGTGAGGTGGTAGAGAAAGGCTTTTAAACAATAAAATGTATTTTGCTTTCAAGTCCACAGATGTCAGGCTTCATTTCAAATAATGTATCCTGACAGTTCATAGCTACTCTTAAAAACTGGGTGAAGCTTTTGCAGTTGCAAACTAGTGTGATAAAACATGAAAATACTTTATTCAGGTAAAGTGGAAATAGCTGTTCAGCCTGGTTAAGTTACACAGAAACCTTTTTCTCTCTAAATTAATGTACTGTGTAAATATCTTGCCTGTGACATCCTAGCTGTCCACTTAATAAAAGTCTTTCCACTGAGAACCGTGTCTTAGTGCATCAAAGCATTAGTGAATGTTCCAAACGTAAAGGCAGATAAACTTGAGTGTTCAAATGCGCATATGAGAAAGTGAATCTTCATGTCTCACTGACGCCAAGTTGTGAATGCAAAAAACATGCATTTGTTCAGTCTCTGCTAGGCCTAGAAAGAGGGCAAAAGAAACCCTGAACCCCAAATTGCTGGGTTTTGTTTTATTTGCCTATTTCCCCACTTAGTAGTTTCATCATTGTCCTATGAGGTTCCTTAAAGTTTAACAGTGCTGATCACATGTACTAGAGATGGACTGTAAAATAGAACCAAAGCCATATCCATTTCATTCAACCAATATAGGCTCCATTCTTGTACCATGTCCTATGTACAAACCAACACAAGAGTGAATAAGGCAGTCCCAGTTCAAGTCCTCAGAAAATTACTGTCAGGTGGGATGGTTGTTGATTACTCAGGAAAAATGTTCATGGAAAAGTAACCTCTATGGGAAATCAAAGCAAGGCCTGTGATTGGCTGCATCATTCTTACTAGAAACTCAGTTGGGTGAATCATGCATTCTCTCCATTGAGTAACTAGAAATCATAGGGTTGAGTTCTGCAAGCCTGAGAGCCAGGGTAATATGTGCTCAATTGTAGCCCCAACACACGTTCCATACGCTGAAAGTTCAGGTACCATGTCTCACAGCATGAATATATCTAGAAACATGTTCTTTTAAAGAGGTACTTGAGCTAAAATGCGGTCATTGAAGTGGCTCCTAACCCACTACATCTGGTGTCCTCATGAGAAGGGACAATGATCCAGGCATTCACAGAGGGAAGGGCATGTGAAGAGACAAGGAAAAGCAGCCATCTGAAGCCATGGGCAGAGGCCTCAGAAGGAGCAAAAGGCTGACACCCTGGTCACCCTGGTCTCAGAACTCTGGCCTCCAGACTGAAGCACTAAATGAGGTTGTTTAAGCCACTTAGTTTGTGGTAGTTTTTTTATGGCAGTTCTAGTAAATTAGTCTGCAGAGCTAGGCCACATCCAGGATGATGGGCTGCCTGGCCTTTTACACTGACATCTTTTTTTTTTTCTATCAGAGGACCAATGATGGTGCTGATGAAGCTAGGTGGGAACAGCTTATAGGAATAATTATTAGAAAACTTCAGGTAATCATACCAAGGCTGAAAGAGGCTAGTGGTGAAATTAACTAAATCATAAATGATCAATTTCCAGTGTCTTTTAATAGTGTGGTCTTCAGAACACTATTCCTGGAAACTTGGTAGAAAAAAGAGCCTGTGATCATGCCAGAGGTGGTAACTCAAGCCTGTAATTCTAGCTTCTTGGAAAGTAGAGATTAGGGAATCATGGATGGGTCAACCAACCCAAACCAAAGCTTGTGAGACTCCATTTAGACCAATGGCAGAATACAGTGGGGCATGCCTTTTTCTAAGTGATACGTAGAAGCACAAATAGGAAAAGCACAGTTCAAGGTCACCTGGATATAAAGCCAAATCTTCTCTCAGAAAAATACAGAACATTGCTAGGCACTGGTTGTTTACACCTGTAACCCTATCTACTCAGAGGGTTGATACCTGAGGGTCGTGGTTCAAAGCCAGCCAGGGAATGAAAGTCCATGAGACTCATCTCCAATTAACTACCCCCAAACCAGAAGTACAGCTGTAGCTCAAAGTGGTAGAGTGCTAGCCTTGAGCAAAAAAACCCTCAAGGACAAAGCCCAGGCCCTGAGTTCAAAGCCCATGACTGACCAAAAGTGACAGCACACAAAAGGGCTGGGCTGGTGGGGTGGGTTAAGAAGTAGAGTACTTGCATAACGAGTGAAAGTACTAAAGTTTAAACCTCAGTAGTATCATAATAAAGTAAAAAAGAACAGAAAAGAAAGGAAGGAAGGAAGGAAAGAAGAGAGAAAGGAAGAAAGAAAGGAAGAAAGAAAGAAAGAAAGTAAAGAGAAAGAAAGAAACTATAATAAAATACATTTGGAAAGTGCACCCATTTTCTTCCTTATAGTGATTCATACAGTTCATTAATATGTTAAAGACCCTAGTGATCATTCAGAGAGAAGTTTAATTTTATGAATCTAGTGTTTGCCAAATATTTTTGACCAAAGAATTAATTTCCCTGTAATATCTTTTAAAATCCAGTACAATGAGTACTCCATTAAAATTCTTGCAGTAAATTCTCATCTATTAACATTAGTAATCCTATATGCATTGCTAAATGGAAATTGAACTTTAATTTGCTAATAAATACCAATATTTTTATTAGTCTATGAAAACGGCCTAAAGTGACTCTCAAAGAAACTAATAGCATATGCTGGTCCGTCTAGTGAGACTGTCCTATTCAGACTCATTCTCTTGGTCACATTTCAGTCAGTCTTCCCTGAGTTTGTTCACTCTGAACAGCCAACCTTAATCCCCTTTCTTCTCACAGTGGGACATAATCACGTTAATTATGATATCTGCAACTGGTGTGTCATTTAGTATAGTATTTAATTTATGCTATTTCTGTTTCTTCTCCTAGACTGGGGAATTCTGGAGGGTGTGAAGTGGGCCTCACTGGTCTTCTATCTTTGGCAACTAGAAGATATCTAACAATGGAGAGTGCTCAGTGAAGCACAGCACAATGAACCATGGCCTAGTTTGTGGCCACCCTTCGGCTACTGTGTCCCCTGGCTAGCTCACCTTGTCTGTCTTCTTAACCATATTAAAATCATGGAAAGGAAGTATCTTTTCAACGGATAATGTTTGATAAAAGGTTTGGATTAAAAAGTATCACCTTCTTCAAAGAAAGCAGACTTTGAAGCTAATGAAAAGTCATTTAAAATAATATTAGCTCTTTTTTTCTAATACACCTACTATGACCTAGGTTTATACTAAATATTTATGTATTCTATTGGCTCTATGTTGTCTACATTTCCAAGCAAAAGCACACATGATTCTAAAACACAAACTGAGCTGAGAGCTTTTGGAACTTGGGAGGAAGTAGGTAGTGGGGGAAAAACACTCAGTTTTATTTGGTTTAGCTTCTTTCACTATGTGGGCACAGTCCATATTTGAGACTTTCCAGGTGAGCAAGAGCTAGAAGCCACCCTGAATCCTATGGGAGAGGGGGACAGACAAGTTGACCTTTCTGATATTTGCTAGCTTAATTGCCAAAAGAAAAGAAATAAACCCTTATCTGGAAGAAAGAAATATATTTCCTCATTTTCTAATTTATTTGATGGTTTATTCACTCCATTATTAGACAAGGATAATTAGGATATTCCCTCCTAAAGTAAGGCTGTGACAGCAGTTCCTTAGGAGTAATCTTTAATTCCTCACTCTCAGTGCTAGCATTGGACTTAGTAGCAAGTCCTATCAGCTCTGCAACATGATACCTCGCAATCTAGCTTAATGCCTGCCATCTTTACAGTCACTCCATGCTGAGCTGACACTGTCATTTCATATCACCACCATGTACCCATTTGGGAACCATTGTAGATTATTTTTTTTTAAAAAATACAAGACTGCAGCAATTTCTTCAATTGTAAATTATATTATCTTTGCTTAAACATTCTCCAGTTGTTTACATTCACATAGTAAAATTCTTATATCTTATCAAGGTTTATAAGGTTTTTTTGGTCTGTTTTCTGTCTTCCTCTCAGATGGTGTGTGTATGTGTGTGTGTGTGTGTGTGTGTGTGTGTTCACTCAAGTGATTTTTAGCACAAGCCTGGGCCATGGTTTCAGGCCTTATCATATATAATTCTTTCTGCCTAGAAATTACTTTCATCTTTTCCTTTGCTTGCTCATTTGTGTTGGTCACCTTTTGTTACTGTGATAAAATACTCAAGCAAATCAACTTAAAGAAAGGAAGAAGGACTTATTTTTGGCTCAAGGTTTCTGTCCATGGTCACTTGGCCCCCTTGCTAGAAGTTTCTGCTTAGGTAAAATCTCATCATGACAGAAAAGTTACGACTTCACAGAAGCCAGAAACACACATACACAGACAGAGAAAGAGAGAGACACACAGACAGAGAGACAGAAACAGAGATAGAGACACAGAGAGACACAGAGACCCACAGAGAGATATTAGAGCTAAGGTATAGTCTTATAAAGAACAGCTCATTGTTTCTTTGAGCTGTTCTTCCATCGTTTCCCTTATTTGCAATAGCTAGTACATGTGTAGGACAAGCAGGAAAGGCCAAAAGCTATGTACATATGACCATATAAGATCATGTTAAGCAAAATGAACCCCAAGATAAGGACACAAATACCTTTTTTCTTTCTTGCTATTGTTTCTAATGTATTTATAATGTACCATGTAATTTATTTTTTTGTTGCTTTGTCTGTTCCTCCCCCACAGTATAACCCCTGTTTTCACTGTATTAGATGTCGGTGCCCTGCATCTTGTATATATACTTCTCTAATTTGGGGAGGGGAAGGGTAAAACAAAATGCTTAAATAAGGATACAGGTTGACCCATTGTAACAATGAGATGTACAAAATACTATGTTGAAAAGGAACTTAATGAACTTTACAACTTCGGAGGGGGTGGGGTGGGGGTGGGTAGTTGTGGAGGTGGGAGGGAAGGGATGGTAGGGGAAAACAAAGGAGGAGGCAACAATGCTTGGTAAGAAATGTACTCATTACCTTGCTCATGTAAGTGTAACCCCTCTGTACAGCATTTTTACAATAAAAACGTACAAAAAAGAACAGTTCATTGACGTACTTTCTCAAACTAGGCCCCACCATTTAGTAACCCACTCAGATATGGCAGGATCCAATAGATTAATCAAGTAATAGGGCTGGTACCATTGCCGTCTAATCACACCTCAACAATGCCACCAGCTGGGGACTAAGGCTTTAACTAAGCACGAGCCTTTTGGGGGGATATTTCCTCTCCAAATTATAACATGGTTCATTCTCAAACAACAACACTACAGATCAGCTTTACTAACATTAAGTCATTTTTAGTGACTCCCCTTGGCTTTTCCCTCTGGCATATTTTTTCCCTAGAACATTTATGAGTTTATTTATTTGATTAGTTATTTCTGTTATGTCTCTCCCCATTAGTATTCCTATTATACAAAGCCAGGATCTTATTTCCTAAATTATCAATGATATCATTCACAGTACCTAAAACAATGTCTGTCAAATAGTAAGGCCAATTAAACAATTTTTGAATAGTGAAAGAATGAAGAATGTCCTCCTGATCCTCAGAAGATTGTGGGAAGTAGGAAAATTGTACTGGCTCTTAGAGCAAAGAGCATATCTGAAATCTATTTCTGGCATCTCCCTAAGTTAGAAGTCACTGATATAAAAGCAATAATTTATACACTTTCTTGTCAGTGTAAACTATGTTCAAGAGAAAACAAAATGCTCACGGGCTACCTATAGTGACGCCATTATATCTCATGCCTTAAATCTGCATTAATGGTAAAAATAGCTTCTAATTGATTCCTTTAGGTGCTTCAGAAAGGAAATCCACCCCAAATACGAACAAGGTAACAAACAATACAAAAGGAAAAGAGAACCAAAACAGTGAGTGACGGAAGGGGAAAAATGGTTCAAAAAGAATTGTACTGATTGTATATGATTCATGTAACTGTAACCCCTCTGAATACCAACTATACAAAAACCATTTTTAAAAAGTGAAAACAATGGAATCCTCTTGGGTATGGTTCAAGATCACCGAAATGTGGAATCAGTTCTAGTGTAGGCTTGAACAATAGAATAAAGCTCTGACAGAATGGTGCAGAAGGCTTGTGTACCTCAGGAGTGAATGAATGAGTGATGGGAAGTAGGGAACAGGGACCATGAAAACATCTCAGCCATGAAAGAGGTAAAATGTCAGTACTTGTACTCTACTCAGGATTTGTCCTCTCTGGGAATCACAGCCCTGGAGCCCACAGGGGAACATGCATCTGCTTTCAGCTCTACATGGTGAAATCTTCCCTCTACTAGGTTCAATGGGAAAATCATGTCAAGGCATTTTTTTTATAGTTATAGTACAAGAAAGAACCACTCACTGTCATTGATCCACCATAGACCTTCATGGCTGAGGAAGTTCACTGCATGATTCAGTACACTGTAAGGAAGATGTACAGAGCATGTGGGAAATTCTGGGTGTAAAAGCACCCAGAACAATGTTAGTACTCTTTCTTTGTTCCTCCAAATATAGGCAATGGAGTATAGCAAAGATGAAATGCATGCATTATAGTTTATAAACCAAAATAAAAAAATAATTTCTCCAAAAATTGGTATCAGCCAAGGGAAACTTCCTTCCTGAGAGTTTTCTTATGCAGAATACATTTGAACAAGCTCGAATAAATACATGTTGACTTTTTAACATATATATTTGTTGTAAAGATACTGTACAGAGGGGTTACAGTTGCATGAGTAAGGTAATGAGTACATTTCCTATTGAGCATTGTTACCCCCTCCTTTTTTCCCCTTACCATTCCTTCCTTCCCCACCTCCCCAACTCTTCTCTCCCCCACCCCTGAAGTTGTAAAATTCATTTTCAACATAATGTCTTACATCTCATTGTCAGTCTGTATCTTTACTTCAGCATTTTGTTATTTACCTTCCCCTTCCCAAATTAGAAAAATGTATATATAAGATGCAGGGCACTGGAATCAAATCAGTGAAAACAGGGGTTGGTTACATGTTGACTTTTAACAGGAAATAACTCTCATTTTATAATAGAAACAACCGTCACGGATATAACATATAAGCTGCCTGATCTAATCTCTTCTCAACAACTTAAATGCTGCAACATCTTCAATGTTTAGAACAATGCATGCTATCTATTAAGTGCTAATTGAATATTCTTTTGAAGGTAACCAAGGAAGAGGAATTTTTGTATTTTTGGTGGCACAATCTGAACAGAAACTTGAGGTGTGCACTCTGGGGAAGAAGAGCAGAAGAATGGCTGAAATTCATTTCCTGTACCATTAGTACATTCATAGACTATGCTTATTTATTATTGTTATTACTGTTATTATTTCTTAAGATGCACTGCATTTGCTAAGCATATTCTACTTTTGGAAATACTTTTAAATACATTATACATAATCTTCACAGCCCCCTTGTGAGATAAGAGCTATTCCTTATTTTATTGCTGGAAAGGCAACAGCACAGTATGTCTGGATAAGTTGCCTTCTCTCTCTACCCATTGGTGGCTGACCCAAGATTGCAGCTGTAATTTTCCTGGCTTTAATCAAATGGGCCACCTACAGATAACATATATGTTCAAAGTGAGGATGAATAGGCTGGTGGAAGAAGAGAAGATTTGGGAAGTCAAAAAGCAAGTACTAAGATTTTAAGAAGTGCTGATGAAAACGCAACACCAAATTCTGCAGTTGTCCCCTCAGAAGTGACAGCTGAGTGGACATCAAGTGACAAGGTGTAGGTACAATCAACATGTGATAATTCTAATATGAAACACGGTGTTCTCATGCTTTTTGCTGTATGCTGCATTGGATGAGATGACTAAGATTTGTAATTTAACTTTTTAAAACACTTTATTGAAGTGAGGTTAACATACAAAAATCATTAGTGTTTAATATATACAACTTGAGTTTTGAAAGACGTATGCACCCATACAAACCAATTCGATAATATCTATGTATAAGACTTATCCTTCCCTTCATTATGAAGCAAGTGCTCCACCACTTGAGCTATGTCACCATCCCCTGTGCTTTATTTTTTAGGTGGAATGTTGTTTTTTGCTTCCCCTCTCATCCCCCTCCTGCCAGGGCCAGACTAGGACTGAAATCCTCCTGCCTATACCTCCCATACAACTGGAGTTTAGGGGTATGTCACCTTAGGGGAGTCTTTAATGACTTTTGACCTGGGCTGGTCTTGCCCTATAAGCCTTTCAAGCTCCATCTCCATCTCCCAAGTAGCTGGGATTACAAGAACACACTGCAGTATTTGGCCTTGTTAAATCATTTTTGGTGCAACATTGAAAGACTATGATACTGGAGTCTCGTCTTTCCCTTAACAACTCTCATACAACTCAAGGTCAACTTGTGAGGAATTCAGTTAAGAACGAAAAAAAAAAACCCATCTAAGTATTAAAGACTATCCCTTAATTTTTTCATTCATTTAAGTTATTAATTAATTGGTCAATATCTGCGTTTTCATGTAACTACTTTGTACACTGCAAATCAGCCATACTGTAATAAGATCTGGAAGAGGGATGATATGAATGAATCATACTGATTTATATAAATACATCCATAGGTATCAAGTGTATAAAATCTCTTATGTATGTATGCATGTAAGTAAAATGTTTGTTAAAAGTTGGACTGGTTGAGGGGATGAGGGAGGGAGAGGAAAAGAAAACAATGGAGGGTGAATAATACTGAACATTGTGGCATCTGTGTATGAAAATCACAAAATGAAAGTCACTGAAAGCTATAGAATGATGGGGGATGGGATGATGGGAAAGAGACTAATAGAATGGGTTAACCTGAGTAAATATACGCATGTGTGTAATACCATGACAAAATACCTTTGAACAACAAATACATGTTTGAAAAAAAATAAAGGAGAGGAATGTAAAGCAGATCCTGTCTAGGTATGGGAAGAGGGGGTGTAAGAGGAGTGCGTGGACTTTACATTCATATATGAGACTGGAACAATGAATGCTTTTGATTGTATGCCTCCATTAGAAAGAATGACACCCCCTCATTTGTTAGGAAGTGGAAAAATATATGAAGTGAAGTAAACCAGGACCAAAGAAACAGAGGTCCCATGGTTTCCCTTATCTGCAATAACTAGTATATATTTAGGACAAGCAGAAAAGGTCAAAAGCTATGTATATATGACCATATAAGATGATGCTAAGTGAAATGAACCCCAAGATAGAGACACAAGAGGTTTGATCTTTCTTGCTATTGTTTTTAATGTACGTATGATGTGCTGTGTGATTTTTTTTGTTTCTTTTGTATGTTCATCCCACATGGTATAACCATTGTTTTAACTGTATTTGATTCTGGTGCCCTGCATCTTGTATATACATTTTTCAGAATTGTTTTAAGGACAGAGGAGGAGGAATGAGGGAGAGTACTGGAGCAGGTAAGGTGATCAAGCATAGATACAAATGTCATAATGAAGCTTTCTAAATTGCAAATAGATGCTAATAAAAATGTCTTTGGACATGTGTTGGAGCCTAAATTATTGCATGATTTTAAGTAAACAAAGTTTATTGTGTAAGAGTAGGAGAATCGTATTGTTCTGTTACTTCTAGCGTCTTTAACTCCAAGGGTCATTTGAGAGGGGAAGAGCATTTTCACATCTTCTGCATAGTCAGAAATGCCTTATGGTCAGGCTGAGCTCTCAGGAGTTCCAGTGCCTGCATTTTCTCCTCTGGATGACAGGACGAGGAAGGATTGAATGAGGCTCCCTTTGCAGATCCTCTGCATATTACTTCCTCCCTGTCCTCCAGGCAAACTCACTGTCACGTGTACAGGAATCATTGGCAAGAATCAACAAGCAAGAATGGACAGCTGTATGTGTCCTGGCATGGTCGGCTCTGAACAAGCCAACTACACTGATTAGAGAGCTGTTGTAGGAGTCAGAAGTGGTTGTTCTCTTGTATGGGATGGCAGCCCAGCTCTTTATCTCCATCTTGCTTACCCTTCCAAGCTCAGCTTCTCTCGCCTCTCTTAGGGACCTTCTCTCAAGGCTCTGCCTATGGCATTTCCTACCCTGCCTTCATTAACCATCTTTGGGGCTCTGTACACCTGACCACATGATCATGTAAGGTTGATTATAGAGTTTCATAAGAGGGAAATACTTTGTCCTTCACTAAACCTGATGTTCTTTGGATCAACACATGTGACATTAACTGACATACCTCACTTTCAGGATCTTAGAGTTGGAAAGTCATTAATGCATAACATTGAATCAAATTCTTACAGTATGAATATCTCACAGAGATCTCAACTGACATGATTACATGTAATTTCAAAAATACTAATAAAGCATTAAAAGCATCACAGGATTTAATCTTCATTTGAAATGTAAATACATGGAATGTGGAATGTATGACAGTGTTTTTAGGCCTTTTAGTCTTCACTTTCTTTTTTCTTCTACACATGGAGATGAGTGGTGGAATAAATAAATAGTATGGCTTTGTATCCGTGAGGATTACAACCCCACTGGATAGCATTTACCTTAACAGGTAGCTCTATTTTTAGCACATTTCTTGTGCCTTCTTCTCATTAGTACTTTGGGATCAATGATGGAAAAAAATGGGATTTAGAAAACCGACTTACCCAGGATCACATCTACTTTTTAAGAATAACATAATTTTGTACCCAGGTCGATGTAATGCCAGATCTAGCTCTTAACTGATGACTGTTACAGCTTCATTTCTGGCACTCGGTAAACTCTTGCAAAAACAAAGTGAATTAATTCATGTAATCTAATGGACGATGATTCCATGTATGGCATTCATCATAGACTTGTACTTCTCTGATATACTATGAAGCCGAGTCTTGTTGCTATGCCAAGCTGGTCCTTATATAATTTTAGGACAAGTACATGACATTTTATTTTGCAGTGTGTAGTTATAAGCATACATACATAGAAAGAGACAGAGATAGAGATAGAGGGAGTATAGAAGCGAACACTTGATTTCCCTTTAGCCTTGACCCTTGGGGATACAGGGATTATTGTCCAGTGAGGGTTGGGGGGAGGTAAGTATAATAGAGTCTGCATCTCTGAGTCATTAGTACTAAATCCAATCTAGGATAATTGACTCAAGTAGTTATTTTATGGCTACTCAGTGTATTTCAAATGCATTTCTTTATGAGAAGTACATTCATGCTCTCTGTGGTAGATTTCCAGGAACATATCAACTGAAACATCTATGCCTTTTAAGAGGGATGTTTTAAAAAGTTGATAATCTGAAATTCTTTTTGCTAATCTGTACTTGAAATATGGAAAAATTCTTACCCTCTCCTGCTGTGATATCAAGAAGTGCTAAGCCATTGACAAAACACCATGTGAACAGAGAGGGTCATCTACATCTACAAATTCAAAGGGATAGCTGGAGAAATTGGCCGTGCATCTCTATATAACTAATGAAATTGCTTACAAAAGAGAAATTGATGAGATGATATGTCAACCATCTGCAGTAACAGGAGGATAGGTGAACTTCTGGGGATGCTGCATAGTGTTAAGAGTCAAGGGCAAGGACTGGAGCCAGGCTGTTGAGCAAGCATGCCACTTTCCAGCCATGCAACTATGGGTAAGGTATGTGGTCTTTGCATCTCTAAAATGTGGAGCGAGGTAGCATCTACCTCATAGAGCTTTTGTGATTAGTACATGAGTAAATACATATATATATATATATATATAAAATGTATATATGCATTTATGTACATATATACACAGTACATATGTATATGTCTACATATATATGCATATACATACACATACATATACATATATATGTATATATGTGTATTTTCACACACACATACTTAGGATAGTGTTTGGCACTTATAACCACTGGATTTTATTACTAGAACAAAACATAAGAAACCACGTTTCACAATTCATGTAAAATAGCTCCTAAAAACTGTATTTCAATTCTTTAAAGGGATGTAGGAATTTTTCTGTGTTTATTTAATTTGACCTTATCTGGGATACCAGGCATCTAGCAAGTTGCCAGGGATACAAAGAGGAAAAAGTCATCATTTGTATCTAATAGGAATTTATTATTTAGGGAAAGGCAGATATGTGTAACAGTGTTTCTCAATTCCTGAGCTAAGTGTTGGAGTGGAGCTGTCAGGAGCTGTTATGAGCACTTGAAGAAAAGATTGAGGAATTCTTGCTAGGAGAACTGCTTCAAGAAAGAGATGCTCAGCTGAGTCTGGACGAAAGAGTAGAACTGAATCCAGCAGCAATCAGGACTTGGTGATGGATCTCTTTTGTGGAAGATGATGTATCTGTGTTGGGCCTAGGGGATTGCACAGACTATTACAAAATAATGACAATACCTTCTAATCAACTGCAACTTGCTAAGTCTCTTTACTAGATATCCTGAAAAGGGTAGAGAGAAAAGGGAGTGAAGAGAAAGAAAAAGGGCAAGGAGAGAAAATTAAAAAGAAGAGAAAAAGGAAAGGGTCTAATTTCCCCACAAGTAAAGTTAAGCCTATTGCTTCCCATGCAATATCCTATTTGAAAGCAGTAACATCCCAGAGGCTTATTTTAGTAAATTAATCAGACACATGGAAGCCAAGGAATGAAGCCCTGTCTTTCATAGTTACGAAGGAAAGAACTTTATTTAGGGCTAATTCCTCCCAGGAAACAAGGCTCTTTCAACTGAGTTCTGCCTGACATCCAGATTCGTCCCTCAATAGGTAATATACAGACATTTTCCACTGCAGTTTGCCCAGTTCTACTTCACTGGGCATTGGGGAAATTCATCTAAAGCTGCAAAAAAGGACTGGAAATGTTTGCATCATATTAATAAAAACAGGAAACCAAGGAAGCTGCCAACTGGCAGCGGAGTGTGTTTTGGTGGTTTGATAAGGCTACTAAAGAGTTTATGATGTGACAGATGTTTCACTACACTATTGTGAAATGAATAGATTATGAGAAGTAATTAGATGTACATTGGAATCAATGCTGTTATCATCGAGGCCTTCGGGCGATGCACTAGATGAGAGCCCTGGCAGCAGGTGGTCCAATGGCTCCGAGACAGGAAGACACACCGCAGGAGACTGAGTGACAGGTTTCACAGATCCAGGGGGTGAGAGATCTGAGCTGGGGCTTGCATTTGTAATCTTTACTCATGTATAAATAATAACAACTCCAACCGTTGACTTCATATGCTATGTCATCGCCTCCGTTACCCGCATACAGGCCTAGTGCCGGGGCCCAAGCCCACAAAGTTATTCTCGGCTTGACTGTTCTCAAATATGCATATGTATGTTTGATTGTAACTGACAGCTCCATCACTTTTTTTTTGAGAGACGATTTTTATAGCTAATCATCTGATGATTACATTTATTTTTAATGCCTGGCATCCAGGCGCCATTGTACAACACTTCCTATAGGTTGCAGATCAGAGGCTGTAAAGTACTTTTACTCACTGCCTTTCATCAGGAAGGCGAATTCTTCTCTCTGGCTCCATGACTCACATTTAAAGGGACACATTTGCCTCTCTGCTCCGCGAAATCCCTTTGCAGGGGACTTGGCAGGGTCGCCCTCCATGCTCGAAGCAACCATATGGAGCCTGCTGCTTTCAAGAGGAGGTTTTTGGTTTCTGCCAGTTTCCAGGGTCAGCCATTAGTACACTGGGGAACGTTGAAGTTTCCATCCCAGGGTAAAGAGAAAGGAAAGGAATGGGTGATTAGGGGAATTAAGTAACTGATTTCTCTGTGTACATCTGCTACCCCACAGGAAGAGAAAATAGCTACTCAAATCATTTAGTAACTCCTCTCTGCTTAAAACAGCAAAGGGATTTAGGTTGGGGGAGCCAGGAGGAATTCGGAGCTTTCTTAAATGATATCAAGATAATATGTAGCTCTGATGTTTAATGCTTTCTTTGTAGAAAGTAAGTAGCCTATGCAGATCTACTTCCTGTATAATTGTAAGATTTTAATGCCCTGGAGTAGATATTTGGCTAATTTTATATTTTTAGGAAATACCATTGAAACCATGAAATTCTTATTAGCTGTTGCTGTGAATATGAAGTTAACAATCATGCCACAACCCAATTGTGTATGCATGTACATACATGTGTCTACTTATAAATGCATGCTTTGCATGGTATTCTGTGTGCTCCTATAGTAAACTAGATATTTTGTTGGGCAGGTATATTTTGGGTGCTTTCTTTGATGTAAATACAGGTTATATATATCAAACTTCCTAAAAAAGAATGAACAGCAACATAATATAGTGAAATGATACCTATATTAACATCCTTCTTCAAAGTAAAGTCTACTTGTTAGTGGCCTTAATTAAGTCATATTTTGGCATAATCTATCTAAAAAACAAATTCTCTGATGATAAGATTTCTTCTTGCTTAATAATCTCCTTATGTACTGGAAACATGACATAAGTGGTAGAGCTCTTGCAAAACAAGCAAAAGGCTCTGACTTCAAGCCTTAGTACTGGCAAAAGAGACTCTTAAAATTCTGCTGAATTAAAGAGTAGGAAAAATTACATATTCCACACATTTTATGTTAAGCTAAGGATGATACAGACCTAATGCATGAAACACAGAGTTTTTGCATTTCAAAGATCTGCTATATGGTGTATCTATGTCTGGGGAATTGCGTATCTATGTCTGGGGATCTCTAGAGTTAAATCACAGCTCCTCTGATTCGGATGGGGCTCATGGTTGGTCAATCAAGACTTCCTAGGAGGGCAATAAATCTCAGCCCTTCATAGATAACAGGGCCATGTCAAAGGGCCATGAGGAAGAAACTGAAGATGAAGGCTCCATACATGCATTAGCATGAACTTTCAGTACCAGAAGCAACTACTCATAAGAATAGCCTGCCTTACAGATGCTCCTGGCTAATACTCATGATAGCTTTAGAAGATGGATTTTGCAATTATCGCCATTTGATACACAAGAATTCTAGAATTCAGTAGGTTGAGAAATTGGCCCAAATATCCCAGGAATGGCAAAATATAGATTTTTAAACCAACTCTCTGATTCCAAAGCTCACATACTATGTCACTATACTTCAAATCTTTTTCTTTGAGTCATTTGCTTTTGTCTAGGGGACACAATGTCAGTTAGGTCCCAAATAAAATGGGAACGGTTTTTAGTGCCATATTTAGCTTATAAACTTTTAAGTAAACACATTGGGTGGTATGCAAGTATATATAAATGTATTAAATGTATAAGGTAGTGTTAATTCCTTAGAAAAGCAAAGAAAAAGTTCAACAAAATAATCACCGGGAAGCAGGTACTTGCAAGGGATGAGGAGGGGTTAAGGGGAAAGATGTAGATGAATGAAAAGAAGAGAGGGAGAATGTAATCAAAAATTCATTACATATCCTACAAAATTAGGAAGAATGAGAGAAAGGGTGAATAGGGGAGGGAGAAGGATGTTGAAAAGGGTGACATTAATCAAGGAGCATTGTACTAACAAATTGCTTTGTTTAATGGCAGCTCCTTTGTACAGCTACTTAAAGATAATAAAAATAAGAAAAATTATATAATTTTCCTATTATTTAATGGAATAAAATCACTTTTACAAACCAAGGCTTCCCAATATATGTGTTTCCATTTGTGCAGTGTTGGGTGGGCTAAAACAGTATGGTTTCCAGTGATTATGCGTTGTTCTGTCTCTATCACTTACTAAATTCACAACAAGATCACCAGATGATTTAAGACATTCATGTGCATATTAAAACCTGAGAACCATTATTTCAGGCTAGCAATGCATGCACATTTCCAAGGGCAGAAAGATACACCTGTGTTGGGAGAGACTTGACTGCCAGAAAGTTTGAACTAAACTTTGTCTCCTAATAACTTTTATATTTACATTCAAACTCTGTGTTGGGGCTTTGAAATACTGAGTTTGGAAAATTGACACCAAAGTTCATCTGGGAAAATAAATGAACAATACTTATGGAATCACCTAGAAAGAAAAACTACTAGATATGAAAATGTACTCCAAGTCTCTATAATTAAAATGTTAGATAGGAGTGTAAGAAATAAAAGAACAAAGAAATTAGAAAGAACACCCAGAAATAGACCCACGTACATAAAAAAGTGTATATTAAGGGTAATAGATGAAATAACTTGAATAAAGATATACTGTATAAATAATGGTACTCAGTAAACATTTACGAGTAAATGAAATATATGCATCTTATAAGAATCAATTCCAAGTCTTCCAAAGCCATGTAGTATATCAGACAAATTCATAGTAGTATTTGAGAATACACCCCTGGGAGGGATTGATTCAGTTCCAATGGGATCCTTGGTTAATTCTTAAGAATGGGGTGTTATCAATGGAATTCTATGCCTCCATCAGAAAGAATGACATTACCCATTTGTTAGGAAATGGAAAGGCTTGGAAAAAATTATATGTGAAGAAAGCCAGGCCCAAAGAAACATAGTTTCCCTTATTTCCCATATCTAGTATATGTCTGAGTCAAGCAGAAAAGATCAGACAAGGTGATGTTAGGGAAATGAACCCTAAGATATGTATTCAAATGTTCTTTTTTCTTTCATGCGATTGTTTCTAACACATTTATAAGATTATTTCTTTGTTGCTTTGTATGTCCCTCCCCCACAGTATAACCCCTGCTTTCACTGTATTTGATGTCGGTATAATTTGTGGAGGGGAAGGGGAAAAACATATCGTTTAAATAGGAATACAGGTGGACCCTTTGCAACAATGAGATGTACAAGTTGTTATGTCAAAAACGAACTTTACAACTTTGGTGGCGGGGAAGGAGAGAGTGGGGGAGGCTGGGGGAGGATGGGATGGGAAGGGAAAACAAAGGAGGAGGTAACAATGCTTGATAAGAAATGTACTCATTATCTTGCCCATGTAATTGTAACCCCTCTGTACAGTATTTTCACAATAAAAAAAAGAATGGGGTGTTATGAAAAGAGCAAGATGAGCCATCCCTCTTACCGGGGCTTCCTAATCTCAGCATGATCTGCCTCTTGCATTCACTCAGGCCACTGTGATGCCATCTGCCATGACTTTTTCGCCAGAGCAAAACTGAGGCCAGTGCTGTGTCCTTGAAACTCTAGAACTATGAGCTAAACAAATCTCTTTACAAAGTTATCCAGCCTCAGATATTTTGTCATACTCAGACGATTACATTGAAATCTTGGGATTTTTTTCACTCCAGTTAAGTTGTTTTCTCCTTTGTTTCTAAAATTTGACACTTACTAAGCAGGCTCATAAAATTCCAAAGGAGCCTTTTTTTTCTCATGTTGAGGTGTTGACTTAAATAAGTCAGAAGTGACTGCTGAGCTTCTCATATCATTAGCTTCCAACACACTGTTTCTCCTATTCCACATCAATAGCTGAGGTGATATGGGTCCTTCCTGTAAAAATCTTATGTTCATTCCCATTACATTTTTTCCCTACTTGAGCTTACAGCATTGCTATAGCCTATTGAGTCTTTTAAAAATTCTGAAGCTGTCACCAACTCTATGAGCCATTGTGCCACCAATAAATTTGTTGAGTAAGCCTCCTGTATCTTTATCTGAGCCCCAGATAAAACTGCTGAACAAAATCAAGGCTCTTCTGAATCACCATCAATTATTAAGTAGACATCTTTCTCATCACACAAATTATTACTGACTATAGTCACACAGTATCTGCATCCTGCCAAGTGTGCTCCATTTTGCTCGCCAGGTTAGAAGGGAGAAGCTGTCAAACAAAGTTTGAGGTTCAGAGCCTTCTTACCGCAGTTCTGTGAATGAAAGCCCTGCCTTTATTGTGTGGCTGAGAAGTGTCTCTCACAGTAGCATGTATTACAGAGGTCAATTCAAGTCTGGCTTCATTTCTGTTCTGGCTGGCTCAAGTCTGATCATGGAAAAACTGCCAACATGTCACTCCAAGTGGCATCTAGAGAAAACTGGGACACAGAGAGCCAACAAGGTATTTTCTGTTATAACTTCTGTCCACAACCCAAAGTGACAGGAGGAAATGAGTGGGTCATTTGTATACAAGTAACTTATGCTTCCATTCAGGAAAGATGAGCTCTAAAAATAAGATAGATCTTTTGAGGCTGCATAAATGTACTCATGTACATTCCATATTATTAGTCCAAAGGAGAGAAAAGATGATAAAACTTATCAATGTGAATACTGTTCAATGATTTTATCCATAGAGTAACCTTAAATGATTGCAAGGAGCATCTGCTACAGTTTATGCAGGCTTTGACTTTATTTGGGGGGTAGTAGACTACTTCCTAAATCTTAAGAAAAGCGGGGGTGGGGGTGGCGAATCTAGCATGAAAAACTTTGAAGTCACTTGAAATAACCAGCTTTCCTTAAAGACATATTGCTATCATCCACAGCATGGATTTGGACTTCTGGCAAATGTATTTTCATTTATATTATATTAGTTGTTAAAAAAGGCTTAATTGTGGCATTTCTATATATGTAAACAAGGTACCCTAAACATATTCACCAATCCTCCATTCCCATTGTTGAAAACAACTTCAACAGTTTTCGTCATTACATTTTTTATAATAAGTTTTTTTGGGGGGGTCTGGTTGTGGGGTCTGATCTCTGGGCCTGGGCTCTGTCCCTCAGCTCTTCAGCTCAAGGCTAGTGCTCTACCACTTGAGCCACAGCGCCACTTCCGGCTTTTTTCTTTTTGCTTATGTGGTGCTGAGGAATCGAACCCAGGGCCTCAGGCATGCAAGGCAAACTCTACCACTGAGCCACCTTCCCAGCCCCTATAATAAGTTTTTATTGTGAAAATAAAGAGGGGTTACAGTTACATGAGCAAGGTAATGAGTACATTTCTTATCAAGCATTGTTGCCTCCTCCGTCATCATTATATATTTTTTATACACGTGTGTAAATGATTTGAATCATATTCACCTTTCATACCTCTTCCTTCCCCTTTCCCCTGTCGCTGGTCCTATCCTAAAACAGAACTGTTTTTATGATCTTGTTATTCATTTGCTTAAGGTCCAGATTCTACATTTGGGAAAGATGTGATATTTGTCCTTCTTATTCTGGCCTCTTTGACTTAACATAATGATCTCTACTTCCATTTGTTTTCCTGCAAATGACATAGTTTCATTCATTATCACTGAATAATACTCCATTTTGTGTATGTCCCACATTCTCTTTATCCATTCATTGGTCAATAGCGACCTAGATAGCATAACTATTGTGAATAGTACTATTACCTATAAACATGAATGACAGGTTTCTCTATTGTATGCTGACCTATATTCTTCTAAAACTGAAACTCATATAAGGCTTACATTATACTTTTGTATTAGTTAAACTGAAAGCAGTCATTTTCGTACCAAAACCATGGTATGTACAAACAAAGGAATCCATCTATACTTGGGGCAAACCTGCATCTCATCTTGGCACTTCATTTCACCACATCAAACACCAGCCAAAGGAGATGCTTACGAAATTGAGTAACTAATGAATTGTTTTCCTGAAGAAAAATTGTTGAATCTTCTTATAAACCAAGCCATGGTCCTAGAAACCTTTTTCAGTCTCTATAGAGTTCCTATACATGGTAAAACATGCCAAGAGTACCTTAACATTTTGTTTGCATAGCTTCTTGCAATGATTATTTTATTTTGCCAACTCAATCAGGTTGAATAAAAGCCATATCTCTATATAAAAGGATCCTGCTTCTTAATTTTTCCACATATCAGCATTTTACATCTGGAAAAGTGTTCCTGATTGCAAGTGTCTTGGTCTGACCTCATTTGTGGTTCTTCAAAGCTGATATTCATTCACTCAGAAAATATTTGAATTTCTCTTCATCTTGCGGAGATCTGTTTTTGTTGTGTAATTAAGGTGGCCTATAGCCAAACAAACATCCCAACTGACTCTCATGAGAATTAATAAGCATGATTTTCCAATGACTTGGGATTAGTGGTAGTTTTTGAAGAATTGGTCTTAAGCTTAATAATGAAAATGTTGGAGTGTAACTGGATTACAATACTAAATGACCCAAGAGAATAAAGGAAGACCACATAACCCTAAGCTATATGTCACTTGTGGGTTATGACACCTACATTTTAAAATATAAAATACTGTAATTATAATGATAAAATTATAAAATGAGTTCTCATGAACTTCATTATCTTATTTTGCAAACCAATATGCTCAGATATAACAGAACAAATTTCACAGACTTGTAAGTTTACAGAGTAATGATTAAAATAATATTGTTGTGAAACTAGGGTGTACTTGTTCATCTAAAGTTCATTTAGAAACGTTCTCCTTGGCCCCTTTTACACCTATGACATACGTTATAAAAGTATAAAATATATAGATGTATGTGATTTAGAATTAATTCTAAGTATTGAATGATATACTTCCAATTCTGCCCAGTTTAGGAAGAGAAATTCAATAAATGGGCTTTCACAACTACAGATGAACTATGCCAAAGAAGACTACTTTTCAAAGTATAATCGAAGCTCTAAAAATTATAATAAAGTTATAAGCCATATGCCTGGAACCAATGGATTTCTTTTCACCTTTGACTCAGGATAAAAAAAACAAAAAAGAGAGAGAGGAGGTTTCCGTCACACCATACTTAATCCAATTTGCTTTGGGTTTAATCTCCAAAACAAGGCTGGTCTGCTAATTCCCAATTATAATGGCACATGTAATCAGGGTCCTCATTAACAAAGACTGACTATATTGTCTATTAGGAATGAAAATTTGAAATGCAAATTCAGCAAATCAAAACATTAAATGAGCTTCTACCCAAGATGTGCGGAGCTCCTGCCAGGGCAGACCATGCTGGCCAACACCTGCCCTGGATTTCCCCTCCAGCTTTGGTCGCCTTCAGTTCCAGTCTTTGCCTCCTAATTGACCTGCTTATGATCTTTCCAACAATTAACATATGCTTATTAGTAATGGCTGGTTAAAGATTTCAACTGCTGCAGTTTACAAGTCTAATAGAGATGGCACACCACAGGAAATATGATGCCTCTCCTCAGCAAAGTTACGATGCTAAGAGCATGTGTGGTAGAACCACATGATTTTCCACACCGCCTATAGTATGGATATTGGTACTAAAATGATACTTAGAAATCACACATGACTTCCAGTATCATATTCATCATATCTTCTGAATACTTCCCTTTGAGCAAGTAATTTCTAGCAGGTTTTAGGGAGAAGGGAAATCAAAAGAGCTTTTCTAACTGGGTGAGTAGCTAATGCCATTGGGTTTATCTTGAATCTGGATCTTATGGCTAAAGAATGAAACAGGAAATCTGTGATGACTGTGCCTTTACAGAATTAAGTTTAGAGATAATGAGTACATTTCTTATCAAGCATTGTAGCCTCCTCCTTTGTTTACCCTTCCCATCTCTTCTCATCCCTCCCCATCTTCCCCGCCCCCCCCCACCAAAGTTGTAAAGTTCGTTTTCGACATAACGACTTGTACTTCTCATTGTTGCAACGGGTCCACCTGTATCCTTATTTAAACGACTTGTTTTTCCCCTTCCCCTCCACAAATTATACCGACATCAAGTACAGTGAAAGCAGGGGTTATACTGTGGGGGAGGGACATACAAAGCAACAAAGAAATAATCTTATAAATGCGTTAGAAACAATCGTATGAAAGAAAAAAAACATTGGAATACATATCTTAGGGTTCATTTCCCTAACATCACCTTATCTGACATTTTCTGCTTGACTCAGACATATACTAGATATTGCAGATAAGGGAAACCATGGGACCTATGTTTCTTTTAATATAATGTAATTATAACCCCTCTGTACAGTATTTTCACAATAAAAAATAAATAAAAATTTAAAAAAATTGAATGACTGAATGAATAAGGGGAATTAACACATACCTGAATTTCCCCTAGTAGCTTTCTGATATTTTAAAAGCTCCACTATAGAATTTGGCAGTAATATGCATATGTCAATGTTACTTAAAAATTATCCAGTTGCTATGTTTCTAATTACTATTTCATCATCACCTTTTCCTCTCTAGTAATTGCTATAATAAAAAAAGAATTAAGTTCAGAGCTTATATTCAGCTCATCAAAATAATCCCTCTAGTTAGCACCACCCCACTTATGAAGGTTGGGATATTGGAGTAGCTTCTATGTAGTTTGATGGGACTAATATTCTATTTATTCTGAAGTAGGTCCTCTGTGTGTGTGTGTGTGTGTGTGTGTGTGTGTGCCTGCACGCATGTATGCATGTGTGTGTGCATACCAGTACTGGGGCTTGAACTCAGGGTCTGGGCACTGTTTTTGTTTTTGTGGTTTGGCTTGGCTTTTTTTGTTCAAGGCTGGTACTCTACCACTTGATCTATACCTCTATTTCCAGCTTTTTTTCTAGTTAATTGAAGATAAGTGGCTGATAGACTTTTCTACCTGTTTAGGTTTCAAACTACAATCTTCAGATCTTAGCCTCATGAGAGGCTAGATTTACAGGTGTAAGCCACCAGCACCCAGCTGAAGTAGCTCTTTTTATTCAAAACTAATATTTAGTCAATTGCAAATATCAATATTCATAATTTCTTACTGACTAGATATTAGTATTCTGTCAATTTCATACTAGGAGGCTGCTAGATCTTGATCATATACCTTAGAGCTCATTGATCAGTTCATACTTAAATCACCATTGATTATCATTGCTTCTACCAAGAGTAAAAGACCTTTTTAGTCCTGCATTTCAGAAGGCCTTGGTCTATCACTTATTAACAACAGGATCTTAGCCAACTTGACAGATTTTCTATTACCAGGAAACAAAATGGTTTTCTAGGACATGGTATAAGTGAATTCTCTGCTCAGAGTCTCCTTGTGCAAAATCAAAGTGTTAGCCAGAATGACAGGTCTTAGGTTTAGGGTCTTTTTCCAAGCTCATTAGCTATAAGCTTCCTTTTAGCTGTAAGGTTGAGATTTCTTCATAAATGTTCTTTTTATAACCATCCCAGTTTCTAACATATGGTTCTTTGTTCCTCTTGAAATCAGTCTTCTGACATTCAGTTACTGTGAGTGAAGCCTATAGTAGAATTGAGATGTGGATAGTAAAGCTATTTATTATCTTATAATGGCTATTTTCTGCTGTCAGTGAAATTATTCCAGGTATCATCCTATTTGAGGATATTTCCTTATGGTTGCAGTTGCTAAAATGTTTGTAACTGTTATATAGACTTACCTAGCTATATTTTGATAATATCAGATTTCATCCTCCTTTGTAATGTAAGAGATTAGTTATCCAAGAGATTACAATGTCCTTGGATTCCCTATAAGTCTGCTTGATGGAGAGTAAGACTCTAGTTCTGTCCTGAATTCTGTGCTACTTTCCTGAATTTTGTAGTCTCTTCTTAGAGTCACATGGACATATTGCTAGGAAAGGTATACTTGATATATTAAGGAACATTATATATGGCAGAATACAATAATTATATTTGCCTCAATGAATTAACACTTTTAACACTTGTAACACCTACCACAGTTAATTGGCATTCAATAAATGTTCAGAAAGTATTATCATGATTATTGTAACTTTTATGTCTGATATAAACTGGGTTGCATTTTATTATATAGTTTAATATTGATCTTTTACTGTTGTGTTAATTTTAATAGTATACATATACATACATATATATTAAATAAAAGTAATACTAGTATAGTGTAGTATATCTCATAAAACTAGTAAACCATTAGTATCTACCTGAGAATTACTGCTCTTAACTTTTAATTTTAATTGACTTTATGTTTAATTTATGAATGCTCAAAATATTATAAAGTAAAAAAGAGAAATTCACCTCATAAATCAATGTATTTTGAGTTGTCAGTTCTATTTCAATATTGATTTAGTGCCTAGGCCGATAGGATATCCTAACAAGTATAAAATACGGAGTCATCACTTGCTATAATAAGTGTCACAACTAACCAGGCACTGATGGCTCTTGCCTATAGTCCTAGCTATTCAGGAGGCTAAATCTAAGGATTGTAGTTTGAAGGCAGCCTGAGCAGAAAAGAGCCTGTGAGACTCTTATCTCCAGGTAACCACTCAAGAATGGGGAGAGAGCGAGCTGTGGCTCAAAGTGGTAGAACACTAGCCTTGAGAAAAAGAGCTCAGAGCGAGTACTCAGGACCTGAGTTCAAGTCCTACTACTGACAAACTAAAGAACATCCTTTAATTATTCTCCACGGTGAAAGAAATAATCCATATTGATGAACTAGACTTTTGATGTATATGCGTTAGATCTGGGGCTTGAACTCAGGGCCTCATGTTCTTGTTTTCATTCACTACTGGTGTTCAAGCACCTGTGCCAAGCCTCCAGTTCCTAAACCAAGATTTTATTTTAATGTATGCCTCATTTTTATAGCTACTTGTATTATTAATGTGAAAAGGACTAGTGAACCTTCATAATAAAACTTGTAATCATATGAATTACAGACATTTTTGTATATTGCATTATACTTGCTTTTTAATATAAAGTAGAAAATGAACCTTAGCTAACTAGGTTTGGTAATTAAACAGGAAACTGTATAAATAAAGGTATTAAAAGGAGTTTAGTTTTACTGATAAGATTGTTTCAATATTATGTTCTTATGAGTAAAATTTAAAATTCATTTTAGAAGAAGTAGAGTATAAACCATCTAATAAATAAAAGAGATTCTGGAGTCAAAATAAGTTTTTCTTTTGGCTCTAACATTGGCCAAATTAGACAATGAACAAAGGCACACAAAGCATTTCTTTTCCTGTTAGGAAATGATCAACAAATATTAGTTATACTCATAGAACAATGATTATAATGACAAAGATATTATTAGTACTATGCTGTGATATGAAGTAATCATTTACCTTTATAAATAAAATAATTTATTTTAATATTAGCCAGGTGCTGTTGACTCATGCCTGTAATCCTAACTACTCAGGAGGCTGAAATCTGAGGATCATGGTTCAAAGCCAGCCTGGGCAGGAACCTCCAATAAACCACCAGAAAACTGAAAGTGGTGCTATGGCTCAAGTGGTAGAGCATTAGCCTTGAACTGAAGAGCTGAGGGACAGTGCCCAGGCCCAGAGTTCAAGCCCCACAACTGACCAAAAAAATATTCCTAGTGGGCTGGGAAGGTGGCTCAGTGGTAGAGCGCTTGCCTTGCATGCATGAGACCCTGGGTTCGATTCCTCAGCACCACACAAGCAGAAAAATAAGTCAGAAGTGGTGTTGTGGCTCAAGTGGTAGAGTGCTAGCCTTGAGGTGAAGAGCTGAGGGACAGCACCCAGGCCCAAGCCCAACAACTAGACCCCCCCCAATATACATATATATATATATATATATATTTCTAATGCCATTTTGTTAACTTTATTTCTTTAATTTTTGAATGCTTATTGTCTGCCATACATGTTTTAAGCATTACTTAAATGTTACCTATTTGTCAGAACAGCTCAGTAAAATAGGGCTAATTTAAGGTTCATTTTACAGATAAGTATTTATCTGAGAATTAAATGACTGGCACAAAGTCAGAGATAAAAGCAGAAACCTTCTTTATTGGCCTTTATTGGGTTATCCCACTATTCTTTCTGTAAAATGTCAACTGGCTGGCAAACATAGTATGCTGTATGTACAATCTGGTAGAAGGCTCCCCTGCTCTTTGACTGCCTGTGACATGTTGTAGCTCCTGGCTGTGGGATGTTTTCCAACAGTCAGGTGGTTTGTCCCCAAATATGCTACAGTATCTACACTTGTCAATACTAGCACACTAATGAGCTGTTGGTACTTAAAAATTACAGAAACCATTACAATACGAGAAAGTGCAAAAATCATTTCCATTAAAACCAAGCCATTTTTTTTCATTTCTTTTTCTTCTTTTTTTCTTCTGGGCCTGGGCACTGTCCCTCAGTTCTTCAGCTCAAAGCCAGTACTCTACCACTTGAGCCACAGCACCTCTTCCCCAAGCCAATTAAAAAAATACATACATAATTTGTTATTCATTGAATATATAGATTGCATCATAATAAGACAGAATAACCTATAGAAAGCACACTTTTCAGACTAAGTACATGAGAATATACTCACTAAGTTTGGTAGAATAACAGGTTACACAACAATGTAGGTAAAATAGCTCTTTTAAATGAGACACTCAGCCACATACTTGTTCTTCCCTTCCTATTTCGTCTACTCTCTTCCTTTTCTTCTTCCTTTTTCCTTCTTCCTTCTCTTTCCTTTCTGACCTCTTGCCCACCTTCTCTCTCAGTATATTCAAATGATAATAACTATTTAGCTATCATTGCCTGGAGAAGAGATTATGCGTGATTATTACTTCTGGTTTATCTTTTCTTGCTCTTCTCCAATTTTATGCAATAAAATAAATTGTTTTCAAAATACAAGAAGTGCCCAGAAATAAGAGTTTTGCCATTCTTCATTTCTGGCTGACTTTTGACCTTTCTTTCTATGGGATGATTTAGCTTCTCAGTTTCCTTTTGCATATTAAAAGCATGATCAGCCCATGTTTATCTGACCACAATGTCACCTGTTAAAGCGAGTTTTTTTAAAACAAACATTTGGAGGTCTGACAAAAATATAAAAACAGGAGAAAACATCACAAAATTTTAGAAAAAGTATACACTCAGATGGTCTATGGATTCCCCTGCTACGTTAAAGAACCCTTAGAGCTAAAGGGGTGGCTGAAGTGATAGCGTGCTTATCTGGTAACTGCTTGGAGTTCAAACCCCAGTACTGCCAAAAAAGTAAATAAGTAAACAAAGAAAGAACTGTAATGGGAAGTTTCATATGCCTTGTAGAGATGATTTGGACAAGATAAGAGAAATACTCAGCAACAGACCTATTCTCTAAGATATGAATTGGTATCATGCCCAAGAAGGATGGGTTAAAGCACATATAGTACTTCATGTATCATTCCTATATTTTCCTGCTTTCACCAACGTTTGCAATTTATAAACCTATCACTAATTCTCCACATGAGATAAGATGCCACAATATATGAGACTATAGCAAACTGGACTTTCTTCTTGTGGTTGAAGTAATAACAAATTCCCTATGGAGTCTAGGAGATAAAAATAAGCTAATTTATACAGTACATATTTATGTAGAACACAGCACAGATAATCACCTAGGTATCTAACAAGAAACATTAGAAACATCCACCTGGAAATATTTTCAGAAAAGTATTATTTCTTTCTGTATTCTTGTAACCCCAAACAGAGAAGTATGAAGAGTGAATGAGTGATACGTGGCAAATAGTATTTATTTACTTCTTTGCATCTCTGAAGGTAAGGGATGATTTCTTATTCTCCTCAAAGTACCTGACTGCTAAGTAGGGAAAATTCACTCCATCAAGGTTTTCTAACTGATCTAATGAAAAGCTAGGAGCAAGATGAATGTCAAATGTGAAGTATTAGTCATGTGTAATAGGCTTATCGTTGTACTGGGAATTAGATGTTTATACTAAAAATAGATGAACTAGGTATCTAGAATATAATAATGGATTCTAGTCAGGGCATAGTAGTGTTTATCTGACTGTGAACATGTAAACAGAGAAAGAGAGAGCTACTATTACTTATTGCTTCCCTAGAGTTGGTTTTATATGTAGAAATTAAACTGACAACACCATGAGCAGACCAGATAGTTGGAAGTTCTAATATAATCCAGCCACAGAAGCAGCAGCTGTGGGATACCTAGTGAAACCTAAAAATACCACAAATGGGACCCAATTATTTAGCCACAGGGATTTGAAGTCGTCAAATCTTAGGGTCAAGTACAATTAAACCACACATAGGAAGACATGGCTGACTTTGTCAAGGACAGGCAAGATGAAAAGCAATAAATAATCTGTCAGACTTAAAAATGTCACACATGTACACACATCCCCTACACTCTTGTTCATGTGACATCTTTGGGTACTGAAGACAATGCATAAATATTGTGAAAACTGATATTTCTGAAAGTCTTCGCTCTGCATGTTTTCAACTGTACTTTCTGCTCACTTATGAAGGAATGCGCTTCTTTCTTGGCTTTCTAGTACTGTTTTAATTGGTCAACATTGTCTTTGTGAAAGTGCTAGCATTAATCCTTCATAGAGTTTTTGGAATCTTCTCTTCCCTTTTCTTTACTCCTACATTCATTTGTGTAATACGTCTTTTTTGCTTGAAGAATTTTTAATCTCCGCCTCTTACCTCTTTTTACAGACTCATGATCAGTTCCATGCCACCACAATCCTCCAGCATTTGGCATACTACCCAGAACCTAGTCTTGTTTAAGGTATAATGACTTGCTGGTATAATACATCTCTTTCTATTCCCCCCCCATTGCTATAATCCTTTTAATAGCTTGTTTATATGCATGTGATGAGTTACCTACTCTCTGTCTATACTCTTGCCTCAGCCCATTCATCTTTCTTATTGAGGTCAGTGCGATCTTCTTCAAAATGCAAATTTGATCCTGTCACCCTCTGATTAAAATCCTTCTACAAATTTCCATTCTCGTTAGGAGAAAATTCAAACTTTATAGGAATGACATTTAAGGTACTGCATGATCCAGTCACTATTTCTTTTCGTTGCTGATCACTTTGTTTATTTCCTTTCTTCTCCGCTCCCTTTCTCTATCTCACTCAGAGTCACGTGGGTCAGCCACACTGAACAAACTGCAGCTCTCAGCGCTTTCTTCATGCTTTTGGTTTAGCTGAGTTGTCTTCCTGGACCTCAATGCCCTTTTTTTCTCGATGAGTCTGAAGATCATTTGTTCATTTTCAAAACTTAGTTTAAGCCTTATCTGTTCTTTGAGGCACATCCTCAGGACAATACATATCTCCTGTGTCTCTTGGGTTTCTATCATAGCATTTATAATACCAGTTTCTCTCTCTCTTTTATTTCCTCTGACTTGCAATAACTGTTTCATTCATTCACAGACAGCTTCCTCTGGCTTACTTCTGAGTCTTGTGATCAAACACTCAGCAAACTGATTTTGTACCGTAGTACCTCATAGATATATAAATAAATAAATAAATAAATGTGCGAAGTAATTCAAGATTATTTATTTCTAGATAATGATTATTTTGCTGAGGTAAAACTTAAGATTGTAGACAAATATAATGCCTCATATAAGATAGTATTATTTTGTGTACAGTAGTTGCTGACTACTGTTCCTTTCTGATAATGTTGAGATTAACTTTTTCAATAATCGACTGAAAATGTAACACTTTCCTAAAAGGCACAAGTGAATTCCAAATGGGGACCAGTAACTTTTGTTGTTTGGGCTCTACCACGAGGAATTTAGCCTTACACTAATACATAGAATACATGGGATAGCTGCCTAACTAATTACATTGAATACACCACAGAGAACTACTCTAAGAAAGAGTGAACTGTACCATATAAGAACTGGAAACCATTGGCTTTTGTTCTCTAATGCTAACGATAAAAAATTTGTAGTTTCGATCTGTGTTCTCACAAAGAAAACTTTGGTTTAAGAATGAACACCCAGAGATCTTGGTAGATTAAATATGCCCCTAAATTCCTAACAGCTTCTTTTATGAAAAGGGAGAATCTAGTTTTCAAACTCCTATATCTCAACTGTCTTTATTTCTGACATAATTTTACCCATAGACAGAGGTAGAGATGGCATGGAATACTGTCCAGGAATTGCAATGGGGAGAATCTCAGAATGAAATATCACATGGAATGAAAGGCCAGCAACTGCCGCTGAGTTCCAGCCTCGGCCCTGTCCACTCATGGTAGTTATGCAAATAAGTCTAATTGAGAGCAAAAGAATCACCTAGTTGACTCACAGAAGAGTAAGAAGTAATAAAGTGCAATTGCTTTAAGTCACTGTCAGGATACCTTTTTATGCACAGAAGCAGGAGATAGAGTCCTGAAAACAAATGGCAACTTTTGGATTCCTTCTCCCAACAAAGTAGAAGTATAAACAACCAGAACCAGAACGTCTTTGTAATATCCCCAGAAATCCCGAATGGAAGCAATTATTCTTAGCTCATTAAGACAAGCAACGGAAATAGAAAAAACTTGAGCAAGCATTACTCACCTATATTGATTTTGTAAATCTTAAATGCCTGGCAAGCAAAGATAAAATACAATGCTAACCAAACCAATGGGAGGATCATCTAAATGTTCTGAGGCTTCAAAAGTTCAAAAAGTAAAAAGTCAGTTTATTTTTTTTAATCAAGCAAAGATGGCCTAGGATTTTGAGGGGAAAAGAAAACCACTGTGAAAGAAAAATCCATCAACATTCGGTAACTTCCCTTCAGATTCTCCAAACAGAAATGGACTGACTTGTTTTTAGCTGTGAACCAGAATTCTGGTTCATTCAGATACCCAATCTAGAGGGAAAGAAATTCCCTGAGAAGAATTAAATCTGCACAGTCTCAACTACAAAATCCTTTAGAAAAATTTATCTGCCAGTTTCCTTATGCCATGTACAATATGCATGTACAAATAAAGTTTAAATTTGCCTCTCAGCTCCCTAGGAAGCATTTTCCTTCCATGCTTACTTAGAATTAACTAAATGCTTTCAAAACATACATGACACAATTAAACTGTGTAGATAGTTTTGAATCTCAATGCTTATATGTCACATATGTCCAAGGCCCAACAATTTACAAAGCAATAACACCCATCAATTTTGCCCAATGTCATTCTTCTATACAACTAGGAGAAATGGAGCTCACTCAGTTAATGATTAGTCTAAATATAAAGGTTAATCAGTAGATCAAAAGGGATTAACACATATTTTCTTCTTAATCCACAAATATGGATTACATTATAATGACACATTAATAACTAATGTTTATAGCTCTTATACTCCAGGTAGGTAGAATTAGAATGATTTATACATAAAGCAGCACCCTCAGGCCTCACCCAATAACCCTAGTAGTTAAATGGTATCTATACCCCTGTTTTACAGATAAGAAAGCTAGTACAGTAGCAAGTGAATTAATTTGTATGGCTGTGATGACAAAATTGGAATCTGAGCCCTTCCAACCCCTCTATTAGTACGTACTTTTGGTTGCTGTGTGATCATTCTCTAGGAAAATGAGTGGTATTTATCAATTTAATCATGACAGTAGGTTTAGATGTTTTTGGGCCACAATTCTACTTGGAATACTTTAGTAGCTCCAAATGTTCACATAATTGAACAGAGACTGACCCTGCCCAGGTAAGAGTTATGTCCAAATAGATGAGAAAGAGAGTTAAAAGTGATGCTTTTTCAAGTACACTATGAAAAAATGGGACTATTGATATCCTGATACCATTTTGAATGTGAGAATTTCAACTCAAATTCCCAGGGTCCCCAAAGGCCAAATTAAATGGCTAAAGATGTATTTATTGATTGATTACTAAGGAACTTTTACCAAGACACTTAAACTACAATTGCCTACCTTTGTAACCAAATTGGTTTTGTGTCTTTCAAATGTGTCTGGAGGAGGGAGTTATGTCAAGAAGAGATTAAAAACTAGACAGTTGTACTGGCCTAAGCATGTGGTTATTTGGGGACTCAATAAACAGAACATTGCTTTTAATATTAGATATTCCCTAATATTTATTTTAAAAGATAATTCAAAGGAAAGGTTATTGTTTTTAAATGCATTTGCTCAATAATCACCTTGCCTCACTTTATCACATAATTAAAAAACAATGCTGGTAAAGTCATACATGAAATTCAGTTCATCAGAAGTTCTTAGAGTTTTCACAATCAAGGGCTCTTTTGAGACTATGAGACCATTAACACACAAAATAAAAACAAAATACCTTTCTAATTATTTTTCAATGGACCAATGTATCATAAAATCTATCCACATACATCTAGATTAACTATAGTCACTTTATTCTTCATTCATTAAATAATGATAATTGGAAATATAAATAATATATCTACTATATATTAATATCTACAATGACAATATTAGCAGTGGTGCTAATAACTAGCACTTACCTTATACTTAATTTTTACCACAATTAGTGACCATATGATTTACACACTGCTATAATCACAATTTTATGTATCAGAAAATAAGTGAAAGAGGGATTTCCTTCCTCCATGTCAATAGAATGCCAGTTTTTGGAACTGGGGAGTTAAAATTCCACAGATCCCACTCTCTATGAACCAACCAGCCTATGGTAAGTGTAAAATAAGTTGCTGTCATTATTGGACTTATTTTTTGAATGCAAAGGTGGAACTTGTAGGAAAATGCACAACAAATATGAAAACCTTTTTCTTGAATAAGTGAAATGGATTTTTTCCTTTGATTTAATAATTGTCTCTTTTGCCCTACGTTCTAATAGTTAGATAATGGATCTTGTCAACCACTCTATGTTTTCACCTCCAGCTAGGGACACATAACTTTTATTGTGGTCCATTAGCTGGCCATTAGAGGCCACAAGTGTGTCCCCTGACCCTCTGCCTCATAATCTGCTGAAGAAAAAGAGTAGAAAATGTGGAGACAGCAGCTTTTCCAGCATCACAACTAAAAGGAGCACCAGAGCCCCTATATTGAGACCATTCATTTTCCTCCTGGTGTGAAGTCCATCATGCAAGACCTAAGGACAAAATTCAATCCTGGTCCCACTTCCCAGCTTTCTTCTCTGCTCTATTGTCTCAAGATATAAAATCCAGCAATATCCAAACTTCACAAGAATATGCAGATTTTCTTTTTCTTTTAACAAAAGCTTTCAACTGCTAATAAGTTTAATAAATATGGCCAAATTACTGAAAATATTATATTCCTTTTACAAACACTATTGTCACTTAAAATCTGTTTGTAATTTATATTTTTGCTTGCTCATTTGTAAAAACATTATTATGAAATAGTTGTACAAAGAGGTTATGATTTTGTAATGTGTACAATGCACTGGATCCGTGTCACCCCTACCATCATTCTTTCCCATGTTCCCCCTCCTATCCCTGCCCTCCAGCTACAGAGCTGAATTCTTACATAATGTACATTGGCTATAATGACTGCATTTGCTCACTCTTCCTCCCTCCATATATGTGCCTCTCTATTACTACCCCATATCCAAACATGGTTCTACTTCCTGGTATTCTTTATTTCCCCCTTTTAAAATTGAATAAATGTTTGTGGGAAATTAAGTCCTACATTGTGTATTACAATTGTAGTATGGAAAGTTCCCCCTATAGGTTTTAGCAAACCTGAAAGAATGAGCTGTGTTCTCTCTTTCCCTGCCCATTCTTTTTCTCCTCCAATATTCCTGTTCTATTCTTAACTCTTTCAGAAAAGTACATACATGAGTAAAAACTATTTTGTTTTCTTAAAAATGTTTAATTCATACAATTTATAGCAGGTAAATCAGCAAAAGATTTTGACAAGGCCTCTGGAGTCTTCAGTAACTGAAAGAGATCATGGTGAGTTGTTCTTGTTGATGGCCTGCTGCCTGTAAATCACAGAGTTACAGATGTCAATATTAAAGATAATCAGTGACTTTATCTAATAAACTGTTAGTAATATCACCGAGAAATCACTATCTAACTCTATAACCCCAGCAGAGTACATTTCTTCAACCAAATTGACAGGGAGGTGGTAGAAAGTAGGTAGAAAACAGGATTATTTCCCTTGAGTTTTACATAAATGTGTATGTAACAGAGGTTAAATCTTTACTAAAGGGGAAATTCAGGGCTTCCACTGCACTTACAATGCCTAATGGAACTCAAGAGACCATAGAACTAGAACCTTGCATCTGACTGACACTGGAATCAGAGGAAGATGAACATATGTTCTCATATGACCTAAAAGAAATGAGATTAAAAAAAAAAGAAATGAAGTTCCTATCCCATTTAGAATTTAGAAAAGTACAGAGAGGGAGTGATTTCAGTGAGTAGCCTGCTCTTTGAAGATGCGAGTCTTTGATCTGCTCCCCAACACCAAGAAAGCAATTATTTTACTGCTCAGTATATAAGGTCTTAATTATAAAAATCTTGAATGCTGGAAGTTAGACTTGAATTTACTGGCAGTGCATTGTCAATACTTGGTGCCAAGCCAGCCATGGTCATAACGAGGGATTTGTTTTAGGAATCAGTTTAATTATAAAACAATTTGGGAAAAGAAACTTGAGATGAGAAGGCGGATCAGAAAGATTTGTTATTTTTTGTCAGAAAGAACTAATAGACACCAAAGCTGGGATGGGCCAGAATGAGAGAAACATGGTAATTTGAGCAAAATGGTTCAGATAGAAGGAAAGAGGTTAGCTCTAGATGCACGAGTAGGAAAGGAACACTCAAGCTAACACTAATATTTTTGGTTTGGTTAGCTGGAAGCTAGGTAATGTAGTATTACTCATGAAATAAAGAACATAAGAAAGTTTGGAAGGGATAATAGGAGAAAAATAAAGGAGGGAGTAACAATGCTGGACAAGAAATATACTCATTACCTAACTCATGTAACTGTAACCCCTCTGTAAAGCATCTTTACAATAAAATAAAATTTAAAAAAGTTTGATAGAAATATAATAACATCAAAATTAAAATTATTTAAGTTGAGGTCAATAGAATATCCAAAGTTGAGATCAATAGAATATCCAAAATGTCCTGAGGCACTCAGAACATTTTCCAGAGATTGAAGAAAGGGGTAGATTTAAGAGTAGAATCCTTCGATTTGTAATCATCAGAGACTATACATGGAAATGACAGAAGGCAAGCACAACTTCAAGAACATCATCTGCACTTAGGGGAAAGAAAGCAAAAAATCCAAAGAGGGGAGAACAGATTGGCGAAGTGTAAAGATCTTTGATAGAGCACAGGGATGAATGGTCTCTTGAAGCATTTGTGAGACATACTTTTGTTTACAAGATGAAAGTAAAGTATGTTTTCTCAAAGTTCTCATTAGACAACTTGAACATTAAGACTATTCTCCAAAATTAAATGGAAAATTAGGCACCATTAAAAGGTGATTGGATTTGAGATGTCCTGGTATTTCTTGAAAAATAATTTTAGTAGCATGATGATGTCGACAAGAACCAGATTACAAAAGAAGCAATAATCAAAGAAGAAATAAGGACATGGGATATAGATTTCTTTGTCTCTCAAAAAAATCTATTGGGTGGTTTGGCAATGACTTAAGGGAGAGGAAGAAAATGGTTGCTTAAAGGGTAATGAGGAGAAAGTGATTTTATTTACTTGTTTGTGTATGTTAGGATGAGGAAACTTGAGCAGAGCTGGGAGTCATAGACAGGATCATTGGACAGGAGATGATGTAGAAGCAATGAGAGGTCCTTGAGAAGGCAAGGTTATGAGCAAACTGGGAGTGGGCCAGGCCACAGATTACCTTGGAGAGAAGGACACTTTGTGAGACAAAATGAGTCATCCTGGGTATTAATTCGACATTTCTTACATACTAGGGGCTGCTCTTTCCAATAGGAGAATAGCCTAAAGAAAATCTCAGCTCTGGTGGTGAAACTTACACTCAATCTAGTGAAATAGAGAGCAGAGATACAGATACTGTGTGTGTGTGTGTGTGTGTGTGTGTGTGTGTGTGTGTGGTGTGTGTGTGTGTGTGTGTGTGTAAGAGAGAGAGAGAGAGAGAAAGAGAGAGAAAGAGAGAGAATTAGACAGGTTCTCTAGGGTAAAATGAAGCATAAAAGGGGAAAAAGAAAGTTCCATTTAAGGTAGGATCAAAATTTAACAGGAGTGATAGGGGAAGACAACTGAGAAACTGACACGAAGCTATATTTACTTGTAACAGGAAGGAGAACAAATCAAGGCAGTGACATAATAAAAAGACTCCAAGACAAGAACTGTTTTATGTATTCAAGGTGGCCAAGGTAGCCATAGAAAGGAGAATGGGATATGAGATTAGGTAGGAAATTGTGGGTTATAATAAAGACTTGAGTTTTGGTTCTGAATGAGATATCAATATACTGGACTTTTTGAGAAAAAAAGGAATGAAATTTTAATAGGACTCTCTGGAATCTGTGCTGGAATATTGTGTAGAAGAAAAAATCCAATTCGAGAGTTACAATAATCCAGGTGTGAGATGATAATGAGTTGGACTAGGTGGTAGGAGCGGGGGTAGTGAGATGTGGTCAGATGCAAGATAAATACTGAAAGTATGGTAGACAGGTTTCACTAATAAACCCATTGTGGGATAGAGCTCAGGGATGAGTCCAGTACTTTTGGTGTGAACAATGAGAATAATGGAGTATCCATTTTCTGAGTTGTATGTGATTATAAATGAATATGGACTGAGGAAGAGATGAGGTCACAAGAATCCATGTAGGATAAGGTTTGAGATGAATACTAGGTACCCAAATGGCTATTCCAAGTAAGCAACTCTGTATACAAATCTGGAACACAAAAGTAGTTTTTAAGCTGAGTGAGGGTGACTCATGCCTTTAATCCTAGATGAGATCTGAAGATCTTGGTTGGTAGCCAACCCAGGCAGGAAAGTCCATGAGACTTTTATCTCCAATAAACTACTCAGAAAGGCCAGAAGTAGTGCTGTGGCTCAAGTGGTAGATCACTAGCCTTGAGCAAAAGAAGCACTGGGACAGCGCCCAGGCCCAGATTTCAGGCCCCAGAACTGGCAAAAAATAAAATAGTTTTAAACTTGGGAAACATCAGCATTTGGGAGCTACTTAAAGTACGAATGAATGAAATCACCAAGAGAGCAAGTATTGATACAAAGAGATGAGATCTTAAGATCTAGTCTGAAGCACTCATTTGAATGTTGCAAGCCCTCCACCTCAGCAATTCAAGCAAGGTTATTTGTCGTTGTGTGGTGCCATAGTTCTCTGTAGATAACTTTTTATTTTTGTTCCTATCACAAAACTAGAAACAACTTGAGGGCCTGAGTTGATTTGGTTAATACACAAAAAAGCCAGTATTATGCCTGATACCAACTAAGAATTCAATAAAAAAAAAAATTTGTTGTCTAAGTGAATAACAGGGAAGAGTCAGAGCTGCATCAAAGAGGGAGGAGTTAGGGAAAGGCCAACATGGTTCATCTAAAGATTGTCAGGCTTTCAGATCAAAACCTTTCTCTTTATCCATAATATATTTCTTTTGTCTGTTTGAAATATTGTTTTGTTACCTTACTGACCCAAATACATTCCTTGTATTCCTTATCTTATACACACACACACACACACACACACACACACACTGCTCAACTTTAATTACCTTTCCCTAATTTTTGTTATAGCTGACTTCTGCCCCCATCAGAACTAATTTCCTATCTCTTTGAATCTAATTTTGATCTATTCTTCTGAAACTGTCTTGCTCAGACATTACTGAATCTTACTTTTGACAAGCCAGTTTAAAAGTGTCAGTGCAATTTCCTGACGTACATAATACTTTGATCTGAGGCTTTGAATGCAATTAAATTAATTTCAAAAATACTGGGTAAAAACTAAGTGTCAGTGGCTCATGCCTATACTCCTAGCTACTAAGAGAGCTGAGCTCTATCTGATGATCAAGGCTCAGAGTCAACTTAGTGAGACAAATCTGAGAGATTTTTACCGATGATTATCCATAAAAAAGCCAGAAGTGGAAGTATGCCTCAAGTGGTTATTGCCAGGCCCTGAGTTCAAACCCTACTATCCTCACCTAATTTAAAAAAAATCTATGTAAGCATCAAAATTAGTTATTAAATCAATTTAAAACTGTTTTATAATTTAAATGGAGGCCATTAAGAAAACAATTTGCAATTATATATTACCTTTATAAGAGAAAATGTGCTTTTAAAATTAATTATTTTCAAATCAAGTAACTCATTTTTATAAAGGATTGAACTTAAAATTTGATAACTTGACTTATGACAATAAAATAAAAAATTCCAACTCTGTTTCTTTGCCTGCTAATATTTTTTTCTGACTCTGAAAAAAATTACTTGGTTTACTGAAAATTTTAAGATGAGTTACCATAGTTAAAAAAATCCTGACATATTCCTGAAAACAAAAAGCAAAACATGATGTAGTGATTAAAAATCTGACTACAAGTTATTTGCATTCCTTTGGAGAGCAGAGCCTTGAGCAGGGGCCTGGTTTCCTGATTTCAAGGGTAGAAAAGAAAAGAAAGTCGAAGTGAGTGTTTGACTTGAGGATGAGATAAAAAAAAAAGGCCCAGTAGCTTCCTCCTGGCGCTATTTGCTGGATGCTATGGGATTGCATACAACACTCCTGTCACTGCTGGCAGATACCAGGCAGGTATCATCTGAGAAGCGGCAAAGTTAGCCTCACAGACCTTCAGATAACTATAGATGCTTTGATGTCTTATATGCACCAGGTACCAGAAACACCAAGAAAACACAAAAAGAAGACCCAGTATAAATTCTCTATAACTTGATGGTAGAGTTTTGAAAAAATATTGAATTTTTCTAGAGAAATTATGCTTCCCATATATTCTTCGGTTTTAAAATTGTATTTAGTCAACATGCTGAAAGGAGCTGCTGTCATAAAGGGAGAATAGAATTTGTTTTATTCAGTAAAGTGACTACTGGAAGTCTTTTTTTGTTTTACTTTGGGTTTTTTTTTTTGGCAGGTTCCCAGGCTTGAACTCAGGGCCTAAGAGCTACCCTGAGCTTCTTTTGTTCAAGGCTAATGCTCTACCACTTGAACCACAGTACTACTTTTGGCTTTTTCTGAGTAATTTGTTAGAGATAAGAGTCTCAGGGGCTTTCTTGTCCAGGCTGGCTTTGAACCATGATCCTCTGATCTCAGCCTCCTGAGTAGCTATGTTTATAGGTGTGAGGTACTGGTGCTGGGTGTAAGTCCTTTTTGTGAGACTTATCACCCAGATCTTCCTGAAGTATGTTAGGAACTGAAGACTTGTATTCTGCAATATCTTTAATGTCAAGAACAGGAAGTAAGGGTATAACTTCACAGAGGTCCGGCCACACCACTGGGCAATGACCAGTTGGTTTCTATAGCACTGTGGTAGGGTGCATTCCTCAGCCTATAGAGAGAGGAAGGTTACATTAATGCCCCTTTGACAACTCAGGCTCAAGGTTCATTATTCTCTGAACTCAAAGGTAAGGAGAAGCCTGTGAATGCTCATGCTGGACAAGTAGAAAGCTGGACGATATTCTACAACTAAGCACACCCAGATAGATTCTCCAAGTTGGGCCAAGGAAGGCCCAGGTACACTCCAAGAGTTTGGTCCAAAGTAAGGCAGGAATGTGCTGGCTGATAAATAGGCCAAGAGTAGGATGTTGAATATTTTTCAAGAACAGCTCTGAGATTGAAAGGTGGTAAAAAAAATGAGTTCTGGTCTAAAACAAGGAATGTTAAAGACAGTAGCAGAGTTACTCTAGAAGGCAAAAAACAAAGGAAACAGAGGCCTATAATTTGAGGCAGTGTCCATAACTTAAATGGAGTGTCTTTCTTTCTTTCCTTAGCTCAGGAAGTTATAATGAGGATCAGAAGAAACAATTCAGAAGCAGAGATAATGCATGCTATGAATCTCAGCTTGGTCTCTATGGCCCTCACATTGAAAAACTATTATGAACCATGTCCTAAACTTCACCATGTGTTAGGTATTGTAGAAAAAGAAAAGCAGTGCTTAGACAGAAGAATGTTTATTTATCAGAGGTCTATTGTTGCTGTGTGTCAAGAACAGAGATCACTAGAAGTTTCTCCCACTTCCTTGGAACTAGCAGAGTACTTTCTTCAACTCTTTCTTTACCTACATGAACTGCAGACTCCTTTCTTTTCAGTATGTTTCTCTTTATACAGGGACAGTAGTTCTGAACCTTAACGGGCCATTCAGCTCTTTCTACATAATCACAGCTACAATTTTGGCACCATGAATCCACTTTTTGAAAGGTTGGCACAAATTTTTAGTAGTTAATTTATGTAATGGGTAATATGTCAGGAGCAAGACAAGAAAGCAAGAACTTCAGTTCTGGCCCTGGAATGTCACTTCACTGATACTAAAGTAGTTCACTAAATCAGAACTTCTCTAAAATGGAGAGCTCAGCATGACCAGTGATATATCTAGAACACCAGAATAAATTTAGTTTTCTAACTCCAATCTACACAGTGCATTGTACTAGGGTCCTTCCATTAAAAAAAGAAAGACAAAAAATACCTGCTTTTGACTTTATAGTTCAAAGGACTGTGCTAGGTACCAAAAGAAAACCAAGTAAATTCCTTCCTTCTTTCCTCTGTCCCTTCCACCCCATGTTCCTTTGCCTTTCCCTTCCCTTTCATTCTTCTCCCCTTTCTTCCTCCTTTCCTTCTTTTATTCAACTTATATTTTATAGCACCTATTCACACAGGTTCACAATGGCAAAGAAGAGCAAATGTAATTTTCATTCTCTGTCATGGAGCTTACAGTTCTTTAAGTGTAACAGATAATAATCACAGAAATAAATACAAAATGGCCACTGTGATAAATACTATAAAGGAGTATGGTATTATGAGTACATACATTATGGAGATTTCACTTACTTATGACCGACAGAAAAGCTTGTTCTAGGTTGGGGATGGAGCTCAGTGGTAGAGTTCAAAGCCAGCCCAGGCAGGAAAGTTCACGTTGTGAACAAAAATATATATTCTAATGTTTCTATCCTTCCTTCCTCCCTTCTTCCCTCCCTTTCTCCCTCCCTCCCTCCCTCCTCCCAACACTTCCCTCCCTCCCTCCCTCCTTCCCTTCCTTTCTCCCTTCTTCTTTCTTTCCTTCCTTCCTTCCTTCCTTCCTTCCTTCCTTTTTTGATAGTATTGAAGTTTGTACTCATGGCTTCAGTGATTGTCATTAGCTATGCAATCACTCTGCCTAGATCCCCCATTTTGCTTGAGGTATTTGTCAGATAGGGTCTCATGTTTTGTCTTGTTTTTCTTTTTTCTCGTCGCCAGCCTTAGATCTTGCAATCTTTGTCTACTGCATAGTTAGGATTGCCACATCTGGCTTACTGATTTGAATAGTCTCAATAACATTTGTGGCTCAAGCTGGCCTTGAACTGTCATACAGCTGACCTCCACCTCTTAAATAACTTTAATCACAAATTAATTAAAATAATTATAAATGTGGGCCACTATTCCTGACACTGATTTTTAAAATATATTTTATTGTTATTATAGAGGTGATCTAAAGAGGGGTTTCAGTTATATAAGTCAGATAAAGAGTACATTTCTTCTGGAACCATGTCACCCCTTCCCTTCCTCTCTCCCAGTTTTCCCTCCTGTCCCTACCCACAAGTTTTTTTTTTTTTGCTTTTTTAAATTTTTTTAAATTTTTTTTAAATTTTATTTGTGAACATACTGTACAGAGGGGTTACAATTACATGGGCAGGATAATGCGTACATTTCTTACCAAGCATTGCAGCCTCCTCCTTTGGTTTACCCTTCACATCCCTTCCCAGCCTCCCCCCTTCCCCCAAATCCCAACCCTTTTCCTCCCCCCTCCCCCGACCGACATTGTAAAGCTCGTTTTGGACATGACAACTTGTACTTCTCATTGTTGCAACAGGTCCACCTGTATCCTTAAACAACTGGTTTTTCCCCATCTCCTCCACATAGTGAAAGCAGGGGTTATACTGTGGGGTAGGGACATACAAAGCAACAAAGAGATAGTCTTATAAATACGTTAGAAACACATGCATGAAAAGAAAAAACATTAAAATACATGTCTAAGGGTTCATTTTCCTGACATCACATTATCTGACCTTTTCCACTTGACTCATACATATACTAGATATTGCAAATAAGGGAAACCATGGGACCTATGTTTCTTTGGGCCTGGCTTACTTCACTTAATATAATTTTTTCCAAGTTTTTCCATTTCCTAACAAATGGGGCAATGTCATTCTTTCTGATGGAGGCATAGAATTCCATTGTGTATATATACCACATTTTCTTGATCCATTCATCTACTGAGGGGCATCTGGGTTGGTTCCATATCTTAGCTATCCTACCCACAAGTTTTATAGTTCATTTTAAACATAGTGTCTAGTGAGTACCAATGTTGTATTTGTTCACCTTTTATCCTACCTTTTCTGTGTCCCCCACTCTCCCAAAGATAAATAAACTAGCAAATTAGACAAAAGGAAAAGACAACAAAATGGCAACAACAACAACAAAATGTCTTGTTCCACTTCTTGGAGTTAAGTTTGCAAAATATTATTTTATATGGTTATATGTGCATAGCTTTTGAACCTGTGTGATCTACTCCTATGAAGATCTTCCTCTGGTCTCACTGTGTGACTGTCTAGAGACCTGTATAACTTATCATGTTCCAGTGTATTTTTTCCTTTTATCATTAATGTATTTACTTGTAGATTTACAGGCACATTAATTTTGTCAGTTCTGGGGCTTGTACTGAGGGCCTGGGTGCTGTTCCTTACTTTTGTTGTTCAAGGCTAATGCCCTACCAATTGAGTCACAATGCTATTTCTGTCTTTTTTGGTGCTGAACTGGAGTCTCACTTTCCTGTCCCAACTGTCTTTGAACTGTGATCCTTAGGTCTCAGCTAGGATTACAGGTGTGAGCCACAGGTGCCGGGTTAGCTGTTACTGCTATTTTAAAGAAAAATTAATTTCAACTATAATCAAATAAACATTATTATATAATTAGTGCCCAGACCCTACTTTCCTTTATATTTTCATTAGGCTGCCTACAGTCTTAGTCTCACTTCTACAGGTATGAAGGTTGCTGGGACAACATATACATAGACATGTCATAACGTTTGAGGCTCTGTAAGTAGGTATGACAGGGAAGGAAAGAGTTGTCAGAGTAATAAAAAACAACAAGAAGCAGTAATAATGGGTTGAGATATGTTGTTGAATGTTAGGTCCAAAAGAGAAGTTGAGCCACAATTGTAGAAGCCAAAAGAATTAGTAGTGATTCAGGGTTACTTGAGGATTGGGACAATGACTCAGAGAACCACAGAGGTCTAAGTCAATTTCAATATAACTTTAATTTGAAGCCTTGAAGCAGGTGCTTAAACAGCCTAGAAAGAAAGACAATGGTCACTTCCAGGGATTTTTTTCCTGTGGCAAGCATGGCTGGACACAGTGGGATTTTCCATATGTAACATTTCCTAAGTCTGTGTAAGAAATTAATTGAATTTTGCATCTTTGAACCTTCTTATTTGCCTGTGTATGCCTTGCTGTCAAGAACTTATGAGATTTTTGTGAAGCTTCAGATATTTGTCCTAAAAATCTTCCCATTACTGGAGTGTCATATAAATAATAGATTCCTTTTTATAAAATTTAAAAAAATTATTTTAAGAGATTTTTTCCTTTCCCTCCCTCCCTCCCTCCCTCCCTCTCTCCCTCCCTCCCTTCCTTCCTTCCTTCCTTCCTTCCCTTTTTTGTCGGTTGTGGGGCTTGAACTCTGGGCCTGGGCACTGTTGCTCAGCTCTTCAGCTCAAGGTGAGCCCTCTACCACTTGAACCACAGTGTCACTTCCTCCTTTCTTTCTCCTTCTCTTTCTCTCTCTTCCTTTCCTTTCCTCTCCTTTCCTCTTTCCTTTCTTCTTCCACTCTCTCTTCCCCTTCTCTTTCTATGTCTCTCCCTTTCTTCTATATTTGTATGACTTTTTAAGTACTTCCTAAATAGTTGCACTATGTCCTAAGCATGATCGTAACTCATTCAAGTTAGCCATTCTGAGACACAGGTGATATCATTCCTATTGTACTGAGGAAAATGCACCCAAAGAGAAGCATCCATCTGTGCAATATCATACAACCAACAGGTGAAGGAATTTGGATGTCAGTTTGGTGTTGAAGTCAATGCTTTATGTTGTTTTCTGTCAGTCAGACTCAGGTCATCATTATCACAATTTTACTATGAGTGGTTGGCACAAAATTGTAAAGACTCTTAGATCCCTTTAAAAGGAAAACATTTGGGTCTTGTGTGGTAGTACAGTAGTAATTTTAGTTCTTGAGAGGCTGTGGCAGGAGGATCTCAAGTTTGAGTCTAAACCGAGCTACATAACAAGGTCTTGTATCAAAACAAACCAGATTTCCTTTGGAATTGTATATATATATATATATATACACACACACACACATACATACATATATATACACATACATACATACACACACACACACACATATATATATATACTTTTTAGAAATAACACAATCTATTTGAGTGAAAGGTAAACAAAGAGGCCCAATATTATAATAAGCTATAGGAATATACCTAACCCTTTTACATCTGAGGTATAAAGCAAGCTAAATGAGGTAGGAATGGCATGGGCCAGGGGGAGAAGTCCCTCCTGGGGCATAGCACATAGAAAAGTTTCCTTATAAATTTCCTCTCCTGAAGCACCCTGATATTCTTAGTTAAATGCTGTATTGGTATTTTCTTTGTTCTTATCTAAGTACAAAATTTAGCCAAGTGATTTGGGATTGCCAGGCTAGATTGGTTAACAATATGAACTCTTTGACTGTCTCTTCATTTGAAAAATGGGGGAAATCTACCTTGAAGATACCTCTGTGGATTCAAATTAAGTAATATACATAACCTAGTAAATATAGTTTCAATACCAAGAAAGACCTTAGGAAGCTAATTATATATATTTATATATATATCCTATTTTATCTTAGCTCTTATTTCTAATGATACAGATTGAAATTAGGGCACTTGAAATTTAGAAAACTTTCAGCACTACACAAAGGACGGCTAATTTCCAGTACCATTTATTACATGAAACTTTTAAAATCCAGGTCAAAAACAGCTCTGACTCTGTTTATAGCTATTTCACATTAAACACAGATCTAATTTGTAAATTATGCTCACCCTTGGACTTCAGATTTCTTTTATTCCCCTGCCTGGGAAGAATTCATACCATTTTTTTCTACATGTAGTCATTTGCATTTTTGAAGGCCAAATTTTCCTTTTATGTAGACAGTTCTAACTTCTTTGGATTATATTTCTTGTGTCCCCAGTGTTTGGTTCTCCTCCCAAGTTAAGATCATTTAAAATTTTTATGAATATGTTTTGAGATACACATCTCTCCCCAACACATTAATAAAAATATTGAGTGAAAATCTCACATACATCCCTATGGTAACCTCACTTACTACATCTTACCAGTTCAAGAAAGAGTTCCATAAAAATTATTCAGTTTATGTCAACAAACATTTATTAGGCTTTCTATATTGCAAATGCTAGAGGTATAGACCCGAGTAAGTTTGTAACCTTTGTTTTCAAAGATTCCACATGTGAATTACCCATGCAACTACTCCATCTCTGAGAACTATTCTGTAGCCATTTGTCAATTCAAAGGTGGGAAAACATATATCACTTACTTAGACTAAGCACTGTTTAAAAAGCTACAGAGTTCCAGGTATATTTTAGATATGAGACCTTTGTCCGTTGTATGGCTAACGAAGATTTTCTCCCAATCTGTGGGCTTTCTATTGATCTTGCTAGCTATGTCCTTTGCCATGCAGAAGCTCTGCAACTTCATACAATCCCATTTGTCCAAACTTTCTTTGATTTGTTGTGTTTCTGGGTCTCTATTAAGAAAATTTCAGGCTGGGACAAGGAGACCTAGGATTTCTCCTGTTCCATCCTGTAAGGTTTTCAGAGTGTCTTCATGACTCTGAGGTCTTTGATCCATTTGGAGCTAATTCTGGTTCAAGGTGATATATAAGGATATAAGTTTAGTTTTCTACAAGTGGTTAACCATTTTTGCCAGAACCATTTACTGAAGAGGCTTTCGTTCTTCCATTCTATTTTTTAGCTCCTTTATTGAAGATTAGATGGCTATAGGTCTGTGGATTCATTTCTGAGTTTTCAATTCTATTCAATTGGTCCTGAGGTCTATTCTTGCCCCAGTACCAAACTGTTTTGATTACTATAGCTTTGTAGTAGAGTTTGAAATTTAGTATTGATATTACTCCAGCACTGTACTTTCTGTTAAGGATCGTTTTTGCTATTCGGGGACTTTTATTGTTCCATATGAATTTTTGGATTGCTTCTTCTATTTCTTTGAAGAATGAGGTTGGGATATTGATAGGTATTGCATAAGAACAAAAGTGGTTTTTTCTTTCTTGCTATTGTTTCTAACATATTTATAAGGTTTTTATTGCTTTGTATGTCCCTCCCCACGGTATAACCCCTTTTTTCACTGTATTTGATATTGGTATAATTTGGGGAGGGGAAGGAAAAAAACAAATTGTTTAAATAGGGATACAGATGGACCCATTGCAACAATGAGATGTACAAAATGCTATGTTGAAAAACGAACGTTACAACTTTGGCGGTGGTGGAGGAAGGGGGGAGATGGGAGGGTAGGGATGGGAGGGAAAAACAAAGGAGGAGGCAACAATGCTTGATAAAAAATGTACTTATTACCTTGTTGATGTAATTGTAACCCCTCTGTATGGTATTTTCATAATAAAAAACATTTAAAAAAGCTAAAGGGTTACTATGAAATTTGTCATGTATTGGGATTACTGAATAATGATTAGATGCTTCTACTCTTGCATGTTATGTATACACTAATTCACAGTTAAAGAAGCAAATGATTTGGGGGTTGAAAGACAAATAGCCAGCAGTGTAGTGCTATTTTTCCTTACTCTACTCTGTGCTGTCTGGCTTAATGACATCTGTGTTACATATGTCTTCTTCCTTCAAATGATACACTCTTGAAAGCCTGGAGTATTTTTGGGGGGGGGCAGTCTTATTATACTTCGACTGTTACATATAAATTGACAATATATATATAACTTAACAATATATATAAAATGTTTTATGAATGCCAATTTAATATTAAATATTATAAAATAGTCATATAAGTTTGTATTTTGAATGTATAGCAGGATTTTCCAATGGCCCACTGAAAAATGTATGCTTCCTTTTTTATAATATTGAATTGTTGCTGGGACATGGGTACCAAGCTGGGGATGACATTTCTCAGCCTCCTTTGTATGTACATGAGATCATATGGGTACTTCTCAACTATCCAATGACAGCAAGTACATTATATCTGTGCAGGGCTGAACCTGATGACTTTAATCTCTTCTTTCTCCATTTCTTTTTCTATACAAAAGACTGCAAGGGGCCTTATGGAGTCTAGTATCTGAAAAACTGTATGGAAACAAGGCATTCCTTAGCCAATGATATCTGCACTGTTTGGTAAATTATTATGTTAGTCAGATATCTATCAATATGATAAAGTATCTGAAAAAGCCAACTTACAAAGAAGAGAGGGAAAAATGAGGTAAAACATGTTTCTACAGAGCCAGAGAATTTGAACTGGTGTGCCACCCTTTGCTCTCCCTAGTTACCTTGGAAATTATTACTTTAAGTGGTTGGAAAGTAGAAAACAACGTAGATTCCTGAGACCTCAAATAGAGCAAGGGCCCTTCCAACTCTCTTCCAACCTAAAAAAATGATTGATAATTGTAAAGGTTATATAAGTTATATAGTTATATAAGTCAGATAGAGGACATTTCTTTGAAAAAATGTCACCCCTTTCCTTGCTTTCTGTTTCCCCCTCCAATCCCTTTGCCAACTTTTTGTAAAAATAAAACCAACTATTCTGTGTCAAATCACTGAGAGTTTAAACCTAAATTAATGCACATCATTTTTATAGTGTGCATGGGTTCACTGTAATATTTCTATACATGCATATTATATACTCTGTTCATATTTGCCCACTTTACTGCCACCAACATGGTTGTTTTTCTCTATTTCAGTGCTTCATATCAGCTACTTAATGAACCTAGTGGTCAACTGTGTAGTGTAGGAATGAGGGGAAATTTTGGGGGGTTACATATAAAGTTTGACAAGTATTTCATATTTCTCAATCAAGTAGGAAAGGTAAGCAGAAAACACATAGTAGCTGAGAGACCACTCACACATCTCAATGACATTTTTAGGAAAGCTTCTCAGGGATAGTCCATGCTGAGGTTAGCAATAGCAGATAGAAAAAAAATGGCTTGAGTTTCTTATTAAAATGAAAATAAACAAGAGCTCCAGACTACCATCGTTGTTACACTCACCAAGACTTGGTAACTATAAAAATCAAACCTAGGCAGTGTGCGATGAGTAATGAAGGCAATGTGGACACCCTTCTATTCTGATCAATGTAGGTTGAGCATACTTAAACCAAAAGTCTGATATACAAACTGTCCCCAAATCCATAAACTTCTAAGTATCAGACAACATAATAATGCAAAACAAGTTCTGATTTTGGAGCCTTTAAGATTTTGGATTAGGTAACAAGTGTTAGAAAGGATGCAACCAAAAGGGAACTCTATTACACAGTTGGTGGGAATGTAAGCTTGTTCAACTGCTCTGGAAAATAGTATGGAGGGTCCTCAAAAAATGAAACTGCCTCATGACCCACCAACTCCATTCCTGGCCATTTATCCAATAGAGCACAAACAAGGCTACAGTAAAGCCACCAGCATAACATGTTCATTGCAGCACTATTCATCATAGCCAAGATATGGAAAGCTCAGATGCCCCTCAATAGATGAATGGATCAGGAAAATGTGGCATATATATATATATATATATATATATGGAATATGCAATGGAATTGTCTCATCCATTAGAAAGGGTGATACTGTATTATTGGTAAGGAAATGGAAATCCTTAGAAAAACCCAGAAAAACAAAGGTTGCTGGTTTCCCTCATTTGTAGTAACTAGAAGTGCCTATAAATCTATAAGTAAATACAGTAGGTGGTATGCAAAAGGTTACAAACAAATCAACTGAATTATAGTAGACTCTATGGAGAGCTCAAATAGTGTAACTTTTTAGAAAGTCTAAGTCAATAAGTACTGGAAAGTAAGTACTTGCAAGAGGTGAGGTGGGGTTAGGGGGAGAGGAGTAGATGAATACAGGGAGGGAGGAGAGAAAATACAGTTAAGTGTTCATTTTATAGACCTCAAAATTAAGAAAAATAAGGGAAAGAGTGGATCTAAGGGAGGTGAAAATGTTGAAGAGATGACACAGATAACAATGCACTGTGTACACAAACTGCTTTGTTAAATCACAAAAGGAAATTCAATACATACCCTACCAAATTAAGAAAGTGAGGGAGGGTGTGGCTTGGGATTGGGAAGAATGGTGAAAGGAGTAATATTGATCAAGATGCACTGTGTTCATAAGCTGCTCTGTTGAATGGCAACTCCTTTGTATAACTCCTTAAAGACAATAAGAATATGTTTTTCACCAAGATTTTCAATTAGGGAAGCTCAATTAGTAAAGTCAATGAAAATATTTCAAAACTGGGAAAACTTTGAGATCTGAAATAGTTCTGGTCCCAAGCATTTTGGGAAAGGAATACTGAGCCAGAAGTATATGAGTAACACAATAATCCTTGGCATGTAATAATTAATGAATAATTTTTCTCTTTCTTTTTGACACAGTTTAGAGTAAATTATAATGATGTCCATCTCTAAAAGACTAAGCTTTTGTTTTGTTTTGTATAGTTTTTGTCACTTCTACAATAATGGGAGTATTGACAGAGTTAAGAGCCAAGCTCTAGTGATCATCCAGTTGAGAGATAAGGCAGCCAAACTGTGGATCCATTTGCTCCAGGAATATTTCAGTGCCATCTGGAGTACATCCCTGGTGAATCCGACACTATGTGGAGCCTCAGAACTGACAATTCACAAGTTCTTAAAGAAAATTGGAAGAAGTAAGTAATCATTATAAAGTTAACGATATGTACAATTTTCAAATAGTTTTTTGAGCATCTACAGTCCTTAAAATTCTGTTGATAACCATAACATCTAAAGATGTATACATCCTTTTCAGGAAGGTAAATCTATTCAATTTGACACATCAAGTTCATTCAAAAAATGATGTGCTTTCATCATTAAAAAATAAATGAACAAAAATGGAAAAAAGGAAAAAAATGTTGTTTTGCTGATAAGTAAGGATTATTTGCAATTATAAACTATATATGCATTGTATAATTATAACTAGGTTGAAAAATCTTATGTGTGTATGAAGGTGTCATGTTAATGTTTTACTAAAAATAACCAAATAAATTAGTCTTTCTATACTACCTAAAAATCTTTCTCAATGAAAGCTTACCAATTGTTTTATTTTTTCACTGTTCTTCAAAGGAAGCAATTAGTGCCTCCCCCGTACCCCAGCAATAAGTCTTACAACTTTTATTTCTGGGCTCAGCTGCATTCTAGTGCATTCTATAATATTTTCCAAAATTATTCACCTTCTTCCTTGTCTACATGCCACAGACACATCTGCACTCATTTTATTGTTGTTATTCTATGTGACTACATTAAACATTAGATTTCACTATTGTAAACTCCACTCTCCTGCCTTATCACCCAGATTTTATTTCCTTGAGGATGTCATCTGTAACATATGCTGGGCTTGCCTCTTTTAGGCACCATATTTATTTGAGGTTGAGTCCCCTATCCTTTTCAATGCTAGTTTATTCCAATTATTAACAAGTTTTGTTTGGTCTTATACACTAGTATCTTAGTGATTTTTCCCTTATAAGTAGTTTCAAAGATAGTATATTTGTCTTCTAAAAAAGAACAAACTCAATTCTCTAATGCAGTTATTGTGCCAGCTTGACGTATCCTGAGGCTGCTCTGCCAAGAGGCTGTAAAAGATCAGTATTGATATTCTGTGGCATTCAAACCGTCAAGCCTCTAACAAGAGGAAGAGCATTTAGAAAATCTGGCCATGTGGCAGCTAATTACACTATTATAAAGTACATTTATAACAGGTGACTAGTAGGCTTTTCAATGACAAAAAGCATCCCCCCTTTCCTTTCTATTATTTTCCCATTAACTGGGAGGTGAAAGTAGCCTTCTGTATGTGGAACATAAACACAACTGTCTTGAGAACATCACCTGACTCCTATACAGATTTTGTTCAGCCCACATACCACTCTGGGTGCTTCCTTATTGTCATTACTTTGTTAAGGTTCTATGTTGTGCATTTCTTGTAGTCTACGGTTTTTCTTAAGTGGAAGGCATCCATGTCATTAGAATATGTTGTATGGAGGGAGCACACTAATAAAAGCTGCAGTTTTCACCAGGGGAACATTCCATACTTGTAAGTGTGAACCCATCACTGGTTTTTACAATCTGAACTCTGCTTTGCCAATCCTGGTTCTTTCAAACTTATCCAGTGTCTAGGGAGCTGTGTGCATTGTGTCACTGACAGCAATGACCCAATGAGCAAGGGAAATTTCCTGGTGCATATTATAAGCTGTTGTTTGCCATCTTGGCTTGCTAATCCGGCCTCATTTATTGGAGGGCCACCTCCATTGCACTGTCAACAGCAGAGGAGGTCACCTTTGCTTAAAACATTATGTAGAAGCTGCCAAGTGCTTAGGATTATAGGCACATTCAATGTTCGGTAAGAGCTCAAACATATCAGCATTTGTGAAGATTTGATGGCAAGTTCATCCTCATTCTGACTCTTTCTACACTTTAGGGCTCAAATCTTGTGCAAGTATGACAACAATTTTATTGTAGGTGGTTTTTATGTATAAGATGAACAGATGTTGGCAGGCTTATCCTCTTACTCTTATAAATGTTAGAATCAGCATATTTTAAAATAAAAAAATAGTCTAGTATGTTTTATTATCACCCAGAATTAAATATGAACTAATTTCACTTTCCTAGTAACATAATCCAATGTATCAGTTCAGACTTTTCATATTTGAACCACTAGATCATTAAAAGCTACAACAAATTTTATATGTAGTTTTCCATTATGACCTATGCTACAAAAAACACAGATTGAATAAAAATGCAAAGTTCTTGAGGAAGGCTAGGACAGTTAATCATGGAGTATATTTACTTTGTAAGTTGTCAATATTATATAATATTAAGAGTTATTATTATGGACATCGTGGGGCTTAGCAGACAAACAGATATCGTCAACCTCTGAATATTCAAAATAATGAACGATGTTTGGAAAGGTATTTCAAGGTTATACCTCATTGGTGACCTATGATGAATTGTTGGGGGGTCACATTTTTGGGGTCAGATCTACCTTTGTGGAAAATAATTCAGGGGACATAGATCCACAACATTCACAACATTGAGAAGTGTCCACAATGAAATTTGCCCTTGATGTGGAAGCCCTATTGTATTCCTTCTGACTTCCAAATCTGACATTATTTCCTTTATTTTCCCACTAGAAACCCCTGCCATTATCTACATCTGTAAAATTCTTTTCATTTATAGCACTAAGCACTTGCCCTGACACAGGAACTACCCAACAGTCATTCCTGGTAGATTTAGAAGTCAGTTCCTTCACAGTAATATGAATTCCTGCAATCTCCTCTCCTTGCTCCAAGTTTAGTTTATGTTACTACACCAAGGGAAAAATACATCTGGAGTCAAGGTCTACTTCTTTGCTTTCATCTCAGATCTTTGACTTCAAAGTTTATTCCTTATTGCAATCAGCAGCTCTATGCTCCCAATAGAGTTACAGAGTTGGGAAATACACTCTCTTCTGGTAGGATTCAGCCTCAAATACAAGCAAAGTTAAACATTTGTGGAGAGCCTGGACTACATTTTAAATTTCTTGATACATATTTTAAATGCTCAATGGATTAGCTGTTAAAAACAAAAAATCCACTAACACTTTTTCAAATATAGAAAATCTTTACACAAAATTTATTTACATTTTGCATAAACAATATGAACCATTATTTTAGAGTTGTACAGCTTGAGCTCTGCACCTGGGTGATGTTTGTTTTGCTCAGGGCTAGCACTCTACTACTTGAGCCACAACTCCACTTCTGTCTCTTGGTGGTTAATTGGAGATAAGAGTCTCACTGACTTTCCTGCCTGGGTTGGGTTTGACCTGTGATCTTCATATCTCAGCGTTGTGAATAGTGTGAATTACAGGCCGTCATCACTCAGCTGAGGGAAATGCTTTGAAAATATCTGGAATGCATTTCTCCAGATTACAGTAGATTCCCTATATGGGTGAGCACTTGGCTAGAGGAAAAGGAAAGGACTTTCTGGAGTATGTGTCATAATTCAGGCAGTACATATCAGAATATAGCTGTCAGTGGGGCAGTGACAGGATTGATGTCAGACAGAGTGCAGGGGCCATTCCAAATGCATTGTCATTCAAATCCTGTCCTTGGATATGTATTCCCTAACAAATGAACTTATTCAGTTTTATTAATACTTTTTCAGTAAGGTAACAAACGTGCTTTGATTTTTTCACACATCATGTTGTAAGCTTTTTCTTTTAACTTAAATCCACTTCTGACTGATATATAAAAGAGAGAAATCATGCATAGATTGGCTACTGTGTGCTGTTTCAATATATTCAATATATTGATCTAATCATATCTGTCTCCTCAAATATCTAACTTTTCCTTATGGCAGAAACATTCTAAGTCCTTTCTTCTAGCTTTGTGAAACTTTCAGTACATGATTGTTATATAGTCACATCAGAGCCTTCTCCTCTAACTGTAACTCACTACTCTTTTTTTTTTTCTTTTTTGTCTCTGTGTGTGCTTGAACTCAGGATCTGGGTACTTTTCCTGAGTTTCTTTTTGCTCATTTGAGCCACAGCTCCATTTCCAGCCTTTTGTCAACTAATTGGAGATAAGAGTCTCACAAACTTTCCTGCCTGGGCTGATTTTGCACTGAGGTCCTCACGTCTCAGCTTCCTCAGTAACTGGGATTAAAGGTGTGAACCACTGGTGCTGGGCTATAACTTAGTTCTCCTGGCTGATTCCTTCATCCCTTCTGCTTCCTAGTCTTCTCAGACTCTGGAAACTACCATCCTACTCTGAACTTCTATGAGATCACACGTGATCAAATGTAAGACTATCCTTTAGTATTAAAATGAGATTCTGGTGTCATATGAAGAGTGATTGTCAATAAATAAGGAGATCATAGTCTTGCCTTGTTCTGGGTTTGAGTCTTGGTTATGTTGTTAAAAAAGCAGCATGCTCATTAACACTATGCTGATACTGTTTTTTGAATATTTAAAATTCATATCTGATATTTTAATGATGTATCTGCCCCAAATGATTTTGCTACAATTTCACATTAATATTCATTAATAAATATATAATCCATGCATCACCCAACCCCAACAAATGTAAGCCTATATATACCTTAGAATGTCTGCAACCCATCATTCATTCTTTCATTACCTCTACCAGGAGAATTTCTTTCCCTCTTTAGAAAAATGATCACTATTTAGGCAGCAGGACAATATTTGATTTCCCTTGTCTGGACCCACAGGTTATGGGGAAAGAGTGAAATTCACAAGATGTCACAAGTCAGTCAGGCTGTGAAAGTTAATCAATGTGTTGAGTTGCCAATAGTGAGTGTCAATAATGAACAATGGTGATTGTTAGAAAGCCACAATTTCTTCCAGATTGTGGGAGTTCTCCACTGCAGGTACTGCCATCTGAAGCACTCTTGGCTATACATTGTTCTTGCTTTCCATGCACTTGTCTTCTGTGTCTACTGGATTGATGTCAGGTAGGATAATAAAAATAAGCCTGACCTCTGTAGTAAGAGGCTTTGGGATTCTAGCTGGGGTTTTGAAAGAGTCCTTTGTAGTAGTTTTTCATAACCTGCCAGCCAGGTCCTCCTGGTGCTCTGGGAGCCACTCCCCCCATGGACAGCTGGGGCTGACCTCTCCGGGTCAGCCCTGTGAGATGTGAGAGGATTGCTTTTCCAGGCAGTGCTTGCATGTGGGCATGAAAGGGCAGAAGAACAGAAGAACAGAACCCTCGTGCTCATGTAACTGCTCAGCAAAAGGGAAATCTGAGCATTCATAGCAGTAGAGATACCTGTTTGATTTCCACATGGGGAAAGTACAGTGAATACATGGACTTTTCATGTCTTCATGAATCCTTGTATCTCAGCTTCTCCGGGGGCTTCAAGTTTTCTATGCTCAGGTCCATAGTTGATCTTCTTTTGTTCAAACTGTTTTGTAAAACTTCCTTATAAACAGTGCAAGATGATATTCATATTTCTTCCAGCTCTTTTTCCCAACAAAGGTTGAAATCAGAAAGAAAGCAAGTCTACCTCTATTATGTGGACTTCTTTTCATTCTTTCTTGTTTTACCTGAACTATTATATTATCAGAAGTTAATCTTCACTAATGTGTGTGTCCTCTGTATTAGTAGAAAGTCATGGGAGAGTGGAGCTATGTCTCATTAGCCACTTCCATGGAAATCCTAGTAACTACAGTCATTGGAAGGAGACCCCCTCTCTTTGTCCTCCTCCAGCAGGAAAAAAAAAAAAAAAACAGCTGTGGCAAGCTTGCACTGAAACAGTGTTGTATGTAAGGAACTGTGTGAAGGACTTTAACATATCTAATCCTTACAACACTATACAACCCTTTCTTCCTTAGCTATATTTTGTGGTTAACACAACAGAGACAGAGGTTTATCCAATCTCATATAGAAGGAGAAGGCAGGACACAACACAATCTTCACTCACAGAGACTATGTTTGTCTGCATGCTCTCATTTGTTTCTTTCATCTGAAATCCTTAAAGCTGGAAGCTCTCGACTGGGCATTGAAAAATCACAAAGACTCCAAGGAGCAATTCCCTGAATGTTCCTAATTTCAAATAAACTCTCAGAACATTAAACACATACTACAAAAAAATCAAGGTTACTTCGACACCTCTGTTTGATTGAAGTGGTCTCAGGTTCTCTTATTTCAATCTCTTTTCATTTTCAAAAGTAAACCAAGTTACATTTGAAAAAATGATAATGGCTACTGTAAATGGAAACAAAAGTTACATTCTGAAGAAAAGAGTAAATTGATATTCTAACCCTTGTGCTTGCTTTTCCTTGAAATGGGATCTCTTTGCTTGTTACTGAATTTCTCTTCTTTTCTTGTCAGTTGTGGGGCTTGAACTCTGGGCCTGGGCGCTGTCCCTCAGCTTTTTAGTTCAAGGCAATCACTCTACCACTTGAGCTACAGGACCACTTCTGGTTTTCTGGTGGTTAATTGGAGGTATGAGTCATGGATTTTCCTGCCCAGGATGGCTTTGAACCACGATCCTCACATCTCAGCTTCCTGAGTAACTAGGATTACAGGCGTGAGCCACCAGTGCCCAGCATTGGTATAAGCCTTTGGAGTTGGTAGTGTTTTCTTTGGCAATGTTTTATTTGTGTTGGTACTCTTTATTGTGTCTTATTTCCTATGAAAAGGTGGGCAATTGACTGAGTAAAGGGAAATGGCTTCGGGACAAAGAACAGAGAGCTTATATGAATAAGAAACTAAAGCTATGAAAACAGGCAGCATACTTGATATTCGTGAGGAAGGAAGAAAAAGAAACATGAAACCTCATGTGAATGATTTGGATTTAGTATGAAGAACAAGAGGTTCTCAGAAAAAAAATAAGGGAGATGAGAGAAGTCAAGGAGAGAATTGAAAAGGAAATAGGCTAGTAGTATTTATGGTAAATTAAGGGAGAGAAAAACTGAGTTGAAGAAATAGAAAAATCAGAGATATGGATACCTTCAAGGATTTTACAAGTCCATTTCTACAATTAATTGTCTGTAATACAATGCTAGAGCAAAATCCACACTGAAAATTAAGCTATGAAATGGGATGACAGATAGTTATTAATAGTGTCCTTAAGAGCTAATAAATAATAAGAGCCAAAGGACTAGATGTCATGGTTTCATTTGCAGGTGGGAATTTTAGATGAAATTAAGCTTACTATACAACAGTGATATCTCTTGAGTGATTAATTCATGGAAATGTACATTGCAATTCTTAATAGGTTAAAGACTCCTGAGAGCTTGCAGAGTATAAAAATTTTATTTCATATTTTCAGTATCCTTTACCTCCTTATGCAATTATGCAATCTCTGTTGTTCAATACCTTCCACTCTTTCCATTCTATCCCTATCCCCAAATCAAATTGATCACTGTCTTAGGCTAGTTACCCAAAATAGCAGGTAAAGCTACACTGCCAATGACTTATAGGGAAGTGGTATCTCAAGGCTGTAAGTATCAAGTATTAAGGGAAAGAGTCATAGAAGAGTAGGAAACAAATGAAAAGTAAAGTGTTGTTGTGCTGACTGCACATAACTCTAGGTTGTTTCTAGATAAGATGTATGGAAAAGCCATGGCACAGAGGGCCCTTTAGAAAGAGTTCATCTACTGTATTATTCTCGCATTGTTTCTCATTGTTCCATGATTATATGGTTTGAGCCTGTAGCACTTAGTCCTTTTGGAAGACATTAGATACAGATATTCATCTATTCCACAATCGGTCAGATGGGCCAAAGACTCTATCCTGGGCACACAGTAATTTATTTGAGGCACAGAAATCTATGAACCACAAGGAATCTTAATGCCAAGTGAGGTGGGCAACTGTTTAATGTCTAGGAGGCAGTGGAGGTTGAGATAAACCAAAGATTTTAAGGTATGTCAGATGCAACGTCACCGTCATAGATTCCTTTCTTCCAAAAACCTAAAAGCCTATGAGAAGAAGTGACTTTTTTTTCTTTTTTTAACATGTTGAACTTGTAGCATTTTGGACATAAAAATAGCTAATAAAGTTTGGTGGAACAAAGAAAGGATGCTTCAAAATATCTTTTCCAAGTTCAAAATTCCAGCTTCCAAAACAAGGCGGCTATTTTTTGTAATTCTATTCATGATATAGCTTGTCATTAGACACTATCAATTAAAACAGTAGTTGCTAAGTCTCTGCAATTTCTATGTTAAGTGTCTTTTTAAAAAATACTATGACACCAGCTGTGGTGGCACATACCAGTAATCAGTGAGCAGGATGAGGCAGGAGGACCATGAGTTCAAGACCAGCCTGGGCTATACCTTAAAAAAATCCACAATCAGTTTTCAAAAAGCCAAACTAAGTTCTAGGAGTAGATAGATGCTTCAGTCATGCATGAACATTAAAAAAGAATTTTTCTGATACTGTCCGCTGAAAATTATTTGCCTTCTTTCAATCTTATTACAAATGTCATTTTAAAGTTTGATGATAATTATAACAGTTATTTTGAAAATTAATTCATTGTTTTATCTAAATACACTGTGGTTTCCCTTTTGGTAAGAATTTTAAAAAATAATGAAAAGAAATATAGTTTGTCCCAGGATATGAATGAAGATACCAGGAAACTTTCACTAGATTTTACTAATTAATAGCTCTTCTGCAAAACCATACACTGGTGCTGGAACAGTGCCCACTAAGATTCTGATGGGCACCCCCTCCAAAAAGAGAGCCACCGAGGCTAGAGGCCACATGAGACCAGAAGCAGATCATGAAGACACAGAAGCTCTATATTTTTCACTTCATGGGATGGGAAGCTCATGGATTTATAAGCAGATAAAGGATAGGCCTGCCTGGTACTACTATAGCTGGTGTAAGCTGCCACTATAGAGCTGCAGAGGAGTAGAGTGGTTGCAGGAAAGCAACTGTCCATCTTGGAGGCTCTCCTTGCATCCAGATGGTTGTGAAGTATATTTTGCCATTGGAATGTGGGCAGGAAGGTATCAAAAGAGCAGATATATGCAGGTCGATCCATTGTAATAATGAGGTGTACTAGACACTATGTTGAAAACGAACTTTTTTGGGGAGATGGAGAGGGAAGAGATAGTAGGGGAAAAACAAAGGAGGAGGTAACAATGCTCGATAGGAAATGTACTCATTACCTTATTCATGTAACTGTAACCCCTCTTACATGATTTTTACAATAAAAACATAAAAAAACCATATGCTGAATATCAGATAAAGATTAATTTAACACATTATCATTCCTGTTATCTAATGCCGCAATTAAAATCCCTAAGACATTATTTTAAAATAAACATGAATGATGGTAATTTTGGAAAATGGTAATAAGATTAGAAAAAAATTACCTAAAAGTCTTATTTAAGGGCTGGGAAAGTGGCTCAGTGGTAGAGCACTTGCCTTGCGTGAATGAGGCCCTGGGTTCAATTCCTCAGCACCACATAAGCATAAAGAAAAAAGCCAGAAGTGGCGGTGTGGCTCAAGTGGTAGAGCGCTAGCCTTGAGCTGAAGAGCTGAGGGACAGTGCCCAGGCCCAGAGTTCAGGCCCCAAGACCGGACACCCCCCCCCACCAAAAAAAAGACTTATTTAAGTGAAGCTGCCTCCAGATAAACAAACAAACAAACAAACAAATAACAAATAATGTAGACCTGAGTGCCAGTGTCTCATACCTAGAATTCTAGCTACTTGGGAGCCTGAGATCTGAGGATCATGGTTCAAAACCAGCCCAGGCAAGAATGTCTAAGGCACTCTTATCTCCAGTTAACCACCAAAAAGCCTGAAGTGGAACTGTAGCTCCAGTTTTGTTCCAGTGGTGAAACAAAATACCTCAGGGGCAGCACCTAAGCCCTTACTTCAAGACCCAGAACTGGCATGTACACACACACACACACACACACACACACACACACACACACACACACACAGTAGGTTACTGATGAAATATGGCTTCAAACCTGTCTCATGTTACACCCTATAAGGAATCTTAAAATATTTGCCCACAGTGTCATCTTTGTAGCTTTTCGATATAAATACAGATCTTAAAATTAGCCTTTATATTTAAAGAAACAAATACTATTCCATGATCACATTACTTCATGTCCTCATAAGCTGGCTGCCAATATATCTGAAAGAAAATGCTCACATCTCTGAAATAATGACGACATTTGTAGATGCTCATTTCAGACATTCATATGTCCAGAAACAGAAAAAATTATTGCAACAGAAAAATAACAGGAAAGCACATCTTTCTATTTAGGCAAATCCACCCAGAAGCAGTTGTTTCTTTTCAGAACCTATTTCATAAAAGAATCAGATGACCGGTTTTAGAGACTAACATATCGTTAATACAGGTATTTGCCCTTTCTCTGTGTTTAAGGATTTGCATTGTTTTTCTTCTCTAAACAGAACATCTTTCAGCACAATAACACACGTAGCATATTATAGTCCAGAAATGTGAGCAATAAGGTCATTCTCAATTTCCACAGACCATTTCTGTCTTTAATACACATTAACTCACTTATCAGATGTGGAAATAAAAGTGTTTGAGATCTTGCTCTTTTGTGTTCTTTCTTTCTTGAGTTATCAGAAGAAAAACAAGGTCTATTTTACAGTATAGGAAAGACCAAGAGATAAAAGTAATTTTCAAATCTCATCCAAATTAAAGATCATTAATTGCCAAAGTTTCAAATAAAATGTCTACTTTCAAGTCAATGAGTTACTCATTAGGCCGAACTTTTTTTTTTTTTTTGAGTTTTAGACTATTAACATGTAGTCACAGTGACACTTTGTGTTCACTGTTGGGGAATGCACTCTCGTAAAGTGTGAGATGAGCATCCCATGGTACACTGTGAGGAGAGTTCTGCCATGAAGTCCACCCTTGGGACCTCCAAAGGAGGAAATGAGAGACAACGGGTATCAAATGAAATGGGTGAACTCTGATTAGATTATACTGTGTTATTTACTTATAAATGGCATCCTTCAAATTCTTTATTATTAATACCATATAGAGGGGTTACAATTACATGGGCAAGATAATGAGTACATTTCTTATCATGTATTGTTGCCTCCTCCTTTGTTTCCCCTTCCCATTCCTTCCCCTCTCCCCCCTATCCCCTGGCCAAAGTTGTAGAGTTCATTTTTCGATATAACAACTTGTACATCTCATTGTTGCAATGGGTCCACCTATATTCCTATTTAAACAATTTGTTTTTCCCCTTCCCCTCCACAAAGTATACCAACATCAAATACAGTGAAAGCAGGGGTTATACCGTGGGGAAGGGACATACAAAGCAACAAAGAAATCATCTTATAAATATGTTAGAAACAATCGCATGAAAGAAAAAACATTTGAATACTTATCTTGGGGGCACATTTCCCTTATTTGTATCCTTCAAATTCTTTGTTTTCCATGGCCTTAGAACATACCTTCTCTGATTTTTAAGTTCTCTGACCTAGAAACCACTGGATCTAAAATATCTCTTCTACATCATTTGTTTAGAAATGTGTTTCAGTTGTTTGTTAAAAATCTCAATGAGTGATGAGACTTACAATAGTCCCAAATAAAATCAGATAGAAACTTATTTAGGTTCAAAGGTTGAATTTTCTTATGAATAGGAAGGATTCTACTTATACTTGATTAAATTGAATGATAAGAAATTTTAATCTATATTATCAAAAGAGAATCATTAAAATCCAAGTATCTAAATACATATTCCATAATAGCTAGTAAGCAATATTTATAATTTTAATTTAAAGAATATTCTATTTTAATGTTGCAGGTTTCTAAAATAAAGTTTCTGTAATACAGAGTTTCAGGGATGGCCAATAGACACATGAAGAAATGCTCAACCTCCCTAGCCATAAAAGAAATGCAAATCAGAACAACATTAAGATACCACCTCACCCCAGTTAGAATGGCAAGAACTCTAATAACAACAGATGCTGGAGGGGATGTGGACAGAAGGGAACCTTACTGCATTGTTGGTGGGAGTGTAAACTTGCTCAAGCACTTTGGAAAGTAGTATGGAGGTTCCTCAAAAGACTCCACATACAGCTCCCCTATGATCCAGCAATCCCATTTTTGGGCATTTACCCAAATGTTTACAAACAAGACCACACTAAAGCTACCAGCACAACTATGTTTATTGCAGCATTATTTACCATAGCCAAGATATGGAACCAACCCAGATGCCTCTCAGTAGCTGAATGGATCAAGAAAATGTGGTATATATACACAATGGAATTCTATGCCTCCATCAGAAAGAATGACATTGCCCCTTTTGTTAGGAAATGGAAAGACTTGGAAAAAATTATATTAAGTGAAGTAAGCCAAGCCCAAAGAAACATAGGGCCCATGGTTTCCCTTATTTGCAATATCTAGTATATGTATGAGTCAAGCAGAAAAGGTCAGATAAGGTGAGGTTAGGAAAATGAACCCTAAGATATGTATTTAAATGTTTTTTTATTTCTTTCATGCATTTGTTTCTAATGCATTTATAAGATGATTTCTTTGTTGCTTTGTATGTCCCTCCCCCACAGTATAACACCTGCTTTCACTGTATTTGATGTCGGTATAATTTGTGGAGGGGAAGGGGAAAAACAAGTCGTTTAAATAAGGATACAGGTGGACCCGTTGCAACAATGAGAAGTACAAGTTGTCATGTCGAAAATGAACTTTACAACTTTGGTGGGGGGGGGTGGGGGGAGGATTGAGTGTGGGGGCAGGGAGAGGCTTGGAAGGGATGAGAAGGGGAAACAAAGGAAGAGGCTACAATGCTTGATAAGAAATGTACTCATTATCTTGCCCATGTAATTGTAACCCCTCTGTACAGTTTTTTTCACAAAAAAACCCCCACCACTTTTCATCCACGTAGTAGAAGTTCAGTTTATCAAACTATTTATAGTCAAGTAGTTAAAAAGGAATTTCAGAACCTTTTAATAATTCAATTAGAGAATTGGATTTTAATACCATTCATTAATTAGTATGTTCAGACATCAAATATTTACCTATTATGTGTTGAGAAAGATGCAAATACATTGCCTGAGTTGGAAGGCCAAAGGCCAAGAGATATTCAGAATATCAGGGAATTATCATCCCACTAAGGCCTGGTTCAAACTTGACTCCTCTTTCTTCATATGAGTCCTTTTTATTATTTATGATGTAACACTTTCTTTTATGTCTGTGATGTTTGAAGTTGCTTAAATACAGTTTGGAAATGGTCGGAAAACAGGAAATATGTGGCCTGGGTGCTAGCTTAAGTGATAGAGAACCTGGCAAGGGCAGGGCTCTGAGTTCAAACCCCAGTACTACCAAAAACAGCAACAAAACTATCCAGTGTAATTAACTTGAAATATCTGATGACTCTCCACAGAAACATCTCAATTATATATACACAAAAATACATATCTTTATTTAAAAATACTCTATGCATAGAAAATCTCAAATTGGTTTGTATCTATATAGGTCAAGTCACTTGTAGAGCTGAGCACAAGTGACATATTGGAGACATTATGTAGAAAAATTAACTTTACAACTTTGGGGGGGGCAGGGATGATCACGGGAAACAAAGGAGGAGGCAACAATGCTTGATAAGAAATGTACTCATTACCTTGCTCATGTAATTGTAACCCCTCTGTAAGGTATTTTCACAATAAAAACTTATTAATAAAAAATAAAGTTGTTGGAGGTATATTTGATCATTTTATTGACTACCTTTCCCCCCAAATTTACTCTTTTTGATCAAATAGCATCTCCAGAACACTATTGGTATGCATACTAGTGTATAATAATTTTGAGTAGAAAAAACTGTGCAGAGTTAATTTTTCATAAATGGACTGGCCTCATCAGTGAATTCAGCTCAGATTGGAAGAATCCTTGTAGAATATATTAAGATTTATGTTTTCCAATATTAAGTATTTAGAGATTCTGTGACTTCCTCCATAAGACATTCATTATTACATGAATGCCTACATTCATACCAAATAGTCACTACAATTATGGGGGGAAATGTAAGATAAGGGAGCCAACAAAATGAAGACATCACTAAAACTGTAGTTAAGCTGGGGACTGATGGCTCATGCCTGTAACCCTAGCTACTTAGGAGGTAGAGATGTGAGGATTTTGATTGGAGGCCAGCTGGGGCAGGCAAGTTCATGAGACTATTTCCAGTTAATCACCTAAAATCCAGAAGTGGAGCTGTGGCTCAAAGTGGTAGAGCACTAGCCTTGGGCAAAATAGCTCAGGGGCAGCATCCAGGCCTGGACTTCAAGAAGCCCCACCACCAATAAAAAACAAAACAAAAAACTGTAATTAAGACTTATGCAAATTCCAATTTAGCTGGCTCCAGTTTCATACTGACAGGCAGCCAGAGTAACTGGGGACATTTCCAGGAAAACTCATACTTCAGCCACAGAAATCTCATTGTCTGCATTATTGACTAGAGTCCATTAATATTCAAAATCACTGAAGTATCAAAGTTGCTATAATTTTGTAAACACAAAATGGGACTTCCAAGCAAAAGAAAAAACATTCAACATCCTCCAACCTTGTAATACATGAGAAACAAAATAAAAATGACAGTTTTGCCTAAAGTATTATTTTTGGCTGCTGAAGTAAAAACAACTAGATAATTCAAAATAGAAAACTATGAGTTCTTCATATATCACCCCAATCCCCAGTCACCTCTGATATTGAACACTAGGAATTGTTGCATATTTTGCACACATCGTCTCACATAATAGTAAAAGTGATTATATAAGCAAAGCGATTTACCTGCAATTTATATAAGAGGAAACTAAGTGGCAGAAAAATTAAGTAGTTTGTCCAGTATCACTTTGTATACCAACAGTTGAAATTGATAACTAGATTGCTTTTTTTCCCCCCACAAAAGACTTCATTCTTTACTGGAATATCCAAGAAAAGAATCTTGAGATTATAAGTGAAAGATGAATTAACTATATAATGTTATTAAAATGATATTTGATAAGATTAAAAGCAGACAGGATGTTTAATAAGACCATTAGGAATGAGGAATGATTAGAATATACAGCTTTGGTTCTGGTCCTTTATTATCTACTTATATCAGATATTAGGGCAAGTAACTGCTTCTTTGTGGGCTTGGTTTCCTCATCGATAAAATTCCTTGTTTTGCTCAAATTAAACTCATTTTTAAATTTAGAGTCCCATTTACAGGGCTTCATGAAAACTAGAAATGAATCAGTTATAACTCTGAGTCTATATTAAAATTGTACTTGAAATAGTTGTAACTTCTTCATATTTATTTGAGGAGTTTTCATGGCTAAAATGACATTTTATTAATTCAAGAATTCTGGACATTAAATCCTAACCTGAAGAATGCTAACATTCTTTGACTGCTTAAAATCTGTCATATAACTTAATTAATAGTTATAAATATCCAATGAGATAGATATTACTTTTTTCTGTATAGATGAGGTAATAGAAACGCACAAAATAAATTACTTTCTCAAGATACCTCAGCTAAAATGTAAATCTGGATTTAAATATGGATCTATCTTAGGTCCAGATCTACATTTTTTATTTATTCATTTGCTTATTAGATAAAAATTTGCAGAGTGATAATATCTATTTGGCATTGTGATAAATGCTTAGAAAACTGATCTGATCACTTTCATTTATCTCTCTATTATTTACTTAATAGAGTATATCATTGGGTAAATAATAGATATACTCTATTAGGGAAATAATGCCTTAACAAATAAATACAATAGCTATAGAAAAATTGTTTAAAAATTTGTGTAGAAAAAAATCACATGATGGGGCTGGGAAGGTGGCTCAGTGGTAGAGCACTTGCCTTGCATGCCTGAGGCCCTGGGTTCGATTCCTCAGCACCACATAAGCAAAAAGAAAAAAGCCTGAAGTGGCGCTGTGGCTCAAGTGGTAGAGCGCTAGCCTTGAGCTGAAGAGCTGAGGGACAGCACCCAGGCCCAGAGTTCAGGCCCCACAACCGGACTCCCCCCCCCCAAAAAAAAAGAAAAAAAAGAAAAAAATCACATGACATTGTTGCAATGGGTCCATCTGTATCCCTATTTAAACGATTGCAACAATGAGATGTACAAGTCGTTATGTCGAAAACGAACTTTACCACTTTGTGGGGGGGTGGGAGGGGAGGAGGATTGGGTGGAGGAGAGGGGGAAAGGAGGATTGGGTGGGGGGCGCAGGAGGATGGGAAGGGATGGAAAGGGGAAACAAAGCAGGAAGCTACAATGCTTAATAAGAAATGTACTCATTAGGGGTTGGGAAGGTGGGTCAGTGGTAGAGTGCTTACCTTGCATGCCTGAGGTCCTGAGTTCGATTCCTCAGCACCACATAAGCAAAAAGAAAAAAGCCGGAAGTGGCGCTGTGGCTCAAGTGGTAGAGCGCTAGCCTTGAGCTGAAAAGCTGAGGGACAGCGCCCAGGCCAGAGTTCAGGCCCCATGACTGGACTCCCCCCCCCCCCCAAAAAAGAAATGTACTCATTATCTTGCCCATGTAATTGTAACCCCTCTGTACAGTATTTTCACAATAAAAAAAGAAAAAAAAATCACATGATACTATGACAAGGAACTAGCATGAGGATGATTGGATGGTCAAGTCATGTCTCTTTGTAGAAATCAGTTCTTTTTTTAAGTAAATTGAGTCAATATTGAAGAATGAAAATACAGAGTATTATTGAAGTATTATCAGACCTCTATGAGAGAAAAGGGAGTCCATGACACTTTTAAGAGAAAGGAACCATGGCCAAGTCATTGGTCAGTTATCATTTCAGGGCTGGGGTATTTATTGGGTATGGTTAACAAAAATTTTCAAAGAAATAGAACTACTTAAATGTCTTATGAAATCTTTTTAGGACATTTTCCAGGTAATTCTAACCAGAGTAGTTGCATTATCTAAATTTGATCTGTACAGAGCTAGTTTTAGAAGTTCAGGTGAGATGGTGAGGCTGGTCCTATGATTCCAGGAACCACAGTTAAAAGATGACTGGTTGGCTAAAAGTGATGTTTGGCAAGCTCTTATTTCACTGCTTTCCACCATACATATGGTCTTGTGCACATTTTACTGTAGCTTGACCAACATATGAAGTTGTTTTGTTTTGTTTGCCTGACAAATATGAGGTGCTTGCCACTGTCCTTCAGAAATGAGGATTCACTCTTCCACAAGCAAGGGCTGAACTTCTGGTATCACCTCAACTTCAGTGCCAGCATTATTTCAGCCTAGTGACAGTGCCGATTAATTTTGAGTACCCTGTATGGTGTGCAATTCAATAACATTAGGCCAATGGTAAGGGTTTAGGATATGCAGTTAAGTTTATATTAGCATCTGCTCTCCTACCAGTGCAATGGCAGGGGACCTAATTGATATGTGAAAGTGCTTTGGGTAATTTGGGTGTGTGAGGAGATTACAGAGGGAGGAAGGGGCCATAACTCAATATTCCCTGATATTCCCTGCCCTCTGCACCTTGCCAGTCAGAAATTACAGTCTTCACCTGCGTGATGGATTGTTATTTCCACATGTGGGATTTCGTTTTCTCCTTCTTGTCCCATCATCTTTGCAAATCCGCTTGCCTCATAGCAGGGTTCTGAGGGTTAATCATTTATTTAGTGTGTAGAAAAGTACTTTGAGCATCTCAGAAGAAATATCTTATATACAGAATAAATAATACAACAATAACATGCTAGAGAGTTGTAGTTAGTGTGCATCTCTCATCTGAGGTCCTGTGTGAACCCTACCAATTCTTAATCCATGGGCGGGTAGGTTGAATTATTGGAGCAAAACACACACATTCCTAGCTCACAAAATAAATGTATGACATAGCAAGAGAAGAGTTGATCCAAGCAAGGAAGGTAACAGAGAAGCAAGGAAGGTAACAGAGAGGCAAGGTCATCTAGAGTGGATTCCTAACTGGTTATTATCTAACAAGATCTTTTTTAGTTGTTTCAAGAACAGTCGATGAAGGACAAAGGAGACTGATGGAAGGGATGATCCAGGTACATTGTACACATGCATGGAAAGTCCACAACGAGCACCCACCTGTACAAATAATGTAAACTAAAAAAACCCTCTTAAATAACAAAAGAATGTTCCAGGAAGTTTTAGGGGTTCTGTGGGATATTTTAGGATGTACTATTTCTCTGAAACTTCTGCTCTATCCTTATTTACTTTTGACATGTTGACCTTCTTTTTTTGGTGGTAGTGGTAGTACTAGGATTTGAATTCCAGCCTTCATACTTGCTAAGTAGATGATCTACCACTTAAGCAATGCTCTCAGCACTTCTTTGATTTTAGTTATTTTCAGGTAAGGTCTTTTGTCCAGGGTTGTCCTCCAACTATCAACCTCCAAATCTCTTCAGGAATTGTTCAGATTTCGGGTTTTGAGTCTCTTTGCCGCTAAATGATTCTCCCCACCCCCCACCGCCCCACTGGTTATTTTATTTTATTGTGAAAATAGCATACAGAGGGGGTTACAATTACATGAGCAACGTAATGAGTACATTTCTTATCAAGCATTGTTGCCTCCTCCTTTGTTTCCCCTTACCATCCATTCCCATCTACCTCCCCTGTCCCCCCCATGCCAAAGTTGTAAAGTTCATTTTTCGACATAACATCTTGTACACCTTATTGTTGCAGTGGGTCCACCTGTATCCCTATTTAAACGATTTGTTTTTTCCTTTCCCCTCCACAAATTATACCAACATCAAATACAGTGAAAACAGGGGTTATACTATGGGGGAGGGACGTACAAAGGAACAAAGAAATCATCCTATAAATACGTTAGAAACAATAGCAAGGAATAAAAACCATTTGAGTCCTTATCTTGGGGTTCATTTCACCTAACAGCAACTTATCTGACCATTTCTGCTTGTCTCTGACATATACTAGTTATTGCAAATAAGGGAAACCATAGACCTATGTTTCTTTGGGCCTGGCTTACTTCACTTAACCCTAAATGATTCTTAAAAGAGAAAATGGAAACTTTTCTTTCTCAATGGATTTAAAAGAAACATCAGTATGTAATTACTAAATACCAATTTATAAAGAAAGGACAATTGCAGTCTGTACAGACAGATACAAAGCCAAAAAACTATTTATTCTCTTTTCTGTTACATAGTTGTGGATGTTACTGCTGTCTTTCTTCATCTATGAGTAGGAGTGGTGCTACATACCTCTATAATCATACAAAGTAAGTAAAGCACCTAGAAAATTCAATGAGTTGTAAACTAAATGCAGTTTTTCAATGAGTTATGAAATAAATGCAGTATTGAATATTTTTCTCATTTTATCAGAGGTGAAAGCTGTGATTAATTAGTTCAATTCATACATTAAGAAAACTGGTGGAAACCCATAATTATTTATTATCACGTTTCTTTAGAGCTCCAAGCAGTCAGAGAAGATGGACTTGTAGTATCAGTTAGTTGGTTTAGTAAAGAAGGGGGACAGATAATTTTTCAAAAAATAAACAGAAAACAAGTTTGAGTGCTTGCCATAATTAGAGCGTTGTCTATTTATAGAAAAGCATCTGATCCAAAGGCAACACGATGCAATTAGGTCTTGGATAGACAGGGCAGATGTGGCACTACTAGAGTTGGAGAGGGAAGTGTGAATCCTGCAAAGGCAAGCTGGACAGGGTTGGAAACTGTGCATCAGACTCGACCCATCCCAGCCACTTTGAGGCCAGGGACGTTGGCTTCACTGCAGATGCCCTGCTTCTCATAAGTAAGTGCTGTCTGCCCTCTTCTCTAAAAAGCTTTTCTAAATGTTTGCTTCATTCCTGCCACACATTGTTGTACTGTCTCTCTTGTTTCCAACTTTTCAGAAAGCATGGAGACCAGCAGCCAGGAGGAGTGAGGAGCAACCGAGCTTCTGGACTCCTGGGCTGCTTACCAGGATCCTAGTAAATGGTTGTGGCAGGCAGCAGCAAAGGGCAGCAGTGTGGGAGGAATAAAAAGGAACTGGGAACAGAGGAATAATGTTCCTTATGGAAAATTGAGCTGGAGTAAACCAACCAATGAACACACACACACACACACACACACACACACACACACACACTTGTTTTGCCACAGAGGGCAGTTTAGCTGAAGGGCAAAGCTGAAGCAGATTTTGATGACTAGGCCTTTGGGAATGATTTGAGGCCATAAACAAGAACAGAGTTGAAAGTGAACTTGCTTTCTATGTGCCTGGGAGATGGTGTTGCATGGCCTTGGAACACCAAGAGAATGGGGACAGATACCCAGGTTCTGTCATTTATGGAAGATCAACTGACAGTCTCATCAAGAAGAAGATGCCTTACCTGCTCAGATCCTCTCAAAGAAAGGAGCACGGGGACATGGGACAATTTGCTTTGTAACTGTTGACTGCCTTTCATGACAGCTGTATTCAACCATCCCACCTCTTTGGGGCTGGGGTGTGCTTTACAGGAAACTTTGCCCAGGTCTATGTCTCTAGCTTCCGTGATCTATTACCTCCCCATTTTTTTCACACCTGCTTTCCACATTCCCCAATCTACACCACAAAATGATCGATTCTTCCCTCCCCTTTCAGATCTGAAAGGAGGCAGCTCACAATTCAATAGAATAAGCAAATGTATATTTGGGATGAGGAGGATGGGGGATATAACATTTGTCAGCCAGAGAAATCAATAATCCAAATATTAGCAGGCCTCATATCCTCTTAATAGCCTCGTGTTCAATACTCCTTACTGCAGAAAAAAAAAAAAACTTTCATTTCCTTTGGTGGGAAATCTCCATGTCTAAGGCATATAGATTCCATGCCTGAGGCAAAGGCTACATGATTATATAATCTAAATAGTTTGAAGTTGTATGAAATAAACTATTTCATTACCAGTATTGGAAAAGAGTGGTTTTTAATAGTGCTGCTAACCTTTTACCATCAAACATTGTTGCTTATTTATTCCTTTCATCATTTAAAGCAATGTATTGACAGATAGGTAATTGTAATAATTTCAGTGCAATGTAATATTCAGCTGTTTCATTCATGTGAATTCCAATATCATATTGGGAGTAGTGTCAGGAAAATTAGATCAAAACTTCATTAAGTTATATAAGGAAAGGACTTGTTAGTTCTCTTCCCACTACCTATGAATACCAGACTCAATTTAATGAATGAGAATGAAAGACTGTGCTGTACAAACTTAAAGGGTAATTCTAAGAATATTGATCATCGGATTGCTTTTATTTGGGTTACTAAGAAAGAATAAATATATACATATATATTCATGGCTAAATATTCATGGATGAATATATAATCTCTGGGATTTGCATGCCATTTTGGAATTACTAGAGTGTTTTCATAGGACCTAGGTAGAACATCTAAGTAAAGCAATGATAAGCAAGCCCATTTTACAACTGAGGGAACCAAAGTGGAGAACTAAAAATCTAGGCAGAGCAAACAAAAGGCAGATATTATTTTTCCCAAATTAGCTTGAGTACCATTTAGATGTCCTTCCTTCATTTTCCTTTCTTGTTATTGTTGGTTATTTGGGTCAATAATTGGCACCAGTTGAAATAAAGCATTTTTGTCACTTATTGGAACAAAAGAATTTTAATGTTTTTGACCTATCCAGTGCCTGACTTTGATTTACTTCCAACTCTAGACCTGTCTTGTCTGGCCTCCACCTGGTCTCTCTTCTCTCTAAGTAGCACAATTCCAGTCAATGAGGATTTCACTTGCTGTCACTTGTTCCCCAGCCAGGCCTCCACATTCTATGCACAAATTTGGAACTAAGTTCAGAGAACAAAGATAAACAGATTTTTCTAGCAGAACTAATAGGTATTCCCAGGCAATTCCTTCCATATTTTTGCACAGCGTATGCTGTTCATAAATAATGTCAAAAGTGGGCCTTCGCTCTTTTAGAAAGGTGGTCATTTAATGTAAGTAAATCCACATTAAATATTGAAGATCAGAAAAAAAGCAGCCTCTTCAAAGAGGTCGTATTTAAGTGAAAGAAAAAAAAACCATAACAACAACAATGTAGAGGGAGAGGCCAGCCTGGTGCTGGATGGCACAGAGTTAATGGCTCATAGAGAGCACATACATGTTTTTTAAAGATGTTTTATTGCTTACAAAAGGAAGTAGTCTTGAGAGACTGGATACATAAACTGGCTCCAGCCAGCTGTCAGACTAGGAAGGATCCTGTTCAATTAGTGTTGTAAAATAAAATACTTTGTAAAGGAAATAAACACAATGCGAGCAAAGATTCATGTTTTCAAATATACACAAGGTTTGAATTTTTAATTAGGACTGCTAATTACAGTCATCAGAAAGCAGAACAGAATAGATTTTACCTTACATTTAGCAGACAAGCCTTCAACCCCAGTGTATTTTTCAATTTCATTAATATTTTATGAAAATGGCCCTTGCAGCTTCAGCCCATTCTAGCCTCCTACAAAACTGCCCCATATTATGGATGCCAATGCCTTTAAGCCATGTACATTAGTGTGATGACAAAATGCAAAACAGCATCTTGTCAACCATTACATCAATTGATTCTATTAGATGGTATAAAAACAGTTGGGTGTGAGTTATAATCTCACTGACACTAATGATGAAGCAAGACACTAGCTGAGAGCAGCCATTAGCTATAAGCCAGAAATTAATGATTCTAATATTTTTGAACAAATTAACCCTAATGAACTGGTCTTGCAAATACTGCATTATCTACAGATAAGTCAGTTAGTAGGACAACACTATTACACTAGAAAGGTGGTAATCGTGTGTAAATAAGGCTATTCAAGAAATGCAAAATCAATGTGTAGGTATTTCACCAGTTTGTATGTCTCCTATGCCTAGTTTTATCTCTGATATAATAGAGCTACTATTAGTCACTTTCCCAATTATGATGTAATAGTGAGTGACTTAATGTTTGGTAAAAATCATCTGTAATAGAGTGGAAAGGTATAAATTCTCCACCAGTGAAAGGGTGACTTTTGGAAGCTAAAATTTGCATATTTAATATTCAGAGAACTTTCCTAAAAGTAAAATGAGGTTTCTCTGTCAGTCACATTTATTTTTCTTTCATCATTATAAAGAATATCAGCACTCCTCCATACTTCATTTGCTAGAGTGGGAGTTTTCTAGCTAAGGCGCTCAGATAATAAGTCATGCCAACACTACTACTTGGAATGAGGCATAAATTCAACTACTATGACTGTTTTGAAAAGTTTATTACAATGACTGTGAACTTTATATTGATGCTATGGCTTTGAAAACTAAAAGACACAATGGGTTTGGAAAGTCTGTGCACAAGAGAAAAAGTAAACAATAGTTTTATCCATACCTGCATTCTCTATTGTTCTAATTGTGCCAAAGTTAATGGAATTCCTTCAACTATAATAAATTTGACAGAGCAGTCAAATAGAATTCTGGCCCCTAAAATATTTGCCACCAAATTCAACTGTTACTCAATACAAATTCATGGACATGTATGGAAATAATACAATGAAATTTTTTAAACATTCAAAGATGCTAATAAATATGGGTTGATGGTATTTTTGTCAGTGATTCTGCTCTGGTTGCTGCCTGTGTCTTTTCTATACAAGTTTTCTATACAAGTTTTCTCTCTTTATTCCAAATGCAGTCCTAATATAATCGTATTTCTTTACAAAGTACCCCCACTTTTTGATTTCTTTAATGGTTAATAACCGCTCAAATCTGTGGTACCAGACCTTGGAAACCCATTCACGAATACTGCACAAAACCCAAATGGCTAATTTAAAGAAGAGGAAACAACAGTAAGGCATTTGCCAAGAACAGTTTGTTGGCTTAACTTTGACTTGCTTTCTGGGGAAGGAAGAAAACAGAATTTTCAATGTGAGCTGTCAGCCCTAGTTATGACAGAAGCTCACTAGTGAGGATCCAGAGCTCCTTCCATTGGCAAAAAGAAGCAAAGAAACCTTCCAAACAGAAGTCTTTCAAGATTCCTCTACAACTTCACTTAAATAATTTACTTTTTATTTTTTTAAGGCTATTCTTTTTAAAGTTGGCTGACATGTGCATTGACAAGCATGCTTTACTGCACAAGATGACTTGTGTATTTGGAAAGGGTGGAAAAAGCACACACACATTTTTTTTCAATTCTTAGAATAAGAAAACTACTCTATTTTCTTTGGGGGAAATGCAGTTATCTTGTACTCTACCTCAGCCAATGAGACTAAATATAATGAGTGTAAGTAACATAGCTGCTTTCTTTGTGAAAGATTGAATAGTAATTTAAAAACCAAGCCAGTGGCTGTGTACTTAATTCAGAAAATTCCAACTGGCCATCAACTGTTAGGTTTAGGCAGTAAAACCTTAAATCTGTTCATCAGAAGATAATATATTAAGTTATTGAATCTGTGAAAACTTAATTTAAAAATTCACCCCTTTAAAGTTTTGACAGTTACTAGATGGTATAGTGGAGGAATAAAATGATGTGGAAATAATGACTTAAGTGTGGTCCCAGATTTTCTAGATCCTTGGCTTCATGCTTCAATATTTATGATGATGCTTAGTGACTAAAATGGAAGGTAGAGAAACAACATGGCTATTTAGGTCATTCATGTATATTTAGATTATAAACACACTGATTGACCTATGCTGGCTAAGTACCTTTCTAGCAATGTACAAAAGACTCTTCCCACTTATCCTCTCACAAAATGATCAAAGGAATTTTTTTACAGAGAGGACCATTTATGAATTGATTAAAATAAGGCTACATTTTCTGAATCACAATAAAATATTCTTTCAATAAGCAATTATTTCTTCTCTTCTAGTCCTATAATATTTTTATGCCTGTTAAAATGACTGATACACTTCTACCTCGTATGCAATTTTATATTATGTAGAACATATTTTTATAAGATAACATCTTATTGAAGACATCTTTAAATTTCTCCTTCATATTTCTTCATTCTTTATAAATCTTTCAGTGGTTTCTATGGGGGAAACATATACCTGGCTAGGATGATGTTGGCCATAGGTTAATGTTAAATAACATTAATCATTCTTAACTACAAGGTCATCTCTACTGGATGAGAGCCTGGCACCTTTAGTACACCTTATGTCAGACCAAGGAAACAAGTTGCATAGTTGCTCTAGAACAATGGTTTCTAAAATAGGCTTTCAAATTGCAATGGAAAAGTGCCTAGAATTATTAAGAGACTAGAGTTAAAAATCATTATGGGTAAGTGCAATCTCATCCCCTGACAAATCTAATAAATTGGAAATACATGTAAAAATTTATTTGGAACCAATTTCCAGGTTTGCAATCAATCAATACTTTGGAACTTAGATGTACATAATTGGTGGGAAAAAATTTTTGAATCAGTCAATAATGCTCTTAAAAATTATTCTGAAATTTGGACAATTCAGAATTTCTCATGTATTGATCCTAGGACTCTACCCCTATCTAACCAGTAAGCAAACAATCACTTCCCAACAAAACAGAACCAAAAAAACTCAGTGGCTTCTAATCTCCATCTTTTTCAAAGCAATTACTTTTTATATGCACTGAATATATATTCACTCATATAGTCACTCTTTCATGTATTGCTGTTATATACATGGACTGTGTATCTGTAGCTGTGTTCTACTCTATATCATATATTTCTTAAGCACTTAAACAGTCAATTAAAATGTGCTAAACTGAAAAGTAAACATGAGATTTCCATGAATATAAAATTTTAAATTGATTATATGTTGAAGTAATAATTTTTTGACTTATTGTTAAATAAAAATATGTTATTAAAGTTAATTGTACCTGCTTCAACTTTATGTCTGACTACTACACAACTTAAATTACATATGTGACTCACATTATCTTCTTTTGGACAGTACTAACCTTCAGGGTAGTAAACATTGTGGTAAGCTCTAGGGACTTTAAGATGAAAACAGCAATGATCTAGCCTTCAAGGAGCTCAGTTTAGTGCTAACATAAAAAGTCTGGAGTGAAAATTTATACTATATTATTTCCCAGTGGCTTGCCATCTAAACCTAAATGTCTTTTTTTTTTATTGCCCTTTCGGTTCAGTCAGTATTCACAATATGTAAAAGTCATTTAACACTTATAATATTCACCTTGATGTCATCACATGATGAAACACTAGATTAGATGCTAAGAAAAATTGGCCTATTTTGCTAAACTTTTACTTCCAGAGGTCTTAGTCACATGGCCTCAGCCCCTAGCCATCAAACTAGTTTTTCAGCAATGGTTGCAACTGCATTCAACATTCACACTTAAAGTCATTGACAAGTCCTTCTGGGATTAGGACACATTCGGTCATCAAGCCTGGAGTTTTCCCTAAAACTACAACTTTGGTCTCAGTCACTACTATTGATCTGACTCAAACTGCCTGAAATGAATTGTGCAGTCCTTGGATACAATGTATCAGAAGGAGGACAATTGCTCTGCAATGTCCACAGCACATCATCCATATTCTGTCACAGCATTGTTGGGCCATAATAATTATTTTCTGGAACCTTGAACAGAAATCTAGTTTATCAACCAACAGCTTTATAGCTGCTATGGCTTGATGCTTTCTGTGGCCCTTTGACAAAACATTTCCACGTTTATAAACAGCTCTTTGTTGCAGTGCATATTTCCCTCAGAATAGTTTTTATTAGTCGATCCTTTCATGCTGTATGTATATGAACTTAATTTCAGAGAGAGGTAAAAGGCATTTTTGACATCCCAGCAATAGCCTTTTTTTCTATGACAGTTCCAAAATGTTTTGCCTTTAGGGGGGAAAAAGGTGGCGTTAGTGACTTGGCAGTCATTAAGCCAAATGCCGCCTTGTTAGGATAGACAAATCCATTTGCTCAGTGTTTTACCCTCTGGTCTAGGCTCTTTTGCTTACTACCTGATTGGATAATGGTAGAGGTTGACTGACAAGTCTGACAAAGGCCACAGAGCCACGTCTTAGTGATGGGAATTGATGGCTCTGTAAATACAGTCCTTCACCTTCAATGCCTTTAAATACTCCATGATTAACCTAAGTATTTCAGATTTGCTTCTATTTTTATGTTTGCCTGGTCCTTCACAATTGACTCAGAGCCCCCAAAGACAAGATTAGCCACTGCAAACACTTTTATTGTTCAGATGGGCAACTGAAATATTTATTTTCTGTAAACATTTGATTAAGAATGCTAATATTCTATTTCACCAAAATGTGTTCATGAATCTAGGACTTCATGACAGATCATCCATTATCTCAGGATTCTGACATACGACCAGCCTAATAGTCTTTGTTTTCCACAAATATAATTATTATTAAGAACCATTGTCATAATATTAACTAGAAGAAGAAAATAATATTAATGCCACAATTTACTCCTTAGTTCTTACAGCAATGTGCTATTTCCTTGGGATTCTGTTTTTGAAGCCAATCTCCTTGAAGAAATGTTGCCAGGATAGTAGATAGAATGGGCTTTCATTACTGAGAGTAAGTTTTTATTCATTTTGTTTTGGCTTGGTATAGTATTTTTTAAGTATCTCATGTCAAGTACTCTAAAGTTAAGACAATGCATCTTTATTTTTATATGTTATTCCTTTTTAACTAAAAACTGATCTAGGTAGCCACATTTCAAAGACAATATTAGTTTGAAGCTTCAGTAAAAAGATTAAAAAACTCTTTTAAGTAGCTTTTACATTCCTGTGGGAATAACATTTATATGACAATTATTTTAAGAAAGCTGACTTCCTAGAAATGCTATAATGGTCTTCAATCAAATCAAAGCCAATTTCAGATTAAAGATCATTTGGGTCAATTTCACAAGAAAAAAATGAAAGGTTTTATGTATGCTTAAAAATAAATGGGTTATGTGAAAGCCATTTCAATTGCATTTGGGAAATATTTTTGTCACCTAACCAGATGTAGATTAAAAACATTAACAATAAGGCAAACACAAATATCTAAAAGGCTGAAAATCATCATGGAAGCCATGATGTTATATTATTAAAAGAAGCAAAATATATTAAAAGAAGCAAAATTCTAATAGCTTAATCATAACTATATTAAAACTTAATTAGAAAATAAGTTAGTCAATTACATAAATCCATAAGCATTTAATATTGTAGTTATCACTGGGTACATTCAAAGATGAATCACTAGTATTTTCTACTGTTAATACATGGTTAATTAATGATTAAACAGTGTTTTATGGCTCACTCATTAATGATTTATTATTGTTACTTAAACAGTTTCTCAGATCTGAGTGCCTTAAATAGACATCTTAAGACTGCTTTCCAGGTTTGCCTTCTTTCTACTCTATTGGTTACTGCAGTTTGCATCACATTATTATGCTCTTCTTTTAGCTATGATTATCAAACATCTTGATTTCCTGGCAGGTAAGAGCTATTAATCCATTGACATAAATTTTCCTACTACAGTTGGGTGTGAGAATAGCATAGATCTTTCCAAGTTAGTTCAACTCTCTTTTGGATTTTCCTAAACTATGAGTGGGAGAAGGGAATATGGAAGCTTAAAGTAAATTAACTCAACTGGGGACCCATCTTAAAAATCTGCCCCCTGTTCATAACACTTAGGCTGTCCTAGGTTTATTTATCTTGGGAAACTGTCTCTCTTGGTTGCCAGAACAGTTTTGTTTTGGTCATGTGACCTGAGACCTGAGTGAAGCTAACCTGTGTATTTTCAAGCCTTTTGTGTGGATGGGGACTTTGGTCTTCTCATTATGTACTCCCTTTGGAGCTGGCCCATCCATGAGGTGCAGCAACAGAGCCTGGACCACTTTCTGAGAATGGAATCTTTATCACAAATGTGCCTGTCATTGCTTCTGGATTTGCTTGAGTCTCCCAGAATGCAATTATGCCCTCTGATATGTGTCTGACAACCAGACTGAGGTGTTTTCGTTCCATTTTGGGAACTACATGGAAATAGCTTCTGGGGTGTGACATTGCACTGTTAATGCTTGTCTTATGTATCTATTTGTTCCTATCAGGGGAGTCTATGGCTGCTAGGAGACTGTTTTGTTGGTTTAGAAATGACACTAATGCTGTGGATAAGACTATTCCGTTAGGAAAAAAATAACTGTCACGTGGGTGCAGTGAATCTATTAAACTTAACTCTTCTCTGAAATGAAAATACAGACAGTCAGAGGGTACACTTTTTTTTAACATCTGCTAAGGAAAGACAAAGAATTCTTCTATTCTTACCATGGTGGCCTTGTTTAAATAGGGATACAGGTGAACCCATTGCAACAATGAGATGTACACAACGGCTATGTGGAAAAATGAACTTTACAACTTTGGCATGGGGAGAGGGAGGGGGAGCGGGGAAGGGATGGGTAAGGGAAACAAAGGAGGAGGCAACAATGTTTGATAAGAAATGTACTCATTACCTTGCCCATGTAATTGTAACCCCTCCTTACGGTATTTTCACAATAAAAAAAAAAAGAAATACAGATGAGTCTTATCTTATGTAACCTGGCTCTATTCTTTTACTAATAACCATTTTCCAATTAGTTACTAAATATCAAATAATAATTTCATAATGTAAAGTCACGGGACACTTATAGATTGCCAAGAAAATAAAAAATTAAAAATGTTGATATCAAATTTAAATGGAGAAATTACTATGTTGTGAGATCGTTTCTGTCCCGTATGGAAAGCAAGGATGGCCCAGAAGAGAAGAGGAAATTGATTTAAGGCTGCTTATTAACCCTAATACCAGTTTATGAAGGCTAAATTCAGTTGCTTACTTGAGTTCAAAGGACAGTATTTTTACAATTGTAAAGTATTTGTTACATTGTAGCTTCAATCTGCTGTTATACAAGAGTAAATTTTCTTTGCATTTCTAGAAACTTTGTTAAGAGTCCTAGTAACTTTATAATTCAAAATCATACATTGCCAGAAAACTTTTGCCAGATATAATATTGTTAAAATGTATTTGCATCCTGTTAACTTTCAACCTCCAGTGAAGCAGGGATTGACTATTTAGAAACTTAAAGGAATTTACTGAAAGTTGGAAGAAGGATGCAATAAATGCAAGAGCTGTTTAAATGTTTTAAAATTTTATACAAGCTTAAACTGAGATATAATCAGCTTTATAATTGTCAGTTTAGATATTTAATTTTGTTACATTCATGAATGTTTCCATTTTCTACCTAGCATACTCCTTGAATTATAAAATTAGTTCTCATTCATTTCCATATCCATCACTCATGTCACTGATTTTTATTTGGGTATCTGCTGTGTGACAGATACTAGACTGAGCAAGGACAGAGAAGTCAATTTGGAAAAGAAATACTCTTATGAGTTAGAAATAATGTCACATTCTAGAGAGAGGTGATATGGTTCAGTAGAAAACCAGGTATCTGTTTTGTAGCAAAATATCAGTTGCCAAATATCTTTTTAGATATATATATACACATATATTTTATATGTGTATGTATATAGTATGTGCATTTATTTACATATGTAATTGATATAATATAGAATTACATATTATTTATGTAGTACATAATTTGTATATATTTATTTATTTATAGTTTTATTGGGGTAATGATCTTCAGTGAATCTGAAAAGATTTATTTTAGATAATGATCCATCTTTTATCCAAAGCAATATTTTGTAGTTGTACCTGGTACTATCTTGGAGCTTATCAAGGATAAATCCTCTTTCAGTGACTTCCAGAAGATAAAGTTCTACATGATTTAAGACTACAAATGAGTAGGGCTTTGTAGGATTCAGATCTCTGGGAGGTCCTACCTCTATTTTCAAATAGTCAGCCTTTTCTTTTCTCTGCTCCTTATGGATTGGTGTGTGTTTTATGCAACGTCAACTTTTGGGGGAATAAAAAATACCCCTGGTTATTATTAATCATCAGTCATGACTAAGTGAAAAGATACTCTATTTACCTTTAGTCTGAACACAAAGTCTTTCTGAGTTGTATAAAATGAATTTGAGCTAAACTATGTTCTCAAAACAAATTAGGTAGTGGTGAATGGAGGAGTTTTTAAATCTAAAAACCCATATCAATTAATCTTAAGTAATCTGTATTCTCTCATACCCTATTTGAAAAATCTGGGTACACACGAACATTTTAAGGCAAGAACTACTAATTCCATCAGGATGTGAAAGAACCTGCCTTTCCCTACATTAAAAACAATTGTTTTCAAAAATTACTTCTTTTTTAAATGCAGTTAGTCTCCATAAGCTCAAACATTTTTGTCTTTTTCATTATATACATGAGCTTGTCACAGACTTTTACATTTTCTAAAGTCTTACAGCATTTGGATTTTTGGTAGGTCTACTGGCCATGAGTTTTCATCTTCAGGAGGAGAGAAAATAGACATCTATAAAACTATCAATAATGGATAACTACAGTTTGCTCTCTTATTAAGGTATTTTTTGTGACCTTATCCTTACTACTTGACAATTCTGCACAATAATATTTTATTCTAACTCAAAAGTATTATAGTTCACCTTCTAATTTCCTAAGAAAGACAGCAGGTTTCAGAAAAAGGCAAGCTTTCAGTAGCTAAAGTTGTGAACAACAATACTTGGTATGTCTAAGTACACTCTCTGAAAATTTATATATATTAATGAAAAAAACCTGTGGAAAAGTTACTTATCCCCTGAGACTCATAAGTACATGAGTATTAAACAAAATAAAACATTTCTCATAACAAGATGAATTGTTTTTTCTTAATAAGAAATTCTTTATAGAAATGAATGGTTCACTCAGCTTAAAATTATATAAATAAATAGTAGCAAAGAAACACATAAACCTTTCCCAATCAATAAACTATCTTTTCTAGAATCAAGTGTGATGGAATACAGTCTGTCAGTAGACTATGTGTGACTATAATTGTCTTAATGAAGGAAAGAAAAGTATAATTATTTCACACTAAATTACATTCTCAACAACATAATAGAGACTAAAATTATCATCTCATCTACAGAATTTTCATGTAAGATGGCAGATAAAGACAAAAGCTTTAATTACCTATAGGTACAATATTATAACATGGAAAGTCCAGATGGAACTTTTTAATAGAATCACAAATTGCACAGTTCCCTGTAATGGAATACTAGGTAACCCTTTTGAGGTTACCATTTAGAGTAAAACAGATTTATTAATAATCAATGCTCTTATAGGAGTAGGAATGTTATCGGCTCATCCAAGATGAACACAACAGCAAACTTAAGCCAACAATCATTTTAATTTTTGCCTTTCTTACTATACACATCGGATACAAACCCAATTGGCCCCTTTTTAGCTAGTAATGTCTAATGCAGGAAGACAGGAATAAGCAGAGTAGAAAGCACCTGTCAGCTCTATTTCCCACTCTCCTTGATTAGCATGAAACATTAATAGGCTTTCAGAAATTCTGGCCTGAAATGGGCTTTGCCTGAGAATGTGTCTGTCTTTACAGCACAAAAGCCACTGTCATTTTAAAGAAAGGGCAGATAACTAAAGAAGTGTCTTTCTTGAAATTTATATCTTTTCCCATACAATGACAAATTATTTTAATAATGGGAATCACACACATTGCCATTTGTATAATGTTTCCCATAAAATTCTCCCATTAAATTTGCTCCTTTACTTGACTCATCTTTTTTTTCTTCTAGAATGACACACACAAAATGATACATCATGCTTTCTTATAAAGAATTGAAAATGAACATACAGTAATGGGTTAACATACATTTTAATACAATTTTCATTGTTGTGCATTTCACTTTTCCATGCTGAAAACAGGGATGTTCTAGTTACCTCAGGCAATGCCTACGGATAAAACAAATCATGTGGTGGTGAACTATTTCCACCTATTTATTCTCCTACAGAAAAAAATATTTGTAAGTACCAAGGAAAATCAGATGACATATATGTCAAATATACATATATATGTATATGTATTTTTGATACTCTATAGCATATATTATATCTAACTGTGTAATAAGATCAAAATGTATTGGAGATTGCTGCCATTTTTTTTCAGGGCTTCCTACTTTTTGCTAATTTTCAAATGAGTGAGTGTCAAATTGATTATGGTTCTTTGTAATGGCCACATAAAGTCAAAAGATGCAAACAGGCTCAAGAAAATAGTCACAGATCACAAAATAGAGTTTTTGTAGTCTCCTTAAAAAATAAAAAACTAGATTGACAGATCAGAGATCAGTTTTTTGGTTTTTCAGGTCTAGAAACTTTTGATATGTTTGAACACTTGTTAGATTATGTAGTCAGTTAGTTTACAGGAAATATGCATGCTATGAAACCTAGCCTTGCAGATGGCATGTCAGTGAGCATGCTCAACATTGTTGTGTATGATTTGAGACACAGCAGAGAATTGCCGTAGGTAAAAATCAAGTGTTTACTGGCATTTTATTAACAAACAGCACTTTCTTGGAAATGATATTAGTTGCCCCATTCCCACCATTTGGCTGTAATGGGACAGCCAAAACTGAAATAAGGGGCAACTGAAATGTATCTATCATTGCCTCCTGGTGATTTTTTAAGTATGGACAACTCCCACCGCAGTTTCTAGGCAAATTCAGTAGGTGTTGCTGATATGGAGATTCCTGGCATGGTTAGTTTAAGAAAAGCTGTTATTTAAAATATTACAAACACTTTCTGTCCTGTTTGTCATGTCTCCCAGAGATAGTACTGTTATTGCTCACAAAACTAGAAGATGACCAGAATCAAGAAGTGAAGCGGGAGGCAATTAAAACAACAATAGTAACACTTTAGAAAGCCAAGTCTTTATCCCATAAAATTGTTTAAAAAGTCCAGTGAGCTGCCCCATGATAGTAAGCAAATAATGATTGCAAACACACCTTGGAAGGTAATTTCCATTCACTGATACATTTATATATATATATATGTATATATATATTTCTTATGAGGAATATTTTGCTTCCTGAACTAAAAATGATGTGTGTAAAGATACACATCTGATCTCTCTATTCTTTTCAAGGGTTCTATGTTCATGATACATAAAACCACATGTAAAGCGAGATGTCCCCTTCACTGACACTGACAACTGAAATTGACTTTCAGAGCTGGGACCCAGAGAGGGAACTACTGCGGCCCTGAGTCTTGATGAGTCTCTAGGTGATATTACCTCCATCCATAATTGTCAGGAAGGCAAGTCAAGAGTTTTCAATATAATTTTAAGTCCTAAGCCAGTCCTAAGGAGGCAAATGAAAGCCTCATGTATTTGAAATAGTAGCAGGAAAACAGGCTGTGAATAATGGCTGAGGGACTTCAAATGATTATTACAATAGAGGGAGAAGGAACTATGAGTAGACACATGTACACTTCTCTCTGAATGTCAATCAATAGGTCTATAGAAATATAATGCTTAATTCCAAAAACTATTAATGCGGAGCAATAGAATAAAAGGAATAATGCATATTCACTGCCATGCTGCATTTTCTAGTAAAAATGCCTTGCACTCGGCTAGCTTGTCAATCTTTAATAGAAACTCATCAATTATTTGTGGGCAGGAGATTGAAACGGCTAATAGCTCAAATATATTCCTCCACCTCATTGCATCAGT